>NC_134568.1:2382544-2690461 GCF_050947875.1 Dermacentor variabilis
GGCGCTACGTTACACAAATTTATCTTCATAAGAGAAGCTAGAAAGCTGGCCTAGTTCACTTGATTAATGGAAAATATTTATGGTGCTGAAAAGAAAAAGCGCGAACATGCAACACAAAGACAGGACGGGCACTGAAGTGCTTCCCAGCGCCGTCAGTGCGCGTGGTGTGTTCATGTTGCGTGTTAACGTTTTTCTCAGCACGGTGAACTTGTTCGAATGTTTAATTGTTTAGCTACTCGCATACATAAGTGCTCATTGGTAACGCTTGTGTTCCCAGGAATGCGGGTATATATGCACATCAGGCCATCCTCAAAGAAGTGGCGCGTGGTATCCTGAAGATTGTGTACAGCAATATCGTTCTCGCTGTTTCTCACTTTTCTTTTTTTTTGTTTTTTACCTGGGTATTAGTTACTACTACTCGCAGCGTTGCTACTTCCGGTTCCTGAGATTTTAAGGAAATTTGTAACAAAGCGTTGCTAACTTACGGTTATTGAAATTTTATAGAAGTTTGTGACATCACCCAAGCTTTTTCAATCTTCAATTTCTGTTGCAGCTTTTCGTAGCTCTTGTTTTAATTCGATACGCACTGAAAGGCACTGCGACCAACTGCTGGCTAGTTTTCACGTGATTACTTCGCTTTTTTAATCAGTTTTACAGTATTCTGGAGAAAAAGTGCCTCTGTAACCAACCGCAGCCAATCCATAAATGAAAAACTCGAAAAGAGTCTTTTAGGGGAAATTCACAAGCGGCAGGTCGAAGTGGATGGGACGTGATTCTTCACTCCTAACAGGACGCACGGGAGACCAATATTACTTCTTTAAAGAATGCAAGGCGTTCGGAGGCAGCTTCACGAAGAGCCTTCGCATATAGAAAGCGAACGCCTTGCCCTGTATACCTTCGCCCTTGCCCTGTAACTGTATACAGTCGAGTTTTCTGCACTGAGATATTCGAACACGAAATAATTAAAGAACACAATTGCCGTTAAAGGAATTATTTATTACTACTGATATATACCCTGAAGAAGTTTGTGCGCGCCCTCTCCGAACCGTGCAGTATAGAAGACACGACCACTCCAGCGTGTCCGCTTTTGTTGACATAAAGCAGGCATGTGACACGTGATTACTTTACGAATTATCAGAGAACATATCTGTGCTGTCGGGGAAGCGTAAGTTCCAGACTTTTAGAAAGGACTGTTTTGTTCACATCGATGTCTTTTATTTCGTGCTGCTGCTTCTGCGCCGTATGGTATAGAGGCGTTAACATTACGTGAATGTTATTGTGCCTCTTGTTGGCATGGTAATTTCTATTTTTTTTTGCTTAGCCCTGACTGTTGCCAAGTTTCTTAAGTATGCTTTTTTTTGCTGGTCGGGAAACCTCAGCCGAAGCATTTATATAGGCACAGAAGCTGACAACAGAGGCGCCAGCTTCAGGAGAAGCCTACCAGTGGGCCTCGCTCGGTTGGCCGGAACCGCTAGTTCCAGCCGTCCGGGAAAGTAAAACGGCCATGTTTCTTGGCCAGTTGTTGCTTTATTATTTACGCGTTTGCAATAAGAAAGATTGTCAAGGCCGGCTATGTTTGTAGTAGGTTGAAGATTGTCAAGCAAGTGGCTGGTTGCCGTACATCGAGAGCACCGACGGTGGGAATGCGCCCGAGTAAAAATAATCGAGAAGAGTAACGAAATAAACTTGGCCTCTAAAATAGTGCATCAAGTAGAAATGCCCACAGTTATATCGATATGTTAAGTGACGTCGAGTGGAACATCACTGTATCAAGTAAGAATACACCTTCTGCGTCAGTCTACAATATATTCAACATTGTGCTCTGTAATTTTGTCAGCAACTTCAAAACTGCTCAATCAGTGAAAAAAATAAATGTCTAACAAGCATATTGTCTTTTCTTCGTTATATTTTGTTCTTCCTAGATCCAGCAAAAGTAGAGCTCACCAGAAGGAACTTACGTTATTTAATTATTCATATATACAGACATATATATTTGAAACAAGGGAAGGTCGTTCCAGTCCACAAATCAGGTAACAAGAACTCACCTCTAAATTACCGTCCTATTTCTCTAACTAGTAGTCCCGGCAAAATCATGGAACACGTCATCTATACTCAAATCATGGCATTTCTCGACTCGAATAACTTTTTCAATCCTGCCCAGCACGGGCTTCGCCGCGGTTACTCTTGCGAGACTCAGCTTGCCGCTTTCTTACACGATCTGCACTCTAACCTTATTTGTAATCTTCAGTCTGTCGTAATATTTTGAGATTTTGGTAAACCTTTTGATAAAATGCCCATAAACGCCTTCTGATAAAGCTTTCCCGATTAAATTTTCACCCTAATATACTGAGGTGGATCGAAGAATTATTGACTAATCGTTCACAATTCTTCACCATTAATAATAAGAATTCTAATTGAGTCTCTGTAACATCAGGCGTGCCGCAGGAATCCTGTGCTCGGTCCGCTACTTTTCCTAATATACATAAATGATTTACCATTAAACGTAACATCTAGCATACGTATGTTCATGGACGATTGTGTGATATATCGTGCTATTACTTCCACCGCTGACCAATCTTCTCTTCAAAGTAACCTTAATGCTGTCCAGGACTGGTGTAACAAGTGGCTAATGGAACCTAACCCACGTAAGTGTATATATTTGCCATAATTCTATCGTATTTCCTGACGTAATCTCTGAAGTTCCGGTAGAACTAGTTTATTCGTACAAGTATTTAGGAGTAACACTTTCGACCGATCTTTCCTCGAATTCTCATGTTACTAACTTAATATTACCCGCGAATAGGACGTTAGGATTTCTAAAACGCCATCTACATCATGCTCCTCAACATGTAAAATTGTTAGCCTACAAATCAATTGTAACGTCAAAACTAGAATTTGCATCGCCTATTTTGAATCCCCATCAAGCATACCTAATTAATGATCTTGAATCTGTACAAAATCGCGCCGCTCGTTTCAACCACTCGTCATATTCCTTTGATATCAGCGTTCCTCCTTAAAAATTGCATCCGCATTATCCCCCTTATCGCTCCGTGGTCGCATTGCCAGCCTGTTTTTATTTCACAAATTCTTTCATCGCCCTATGCGCATCGCACCTTATATCCTTCCTCCTACACGCATATCTCACCGCACCAGCCATCAGCTACAGGTTGCTCGTCCGCGCTCACGCACTGTCAATTTTTCAAATTCTGTTTTTCCTCGCACAGCTGTAGACTGGAACGGCCTTCCTAACGACGTTGCTGTCATCATGTGCCCATCGAAGTTCATCGAAAATGTAAAAAACTTCCTGTTATTGTGACTAAGTATTTTTATTCTTGCCACCCCTTATATAATGCTCCATTCATTGGGGCCATTAAGGTAATAAACTGAAATGAAATATATATATATATATATATATATATATATATATATATATATATATATATATATATATATATATATATATATATAAAATACTGGATCGTTCTGGTGTGAAAAACGACCTGCACATTCTGCGTCTCGGTAATGGCTATTCATACGGATATATCTATGGGTGCATATTGGATACTAATTTTATTCACATAGAGTAGATATTTTTCGTTTGTAAATATGCGGTTTTATTTCCCTCACAGAGGAGCCAATCTAGTTTGCGAGTCAGCCTTCCTTCCTTTGGCGTCTGGCATTGTATCTTGCCAAAACATCACGAATCATAACACGCGTAACTACCAACAGCACAAAAGTTGAGTCACTTCAGTGTACGCTAAAGAGGATGAGGGCGACAGCCTGCGCGCCGTCCAGTCATTTCCTAAAGCCTTCACATTCTCATTCGAATGATTTGTTACTTCCTATTACTTGTTTTCTCCCACCAAAGGTCGCGGGTTCGAGTGCCTTAATTATCTCTATGGTGAATATACATGTGCCCTAATTAACTTCGCCTTAGCTAACACCAAGGGTCGAGGGTCCCACTGGCACCATAGGTCGTATGTTCGACTCGTACCAAAGGTTGAGGTTTCGACTCCAATTTTTCAGCCATTGAATTTTATTGCCTACAAATTTTGTTGCCATTCAGTTTTGGTGCCGTTGAAATTACGGGACGTTCACATTTTCGACCTATGAGCCATCTAAGGCTTGCACCTTGAAAACAGAGACCATTCAAAACAAATTTCTCTTGCGTCTCTGATCTTGCGTTTTTCCTCGTTCCTAGTGATTGTGCTGTCGTTAAATGTGAACCGGTTGACTCTTCCCCACTTTCTTTTGTAATAAAGGTAATATTAATTTCGCGCGTCCTTGAGGCTGGTTTGGTTTGGTGCCTATGGTTAAGAACCAGCCCACTAAAGGAGATCAGCCATGATTCGGGCGGTGGTAGATAAAAAAGAAAATACTTAAATAGAATGTTGTAATTGCAGAACAGATTGTGACGCAATACTAATCGTTAATACAAATTTTCAGGCTTTATTATTCTAGAATTTGAAATTTATAGTTTTGTGTTTACATTCAGCAAAATAAAACGATAAGATTAACATGGCAGTCTCTTTGTTTCACGTAAAAAAATACATATGGCGTCACATACGTTCATATTGCTTCGAGCGCAGCACTTCACCTACACATCAATTCGGTTCGTCGTGGTTTCTGGTTGAGCAGACTTGTTGC
This sequence comes from Dermacentor variabilis, assembly GCF_050947875.1. NCBI lineage: Eukaryota > Metazoa > Arthropoda > Arachnida > Ixodida > Ixodidae > Dermacentor > Dermacentor variabilis. The sequence continues at coordinate 2,387,192 of NC_134568.1, forward strand.
ACAGCAACACGCAGCATGTCATGAACGGGTCAACCTCGCGGCACGTGATGCAGCCCCGAGACTGCGTGCCACGAGCAATGCGTGACCACAAAAGGGCGCTGATGATCACGTGAACCGCGCGAAGCACGATCCAGCCACCGGCCCTGCTCGGCTCCAGGGATTGCGCCTAGCATCGCGTCCAAACCCAGAGGCGGTTCAGCTCAGCAGCCGACGACGCCGATGATGCCGATGGACCTGAGGCGACGGCGGCGCTCCAGCGACAACGTAAGACACCTCCCTCACTCTCTGTTATGTTTGTCGCTTCGGTAAAGAAGGGCTCTTTCCGACGCAGCGGTGTTTAACCGTGGGTGCAAGTCGCTGTACTGCTGAGCCTCAGGTCGATGGTTTGACTCTCCTCCTATATAGCCGCATTTAGATAGTGGCCGCATTGCTATTTTCTTAGACGGCGAAGAGATTTCTGCAAAATTCGAACTAGAGGATCAAGTTGAAAGTAGGATCCGCACAACCTGAAAAAAAGCAAAATATTTTTGATCTCGCCTCAGCTTCATGAAAACTACGAGGAAGCGAAATGTTAAGTGATTCGGTAGTCAATCTTTAAGCAAGACGCAAAACAGGGACGCGAATGCACATCGTTGTGCGTGAAGTGAGGCACTGTGTACTAAACGCAGGCAAAGCTTAAAAAAGCTATAGTGAGCGTAGTCGCCTTTATACTGTATTCGCATTTGAAGTTTAGTTGATAGTACCTGAAAGGTAGCCGCGGTGGCTGCGCCGATGTCGATATACCCGACTGCTGGGCATGGTCAAAACCAGAACTATTCCATTTATAATCATGCTATCTTTGTGTTTTACCGTTCACATACATCTCGTGTATGTGGATTCACATACAGAAGGAGTATTCGCGTCTGGTGCGTCAGCCTGCGTCTGGTCAGTTTCTGTGGCCACTTATAACAAATGGAGCTACAATTTTGCTTCGGTAAGTGACTTCGACATAATGAGTAAAGAAATGAATGCTTCTGGTGCCCCAAAATTACGTTTCTCAGTTACCTGACAGCGGTGTGGCGGCTTCAAGGTAGATGTCCTCTAGTGCTCTACAGTGCCCCTGGGAATGGAGTAGGCAAAGCTCTGACGTAAAGCGACAGGCTGTGCAAATTCAGTTACATCTGCGTGGTTCGCTCTCCTGATTGGCTTGCGCCACTTTCATTTCATTTCATTTGGGCCCATTTGCAAGCAAATTTGCAGGACAGTTGCAGGACAGTCAACATATTTTTCGACAAAGTGTACATGATTGAGCATTCTCAAAAGTGAGACGAATACTTCTGAGTTACTGTTAGAATGAAGCTGACCTGTTATTATTCTTGAAATAAGCAAACGGCAATTAGCGGAGAGCTAATGCATTCGTCTGCCATTTTTGCTTACACTGTAGTGTAAGCTAAAATATATAGTGTAAAGGGATGACTATAGTCATCGCCAGGCTAACAAACAAACAACTTCTGGGTAGGTCTTTCAAGGAGAACTCCTTAGTTATAGCCCATGCGCGTGCGGCTTGCTACTCGGGATTGCAGCACGTATCAGAAAAACGTCATGTTATCGCTGTGTAACGTGAAAGTAGACAGGCGTACAAACCTGACGGGTGTTTGTCCCCAGGTTTGCGAGATGATACCATGGAGAGGCCGCCTACGAGGGTACCCCGTGTGCCTGGTAGGCAGCTGTCCCGGCCTGTGGCCGTCGGTGAACCAGCTCGTTTCCAGAATTCGCTACCTGCGAATCATCCGGATCTATTCCCGTGTGGACCTCAGCAAGTCGTGCACAGCCAACGCGGCCGAAAGCGGCTTCCTCCTTTCGGAGCGGTCCGCGTGCAACAAATCGCTGTTGGTCGTCAACATCGAGCTGCGGAAAAGACGGCTGGCCGCGGCTTGCCTGTGCCGAGGCGTTGTTCCTGCAGCATACAACTTGCAGCGCAGGCACTCGTTCGCGCTGGCCCACTGGCTGCTGATGGACTACCACTCTATGGACATCGTGGAGCCGTGCGAGTCGCACATGTCTCAAAATCAGTTTCTGCTCCGGAACAAGTTGCAACTGATCCGAAAACTGAGGCATGCCAAGCTCTGCCACCACCTGCTGGACGACTGCCCGCCAAGAAATCTGACTGACTCGCTCCGCTCCCCGGTGACCACGCTCGACATACTGGAGACTGGGAGCGTGCACTTCTCGAGCGCCAGCATTCACGGACCGAGTGACCTCCTCAACAGGTTCGAGGCCTTGCGCACACTCGTGTTCCTTGAGAACAGGAGCGACGTGTCCGACGCTGAGGCGCAGATACCTTGGTGCGCCACGCACCATGTTCAGCGCGAGTGCCACGTCGACGAGACGTTCAAGGTGATCGTCTGCTGCTATGTACTGGCCGAACTTGTATCCGGCAGCGTGGTCATCGAGAAGCTCGTCGTGAGCCGCTGTGCGCCGGGCACGCACAGTGCGCCCCACGAGTTCGCAGTTCTCACGGGTTCTCGGGTCGTCGGAGATCGGTGCGAGCTGATCGGAACGTTCGAGATGCATAACTTCGAGCAGAACGACGCAGACATCCCGGAGCTCAGCGCGAACGTGAACATCAGCGTGAACGCGAAGACACCGAAGGTCACATGCACCGCCACCTCCCCGGGCCTCCAGCTGTCTGTCGCGCCTGACATAGCGCACGTCGCGACGCTCGCCAGAATTTACATGAGCGGATATTTGGTGCCCGGTGACTTCTTGAGAGGGAGGGCGATCGCGGTAAATGCCGCGCTCAAGAAGCTAACAGTCAGCCAGGAGTGTCTTAGCAGCGATTGTGACTTGCGGCTTGTAGGTGCTCTGTCGGTCAACTGGATTTACGAGCTCCCGAGCCTCGGCACGGTAATGCAGCCGGGACTGGGAAATTTCTCGGCGCAAGTCGGTGAGGGAGATCTGAGACGCAGTACAGAGTTCAGTGGCTGCGACGCTGCGACCGACGTCGTGATCGGTTGTCTACAGTGCGTCCTCAAGATCTCGCACGTCCCATTAGAACCACCCGCTTTTCTGGCCTGGCCCGAGTACCAGGAACTCAATCGCGGATTCTACTATTGCAACGCCAACATCAAGAATCATGTGGTTGGGATGGGTCCAGTGATCGACCATGCCTTGGCCTTCCTGCTGTGCACTGTATTCGTCAGCAGGCTGTACCTCGAGAATTCGCTAGTGGTCTTCGCCACGCACACTTCTCAGGCGGGGAATCAGCGCACATTTACCGGCTCGAGCCGCAGCCACTGGTCCTTCATCTTCGGCTGCTGGACGTTCGATTACCACGCGTCGACCGCCTTAAGTGACATGCTGCACAAGAGTAGCACCCTGTACCATGTCACATTCGACGCGGTGTTACCGGAATCCGCCGTCTACCTGATGAAGGGTCCGCGAGGCCTAGAAACAAATTACACGCCCTTAACCACCAGCGACTGTAAACAGCGCCACCCCGCGCAGAATGTGTTCGGGTTGCGCGACGCCGTTCGTTTTGCCGTCCGGTTACACACGTTAGATGGCGGCAACGCTACTGAAAAACGTGCTCGAGAGCCGGTCGCTACTCGTTAACCTGTCCCCACTGGCTGGCCTGACCGAAGCCGAGGTGGCCTAGGCGGTTACTCGGTGACAATGACAGCAGCATGGACACGCACTTCCTGGCCCTCGCTGGTGTCACGAGGGAAAAACTTTAGTGTTATCATGACCTAGAGAGTAGTCAGTAGCTGAGTGAACTTAATTTAATTGTGAACTTAACTTAATTTCTATAGCCGAGTAAAGATAAAAGATCATAGCAAAGACTTGATATGTCGAAGACAGGAGAGCAATCCTGTGCCGTTGTGTCGCCTGGGTGCGACTGGATATTGTAGCCAAACGAATGAGAGTACATCACGGCTAACCGTTGCAATAGTGCTGGAGATACCGAAGCTTTAGAAGTAGGTGTACGCGAAGAGAGAATCGGGGTACGATGTGTGTTTTAGATTTGATGCATGGTTATGAGTTTGCGTTGGAAACAAGGTCTGTGGCATCAGGTGCTTGATCGCGGTTGGATCGCGGCAGTGAGAATGGCGCTAGCAATACCTGCATGCCGGATGTGACTTTTACTTCCATATTCATATTTTGTAGCGCAATTAATCACGATCAAGTGATAAAACCAACGTTTGTTGCGTGACAAGTTCTCCTAATGGTGCTGTAGATTCCACATAATTATCATCGATTCTGTTTAGCGTTTTCTTTTCTCGACAGTGTATTTTTCCCGAAGTGGTTTTTTACGCTAAGTTTCAACTAAACGACCCGCCGTGGTTGCCCAATGGCTATGGTGTTGGTCTGCTGAGCACGAGGTCGTGGGGTCAAATCCCCACCACGGCGGCCGCATTTCAATTGGGACGAAATGCGAAAACGCCCGTGTACTTAGATTTAGGGGCACGTTAAAGAACCCCAGGAGGGCGAAATTTCCGGAGTCCTCCACTACGGCGTGCTTCATAATTAAAAAGTGGTTTTGGCATGTAAAACCCCATAATTCATTTCAACTAAACGGCACATAAAATTATGTTGCTCTTAGTGGATATTACTTAGGCCCAGAACATGAATACGGCATATTGGTCGCAACAAAGTGTATTTTTATTCGATTCTCTCGCGAACCTTAGAACATAGGTCTCATCATAAATATATGCCTGAACTTTATGTGCGTTAACTATTTCGGCGTGCAGTAACGCCTTGTGTAACTGATTGCTAAGGCGATTGCGTTAACAAAGCTGGTGAGTTCAAGAAGGATTTCTGAAGTCTCTTAAAATTGCTAGCAGTAGAGAGTTAACGAAGATTTAAAAAATGAACTTATTTTTTGAACGAGACCATGGCAACAAGATGTAGCTGCAAGGAGCTCTACAGAACTAGCAACACAAAGGGCTATCCCACGAAGTGGTTCCCTGTGAATTTGTGTTAACTGGTAGAATAAGCGTGGTGCGTATACACAGCTGTACACAGGTCCAGATGAACGCGTCGTAGACGTAGTCGCTTCGGAGGCAAGAGTAAATATGTTCACGCATATATTACTGGTGTTAATGTACAGCTGTCGCTATTTAAAACTTGTAAAATAGTCGTTGTTGGCGACGACGTAGTATTTGATGGCAGGAAGTTTCGTGACGACAGTTGCAGGCATGGTGCCATCAGATGATGTTGGCGCTTTGAAGGTGCTTATGTAGATGCTTCGTCGCGCTTTCACCATGGAAGCTTGTGACGATGAGAGACATTGAGAATTGCATTAGTGAGGACAGCGAGAAAGAAAATCTACAGAAGAGCAGCAGTGGTGACTGTATAACTTTTTAAACGCTCCCAGACCGACTGCTTTCGTGGATGTTTGCCGAATTTAGGAAGGTATTCGTTTAGTAGGTCGAGTCGTTGAATGTTAGCAGATGTACGAACACAGGCATATGTGCATATGTGTATGTGATAATTGGCATTTGTGCATTTACACTCGCGCGAAAAATGAAAAAGGAAAAAAACTGAAGTAATAAAATGCTATAAAGGTATATTTCAAGGAAAGAACACGAGTAAAATTTAACGTAAGGCACTAATACTAGAAAGTACAATACAGGAAAAATGAACAGAACAAGTAATACAATACTTCAAGGGATATTTCGCAAAAAAGACGCAAAAAAGCAACAATATATACAGGGCGTACAAGTGAACACGTGACACAGCATAACATACCAATTGATGCGAGCGAGATAGCAATGCATCGATAGAAATGAAAACATCGCAAGATGTTCGAAGCACATTGCCATGTGCAAGAAACAAGATAAAGTGATTTGTAAGTGCTATTATGAAAAATGCTCGTGTAGGAGATGACGAAATTTTTCATCTGACTTGGAAGCAATGTTATTAGGAAGATTGTTCCTGAAGCAAATGGCCGTAGGGAGTGCGGAAAAGTTAAAAGCATGTGTCGTACCGTACATGCGCGCAGAACATAGGTGGTTATTTCATCGGCAAGACGTGTTTGAGGCGATCTGGATATGTAGTGGGGAGACAGGACACAAGAGTAGAGAAGTGGACAACACGAACGCCGACTATCAACTGAAAGGAGCACTGAGGCGAAAAAAAGAAAGAAGACACTAAACTCATCTGCGCGTGCTCAGGAATGGTATCACCACGTGTCAGTCGGGTACATGTGCCGGTCTACGTAAGAGATAACTGCTAAGGCACTTGATATCTTTCTTATGTAAAGTAATCGAAGGCTGACTCACGCACGCACCTCCACCATTATAGATATGCCATGCCTCTACCATAAGACCCGTATCTTCATTCTTATGCCTGTACAATATCGCGCATTCATCTAACTCTGGCATGCAGTTACAATCTTGACAATGTAGGGAAAGATTAGAAGGCGATCCACCGGTTAACGACCTTTTATGTTCCATTAGCCTCTGACTCATACACCGCCCCGTTTGCCCTACGTAGAACTGGCCACAGCTAAGGGGAATTTTATAGACCAAACCCATACGACAGTCATTAAAAGTGTTGCTCTTATTGTGCTTTACTGGACAAATATCTGTTCTTTTTTGCCTTTTACCTGCTCCTTTTTCCTCTGAATGGCAGCGCATATCTTACCTAGCTTATTGGGAGCAGTGAAAGCAACGTTAACATCACATCTACTTGCGACTTGTTAAAGCCTGTGCGACAGCGAATGAATGTACGGAATAGCCACTACTATTTTTTTTGCTCTTCCTGCTTTCTATAATCACGTTCGTCCCCCTCGAAACCGGCTTTTTAGGCGTTCATTCACAGTGGCCACTGCTACACTAGGACAACCTGCTTTTAATAAGCGCAGGACCTGCGCATTAAAACTTGCGCTCATTTTGTGCATCCAGCATCTGGTGAGAGAAGACTTAAGGCACGACATGGCAATTCCGTTTTTTGCTACCTTGGAATGCTTGGATTGGAAGCTTAACAAGGGCTTCGAAGATCTTGGGGAGTACTGCCAACAAACGTAATTTTGTTCGAAGACCAAGGAAATGCCTAGAAACTGAATTACGCGTCGCTGGGGAAATTCTTTGGTAAACTTTAATCCTGCTCCATAAAGTTTAAATTGCTCACTTACTGAGGTAGCAGCGGAATCGAATTCTTCTATATTGCAGAAAATCAGGTAATCATCAACGTAACGAAATATCTTGATGGTGCAATCATCTAAGGCTTTGTCTAAGCATCTGTCAACCTTACTCAGGTAAATATTGCTAAGAATAGGGGAACCTTTGGGCCATTACAAATGCCTGATTTCTGCAGAAAAAACGCCATCTCTCCACCCAATCAGCGTCGACTTCAAGTACATTGAAAGAATTTCTAGGAAAGCTCCCATGGAAACACCGCATCTGCCAATAAAAGCCGACTTGCACTCTTACTTTAAGGCACTCATCTACGGAATTTAGCAACCAATCATGCGGCAAGAAATAATACAGGTCTTCGACATCCATACTAAAAGCTGTACGATCACCAGGATTTTCCTCTCTCAAATACTGAACTAGTGCCTGAGAATTACTCAAGCAAAAGGGGTCTGAAAAAACTAGTGAAGCTAAGCAGTTCTGTAGGTAAATAGCGACATAGACTTGCCACGTCCCTTTCTCGGACAGTATAGCACGAAAGGAATTTCTTGCTTATGGATCTTCGCCATGAAAATAAGTTCTAAGGTGGGGGATTTTGATTTCTTGACATTAGAGACAACGCTATCAAGATTATCCCTTGACAGGTTATGAAAGATTATGTCTTGTTTTACTGACTGTCGTATGGGTGTGGTAGGACAAACGGAGCGGTGTATCGATCAGAGGCTAATGGAATATAAAAGGTCGTTAACCGGTGGACCGCCTTCTAATATTTCCCTACATTGCCAAGATTGTAACTGCACGCCAGAGTTAGATGAATGTGCGATATTGTACAGCCATAAGAATGAAGATACGCGTCTTATGGTAGAGGCATGGCTTATCTACAGTGGTGGAAGTGCGTGCGTGAGTCAGCCTTCGATTACATTACATAAGGATGAGATTAAATGCCTTAACAGTATCTCTCACATAGACCTATACATGTACCCGACTGGCACGTGGTGATACCAATCCGGAGCTTGCGCAGATGAGCTTTGTGTCCTCTTTCTTTGTTTGCCTCAGTGCTCCCTTCAGTTGATAGTTGGCGTTCGTGCTGTCCATTTCTCTACTCTTGTGTCCTGTCTGCACATCTCACCTCTTTTTTGCATAATGAATCCTTACCAACTAGCTCAGCTTTCTGTCGTTCTATGCGGTGTGGATTGTGTGGCATTATAAACACATTTGTGGAACAAGGATAACAGAGCGATATTACGGCGAATAACTAAAGGCTGGAGGGAATGATCGAGTTTCATTTACGTTACGCTGGAGTTGTGGCTATAATTAGGTGAGCTGAAACGCGCAGCTCGGTTCTGAACTGATTCGAGCATGTCGATTAAGTAGGTAGGATGTGGTGACCAAATGGATGATGCATACTCGAGCTGTGGACGAACAAATGTCTGATAGGTCAATTTGCGGATGTTGGAAGGTGACTTATCCAGATTGCGGCGTAGGTAACCTAATGTCCTTGAAACTTTTGCGTAGATGGCTGCAATGTGGTCTATCCAGGAGAGGTTTTCGTTTAAGTGGACACCCAAATATTTATATGATGATGTATGCAACAATTATTTATTATTGACGTTGTATGAAAATTGTGATTTGTCGTGCTTACGACTAAAATAAATTACCTTACATGTTGATACATTTAAAGCCATTAACCAGGTGTTACACGAATTATGAATTATGCTAAGGTCATTTTGAACGGCCAGGTGGTCGTCAGTACTGTTAATTGATCTTCTGTAAATAATGCAGTCATCAGCGTAAATACGTAAGCGAGAAGAAACATTAGGTGGCAAATGATTTATGTAAATTAAGAAGAGTAAAGGGGCCAGAACGCTGCCATGAGGCACACCAGAAGTAACGTAAGAAGGAGACAAAGCAATACTGCACTGTTGACAATTCCAAAGAAAATTGCGAAGCCATGATAAAGTGAAGGAGTCGATTCGAAGTGCAGTTAATTTTGCGATAAGGCGACAATGGGCTACACGATAAAATGCTTTCGAAAAGTCAAGGAAAATGTAATCGGTCTGAGGCGCACCAGAAGTAAAAAAGTAACGTAAAACAAAGTAAAAAAGTAAGTAAAACAAAGTAACCTAAGAAGGAGACAAAGCAATACTGTTAACTACTGTGCACTGCTGACAATTTCAAAGACAATTGCGAAGCCATGATAGAGTGAAGGAGTCAATTCAAAGTGCAGGTAATTTTGCAATAAGGCGACAATGGGCTACGCGATCAAATATTTGGAAAAGTCAAGGAAAATGCAATCGGTCTGCTGGTTATTGTTCATGTTATGGTGCAGGTCAGTCGTGAATTGAAGTAACTGTGTCTCACATGATAATCCTTTCCTCAAACTATGTTGATGGTGAAAAAAGAAATGTTTGGATTCTAGGTGAATATACATATGAGAAGCAATTACATGTTCGAACATCTTGCAGTAAATGCAGGTCAATGAAATTTGACGGTAAATTTCCAGGGAGTTTTTATTCCCAGTCTCAAATATGGGCATGATTTTGGCAATTTTCCAGTCATTGTGCAGCTGTCCCCGCGACAAAGAGAGCTTGAAAATATGGTACAGAATGTTACTGGATAAAGAAATGGTATTTTCAATATCTTGGAACTAATATTAGCAGCACCAGATGAAATAGATAACTTTAGATTATTAATAAGACATGCAATTCCCTCCACCTAGATTTCAATACTTTCCATAAATTGCCAGTCGTAATCAGCAGCGTCAGGTACATTGGTATGATCCTCGTGCCTTAAAATGGATGAGAAAAAAAACAGAGCAGAGGGGCATTCATTGTCAGAGAGGGGAGTATTTGTATCGCTATGTAAGGCTATCCGGTTAGAGTCGTGGGCAGGCGATATAACTCGCCAAAACTTTTTCTTATTCGAATGTAAGAGAGAAGGTAAACCGGCGGTGAAATATTTATATTTAGCTGCAGCTAAGGCAGAACAATTTGGTTTTTAAGCAAAGCCTGTACCTTTCCCAACAAGGAGCATAATTGGTACGTTTACCGGTATTGTACAGAAGTTTGTTTTTATTCCTGAGCCTACATAGGACATTATTAAACCAAGGATTAGATTTGTAATTTGTTATCGAGGTCAACAGGATATATTTGTTAATTAGAGCAGATATTTTATTCTTCAGACATACCAAGTTACCTTCCACGGAGTGATTATGAAAAGAAGGAAGTAGCGTGCGTTTGAAAATACTTCAAGTTCATTGTTTATTTTAGAATTGTTTACTTTGTTATAATCGCGTATTATTTTCTTTGAGATCCCTGAAAAGGGTAGTGAAACACTGATTGTTACCTGAAGTAGATCGTGATCGATAAAGCCGTTTAGATGAATTACGGATTCAATCGTTTCGGGATTGGTGGTGAGTATAAGGTCTAGATTGTTAGTACCACGGGTTGGTTTGTGAACGACCTGGAACAGGTTAAGATGTAAAGTTAAGTTGTAAGTTAACCAGTTAAGATGTAACAGGTCAAATTAAGAAAATCCACTGATGTTCGACAAGTTGATGACAGATTATGCCAATTTATGAGCGGAAAGCTAAAAGTACCGAATAAACAGAATGCGCTGGACAGAGTTTGAGGGTCGTGGTTTTCTATAGGATGGTTATGACAATCCATAATCAATGTGACAACGTTATCAGAATAGTTACGGCTAACTCCCTGTATCTTCAAATTTTCCCATTTCTCTCTGGACTCGTACTGTACCAGCAGACAGCTAGAATTTCTACTTCCACTAATGCCCCCCTACTGGAAGAATAAAAAGGACATTCCTTCATTATGGCGATTTCAGTTTGAGCTTCTCCATATATAGCACTTATATAGATACATGGTGAGTGCTACGTTTGACACACATAAGCAGTACTTTAATCTTCAAGGAACCCGCCGTGGTTGCTCAGTGGCTATGGTGTTGGGCTGCTGAGCACGAGGTCGCGGGATCGAATCCCGGCCACGGCGGCCGCATTTCGATGGGGGCGAAATGCGAAAACACCCGTGTGCTTAGATTTAGGTGCACGTTAAAGAACCCCAGGTGGTCAAAATTTCCGGAGTCCTCCACTACGGCGTGCCTCATAACCAGAAAGTGGTTTTGGCACGTAAAACCCCAAATATTAAAAAAAATCTTCAAGGAAAATGAGTAATACGTTGTAATGTGAACGACATATCTGTCAACGCTCTGAATAAAACTGAAAGCTGCAAATTCTTAAACAAATAACAGTGAGGGAAGAAGCAAATGTGGCCATCAATGTCACGACACACCCCTCGCCATAGGGTCGTGGGTAGCTCCAGCATAAGGCAGCTTGTGCGGGAGCAAGCATATTTCAAAGCCAGTGTAGCGTAGTCGACTTCATAGCGCGTTACGAGGCTCGCGAGACTAGTCAAGACGATCCCGAGGCGAACATTCCGTGTAGCTTGGCCGCAGACGTAGTGCATGTGCTAGAGCAATATCGCGTCCGCTTGGATAGAAGATGCGCTGAGCTCGGGCCTGGCGGTGGGGCAAGGCGAGAGTGCAAATAATCTCCGTGGAATTCCATTACCACCGCCGACTGCGCATAAGATAACTTCTTGCCCATTCTTGAAGGTCCAGAGAAGGCGGTCACACAGAAATGATACATGTGAATATGTCGAGGGATTAGTCCACGCGACAACATCAGTGGTGCCTGGCAAGACTCGCGGCAGCAGCTGCGATCTCTTTGGAAGCGCCCTGTGCCATTTTGACAGGAGTTAGCAGACCCGGCTGCGATGGCGAAACTGCAGGGAGGACAATAGTCGCTTGCTACATGATGCCTTCCCTGTGGAAAGTTAGCATAAAGCAAGAAATCAGAGTGAAGTATTAGTTCACGCCTACGTAGATATTTTGTTAATTTCATGTAAAAAAGAGTGCTTTTCACGAACACTATTGTCGCGTGGAGAGAAAGTTAGTTGATCACGAAGTTCCGAGATGAAAGAGTTTCAGATATGTAAACGTGGGCCCGCATATGAAAATTACTACATCGGCTATTTTGATGGTAGATTCTTTGATTTCCGCGCATTCTATGCCAGTGTCATTCGCATAAATGTAATTCGTAAGAGCCGGAGCATTTGAAGATGTGCAGTTTCCCACAGCCCTATATGAACAAAAGGTGAACTCGGAATTATCAGAGGCAATATGGCCTGCGGGTACAGTGTGAGAAGACAACCATGATCACAGGCATGAACTCATTCTTGGATGTGTAACGAGTTGTGACGAGCGCTAGAAGTCTCATAATGCGTCCTGTCATTTCTATCACACCTTTTATTGGCGACTTGGCGGCAGCGAGACGACAGTAGAGGACGCAGAATTAAGCGTGTATCTACTTTTTCGCCCTCCAGATAAGCCCGGAACGCAATCCAGCCGTGGACCGCTCTGACCTGCAACTGCGCGGAACGTCACAACGTGCTACCGTCGTTGCCTTGGCGGGGGGCGTGTGCCTTCACTCAACGCTTCTGCGTCTGCGCCGGGAGCCAATTGAGGCTACAAAAGCCGCAGTCGTCGTTGGAAGCGGTCACTTGGTGGCAGCGAGACGACAGGAGAGGACGCAGAATTAAGCGTGTATCTACTTTTTCGCCCTCCAGGTTAGTTGGTTTTCATAGTTCAAAGCTTGTCCGAATCTGTTTCTTTCCCAGTCGTACTCGCTGCTGCCAATAATTTCTATCGTGTTTGGCCGGTGCTGTATGTGAAACACCATGACTTCGCGTTTTGAAGAAATAAGAGAGGAGTACCGAAAGGAAATGAAGGAATTCAAGAGTAAGCTTGAACGCGATGTACGAAAGGAACTTCGCGTCTTTGAGAAAAGCCTTGACAATTTCAACGCGAGGTTTGAAGAGGTCATGAAAAAGAATGAAACCCTTCAAAAAGAAAACCAGGAGTTAAAGAAAGCCAATGACACTCTCATGACCGAATGCACTAAAATTAAAAAGGAACTAGAGGAGCAAGAGCTCAGGATTACAGCTAATGAGCAATACTCCCGGAACTGCAACGTGGAAATAAAGGGAGTGCAGGAGAGCAAAAGTGAAGACCTTGCACAGACAGTGTGCCAGATTGGAACATCGCTTCAGTATAAGGTTGAACCGGATGATATTGAAGTCGTGCACAGGGTGAAAACTCGCAACGACCAGGCGCCATCTAACATTGTCGTGCGGTTTAAGAGCCGCTGCAAGCGTGACGCATTTCTTCAGAAGGCGAAAAAGGTGAAGGCTTACCATGCATGACCTTGGCCGTTCCTCAAATGAACCCATTTTTGTGTCCACCATTGAAGCGGCTCCTGGGCATGGCCATTGAGAAAAAGAGAGTGGCAAACTGGAAGTTCGTGTGGGTCAAAAATGGTCATATTTTCGCGCGTAAAGATGAAGACTCCCGAGTTGTCCGAGTGACATGTGCACGGGACATTGATAAGATTCAGTAAGCCTACATAACTGCATTTCTTTGCTCGGTTCACAAAGGAATGGCCGTTACACCCGATGACGTAAATAAAATATTTGTATTAGAAAATATTAAAGGATTCACATGTTTCCACTTGAATGTAAGGTCGCTACGGAACAAAGAAGATCAGTTAGGTATTCTGCTAAACAGTTTCAATTTTAAGTTTGACTTCATATTCCTAACCGAAACATGGCTTACTTCAGAAAGTGACACTCCAAAACATGAAAATTACAACAGTTTTTCGAAAAGCAGAAGTAACCGAAATGGTGGTGGGTTGCTTATGTATGTGAAGAGTGTCAGATGCGATTTAATGGAAAACTATTCGTTAATGACGAATGACGTAGAAAGTCTTGTTGTCCGATCCAATAATCATATGTTTGCTGTCATGTACCGCCCGCCTGATGGGAATTTACTCAATTTCTTTGCCTACCTTGAAGATCTGTTCATGTATGTAAACCAAAATGAACTGACACTTGTCCTTGGTGGAGATTTTAATATTAACATGTTGGACGCATCCACCCCACGGCGCACGTTCCAGACGCTTTTACATTCGAATGGTTTTCACTGCACGGTTAACACGGCAACACGCATTACATCGGCCACAAGCACGTTAATCGATCTATTCATTACCAATTTAGCACCGCATGATAATATAGGTGGTGTTCTCGCCTCCCATATTAGCGATCACTTACCTATATTTCTGCTTATTAGGTTGCCGCACCATAAGATTCCCACACAACATTCAGATAATCGGAAAATTCAAAAAATTAATCGAATCACGCTTGAAACATTTCGCTCTAAGCTAAAAACGATAGATTGGGAACCTATATATCACGCAGAAACAGTTGATGAAGCGTATGATACATTCTTACGTTTGTTTAAGGAAGCCTACCATGAGTCTTTTCCTTTAATTACTATAAAAAAATCCAGCCGATCGCGGAAACCTTGGATTTCGAACTTCTGCCTTAAACTGATAAAAAAGAAAGACAAACTTTATAGGAAGTTCTTGTCCACGAGAAACCCTGATGACTGGGAACAATTTAGGCAACATAGAAACAACACAACCGCCTTTCTTCGTAATGCGAAAAGGGAATACCTATTAACATCTTTCAATTTGGAATGTAATGCAAAGGCAGATGTAATATGGAAAAGGATAAATGAATTATTGAATCGTTCACCTGCGGCTCAAAGTGCTCAAGAGATGAGCGTAAATGGTCTGGTTTTAAAGGGCAGCCAATTGGCTGAAGCATTCAATGATTTTCTTGTCAATCTAGTGAACGCGTCCCACTATCCTGAGGCTGTTAATCAAATTCAGAGTAATAAAAATAGTATATATCTGAACCCTACCAGTGTGCATGAGGTTAAAATGACATTTAACCTGCTTAAAAATAGTAATGTCGGCGATCTGGAAAACCTACAATTAAAACCTGTTAAGTACACCATTGATATAATTGCAGCACCACTCGCACATATTTATAACCAAACGATTATTACTGGAAATTTCCCCGAGCGGATGAAGCTGTCTAAAGTAATTGTTATTCACAAAGAAGGTGATAAAAACCAGTTTTCTAACTATCGCCCTATTTCCATTCTTTCAGTGTTCTCAAAAGCACTAGAAAAAATAATACATGGTAGAATCGAAAATTTCGCCTCTAACTTCAACTTAATAACTAACGCTCAATACGGCTTTCGTAAGGGCAGATCAGCAGAACTCGCTTTATTAAACCAAAAGGAAATAATTTTAAAAGCTTTTGAAGAGAAGGAATTTATAGCTGGTATATATATAGATTTTTCAAAGGCCTTCGATCGCCTGAACTACATAACTTTGCTAAAAAAACTCGAGCTGTATGGTATACGAGGTACACCTCTACGACTTCTAACGTCTTACCTAAAATTTCGTAAACAAGCCGTAGTGATAGGTGATTCTCTTTCCTCATTTAAAAATGTGAATGCTGGTGTTCCCCAAGGGAGCATCCTTGGTCCCCTTCTATTTAACTTTTACATTAACGACATAATTAAAATAAGCGCGAAACCGACATTTGTTATTTATGCGGATGACACGACACTACTGTTCCGAAACTCTAACACTACGACACTTCACCTCGATATAAACGATTGCCTTGACAAATTGAACTCCTGGAGCTAGCTAAATTCATTGGAGATAAACGTTAATAAAACAAAGGCAATCCTGTTTTCACCCAAACAATCACGTGCTGTGCTAGAAGGTAATCTTCTCCTCGGTAATGACATTGTAGAAGTTGTCGACTCTGTTAAGGCACTTGGTGTCCATTTTCGTAAAAACATGTCCTGGGATCTGCACATCAATCACGTTATTACCCGTATTGAAAAGTCTGTTGGTATTTTAGCAAAGTTTCGATTCTTTTTACCACAAGATGTTAAACTAAAAATTCACAATGCTCTGTTCCTTTCTCATCTTAATTACTGTATCCTTGTCTGGGGGAAAACCACAACAACGAACTTAAATCGCATATTCGTACTCCAAAAGAAAGCTCTTCGACATACAGCCAATGCAGATTACCACGCTCATGCTAAACCACTTTCTCATCGTTTTAATTTAGTTTCTACTCACAATCTTTACTCGTATTATCTGGCGATAAGATATAAACAAAGCATCAACAATCCTGGAAATTTATTAGCTTCCCTTGCAGACCTGACAATTCGAACGCCGATACATGACACTCGTAGCACGGAACCCTGGCAAATACCATTTTCGAGAACATCCTATGGGGAGCAAATGCTTCGCTGTTCTCTTCCTATGCTAATAAATTATCTACACAAACAGACACTAACGATAAAAAATAGTAATAGAACAAGACGCCGCAACTTTTTTGTACATGTCGAATAACAACTTTATAAGAAAATGTAAAATTCACTTATATGTTGATAAGATTGTTTTCTTCTCATTTGTACGCCTGTGCTATTCTAAACTAGTTATTATCTTGCTACGTATAATTGATTCTATTGTTTATTTGTCGACTTGTCACCTTCGCTATGCCTTGTAAAAGGGGGCCCGAACCCCCGTCAAGTGGACTAGCTTCCACTTTTTGTTCGGGCCTCCTTCCAAATGTTCTTTGGAAAAATAAACA
Organism: Dermacentor variabilis; assembly: GCF_050947875.1. Lineage (NCBI taxonomy): Eukaryota > Metazoa > Arthropoda > Arachnida > Ixodida > Ixodidae > Dermacentor > Dermacentor variabilis. The sequence continues at coordinate 2,403,900 of NC_134568.1, forward strand.
CGATTTTGATTTTTGATTTTGATATATATAAACGACAAGAAAGGGGGTTAGCAGAGGGGCCCGATTTTTATTAGTCATATCATAACAAGCCAACAAACACTGCCACCAAGGACAACATAGGGGAAATTACTTGTTCTTAATAACTGAAGAAAAGAAACGATAAATTAATGGAAATTAAAGTGCATGAAAAAACAACTTGCCTTTATTTGCCTTGCCTCTTTATTTCATTTATTAAGCACAAGTAATTTCCCATATGTTGCTCTTGGTGTCAGTGTTTGTTGGCTTCGTATGATATATATATATATATATATATATATATATATATATATATATATATTCGACGCGAGAAGCGCCCTCATTTTAAGGTTCGAGGAGGATACTTAGCCGTGCATTATTCTCACATTAGCAACGAATCATCACGCAGCACACTTGCTTTACATATTCGCATGACACTGATCGTCTCTCCTTTTATATTTCTCTTTTCTTTAAGTACTCGCTATTTGATAGTGAAGAACGATATGCTGCGTCCGAAGGGAGCGGCTGTTGCGCGCGTGCCTAGCGAAGCACTGTGATCACACGGCGTTGCATTGCATAGCTGATTTTCTAGACGTATATATATATATAGATATATATATATATATATATGTATATATATATATATATATATATATATATATATATATATATATATATATATATATATATATATATATATATATATATATATACATATATATATATATATATATATATATATATATATATATATATACGTCTAGAAAATCAGCTATGCAATGCAACGCCGTGTGATCACAGTGCTTCGCTAGGCACGAGCGCAACAGCCGCTCCCTTCGGACGCAGCATTTCGTTCTTCACTATCAAATAGCGAGTACTTAAAGAAAAGAGAAATATAAAAGGAGAGACGATCAGTGTCATGCGAATATGTAAAGCAAGTGTGCTGCGTGATGATTCGTTGCTAATGTGAGAATAATGCACGGCTAAGTATCCTCCTCGAACCTTAAAATGAGGGCGCTTCTCGCGTCGAACGCACCAAAAAATACTAAAAAAAGCTTATGCTGTACGATACCCAGGCATCAGCGGCGCAAACATAAGCGTGGATTAGAGCATAACTTCTTATTGCCCACCACGCTTACCTTACAAGAAGTGCAGCACAAAGCTCTCTGCTTTATTTATTCCAAGTACCAGTGGCATAAAAGCATAATTGCTATGCAATAAATGGCGTGCGTGCCCATTTTGGCGAGTAGACGTGAAGCTGCATCCACGAAGCTTGTATTCATGCGGTAACTTGATCAAGCTTTCACGTAGCCTAAATTATCTCCTCAAAATATTGTGTCTCATTTACTTTCAATGTAACCTGCCATGTTTTGAAATTTTGACAACTCGATATTTTTTTGCAGTAAACTTAAGTACTTTTCAGAGTATCTTCTACTCAGTACTTGAGATACGCCCGTCGTAACTGTCAGATGCGGCATCGGCGCGGAACGAGCTCGTCGCGTTGTATGTGCCGTGCACTGATGGCTGGTTCTGGCCATTTCGTCTGCCTCACAACCTCTCGTGGTGGCAGGCTCACACATTAAGCAAATAAAGAAAGAAAGAAAGAAAGAAAGAAGGTAAGAAAAGAAGAGAGAAAGAAACCTCTTTGAAGTATCGCCATCGTTTTTGAGTATTTAGTATTCTATCGTCAAACGGAATTCTAAAATCGGTACAAACACTGCACTCAAATACATTTTCTCGCATGGTGTTTACTAACTTATCCTTTACACATTTTCGAAGTGTTTTGTGCGAACCTCATTTTAATGGGACAAACATAGACAAAAACGAATGTGTAAAGGTGCTTCACTGTCAATCACTCAGAACTAACTACATTAAGCTCATTGGACCGCTAATCTCGCGTTGTTCCACAGGGAAGTTCGTCCTTTTTTCCTGTGAAATAATCTCCTGTTTGAAATTGAGAAATACCAATTGTATTTGGAAATTGATTTCTAAGATTGAGTATTATTTCAATTAACAATCCTACATTACATGTATCATCATCATCATCACCACCACCACCACCACCATCATCATCATTTTGTTCCTTGTAGGAAAAAGGCCCCTCCCTGCGATCTGGGGCACCAGACGATACCGTGGGTAAATTCTAATGAGCGGCCCAGGATTCGAATGGCTTGTATAGGGAGTGTTCCATTCATGTATAAACGACAAGCCGCCTGTGAGTCCGTAAGGACGCGGGCGCACCTTCCCTTCCTCTCGGCGTCGCGAACTGCGAGAGCGATCGCTGCTGCTTCGGCTGCTGCGCTGCATGTGGCGAGGGTGGAGGCAGAGGCTACCAGGTTCCCCTGATTGACGACGGCGAGTGTGTATTTGGGCCCACGACGTGGCGACGAGGGATACGGGCTAGCGTCCGTGTAGTACGTATCTGGGTCTCTGAAACAACGTTTGTGCGACATTTACTTGGGACAAGCGACATACATAAAGGGAAACAGGCCGAATCATAACGACGCCCCGAAGAATATAACCTTTTTTTTCTAAGTATGGAAAAATATTGCTTTAGCGCCTTGAGATTCCGCTCATCGCGCGTCCTTGTTTTTCTTTATGTTTTCAAATTTATGTTTACTACAAGCAGGCCTAACTAATTAAACAGTCAAACTCCACTTCAACGAAGTCCCCTACAGTGAAATGTCCTCTATAACGAAGGATTGATTATGTCCCGGCCGAATTACTCTTTCCCACGTATTGCGAAAAGACTTGAACACGTTACATAAAAAAGTAAACAGTTACAATTACAATTTCTTACGAAAATATAAGTTCTTCCAATTACAAATTACTTTACACAAAAGTTCTTGAGCATCACTAATCAGTACTCGATTCCTTTAACGTTACTTCAGCCCGACATTTATTAACATTGCGCGAATACAGTAAATAGAACTGACCTTGTGCACAGTACTCCTTTATTCTCAATTCTACACCCTCGCCACCCGCCGTGGTTGCTCACTGGCTAGGGTGTTGGGCTGCTGAGCAAGAGGTCGCGGGATCGAAACCTCGCCACGGCGGCCGCATTTCGATGGGGGCGAAATGCGAAAACACCCGTGTACTTAGATTTAGGTGCACGTTGAAGAACCCCAGGTGATCGAAATTTCCGGGGTCCTCCACTACGGCGTGCTTGATAATCAGAAAGTGGTTTTGGCACGTACAACGCTATAATTTATTTACTGCAGCAATTACCACGTTAAATCGTCCCTAATAATTTCTTTTGGAAAATTTGTTCGGTAACTTTCTATCGTTTATTTGAGAAGACACCTGCAACGACACTGAAAACTCGCTCGAAGTGGTCGTGGGAGAGAAAGGCTGTGTTTTAGCGTGCAAACAGCTTGCTCACATGATTGTGGTCATAAATGAGGCGCTGCTCGAGTCAGGGTCCTCTATGAAGCGCAGCTCTTCATTGTTTCTGTGACTATAGGCAAGGCTCTCTCGATAACGCAGTCATCCATAGGCGATTCCTTGGCATCAACTTCTGAAGTGGTGATTCGCTATCGAACTGTAGAAGCGCTGTTCGAATTTGTCCGCGAACATATGGTTGACCTACTACCGGCATCCTTCACTCGTTATCCATTTTGGCAGACCAATTGTAACAGACAACAGGGGACAACTTTGACGTTACGCACGCACGCGCAAGCACAGCTACACATCTTTAGCCTTAAATGTATTGTTCCTCTGTTACATCGGAAAAATATGTGTATTTCAGTCCCGTGTATAATAATAGAAATTTGTTGGTTTAATGGACAAGAACGTCTGTGTCAGAGAAGTGGTAGCTTGCATTAAGCGAATAAGAATTGAGAATCCGCTATTAGCGCAAACCAAGGCCGCTTAGCACGCTTTTAAGAAAGCGAGAGAGAGAGAATTCTACTACAATAAAGCATTTCAGAGGTCGGATTTCCAAAAGTAGGTGTGCAAATCTGCAAGCCTGCCGCCTTCTGGTGACCGAAACATTCGTGAACACGGTTGTTCTTTTGGAACAATAGTAGCACTGCATCGTGTGCAACAGAGCATTTGTATCGTTTGGTTAGCGTGAGTTCGGAGAGGAGACAAAATATGAGCCTTTACACCCGACGACGACTATCGACGCCATGCTGCCGCACGTGACCGAGGAAGAGAATCTTGACGACGCCGCCTATCTCCAGCCTACGGATAAAGAACCAGCAGCGTACCGACAGCCGACACTACAACCACCCACGACACTACGTTGAGTAACAGCCCGGCGACCGTGTTTGCGTTTGGACCCCGATACTCCGACGAGGACTTATTGAGAAACTATTGCGACGCTATTTCGGACACTACAAGATCATCCGACGTATTGGCGAACTAGAGTGTGAGGTCCTGCCAGACGGCATTTCGCATTCACAGCGGCGCCGCGCACGATCTGAAGTGGTCCACGTGGTGCGTCTTAAGCCCTTTACGCACGCTGACCAACTACCTTATTTTGTTGTCTCGCCATTATTAGGATTTGCCTGTGACCCAAATTATCGGCTTATATTTCAGTATATGTATATGCCAGTGCACCCTCTCAGACCCCATGACTTGGCCTTCGGCGGCGCAAAAGACGGGGCGTAGCAGTATCGACTCGTTTTGAAAGGACTTCTCCGATGCCAGAGGTAGGCAGACGCGACATTGAGCTGATGGGTGTATCTCCGGGCTTACGCGACTCATGAATTCTTGGTAAGCGATGAAACGCATTTTAACGCGACAGCGTTAAGGAGCTCGTGTCGCAGAAAGCCGGGGTCGTCGGCGTCGGTGTCGGCGGCGTTGGCCGTGAGCGATAAATCCCAGCAGGCACTTCATGAATAAAAAACAACTTGCAAGATGGGCTGGGTGGGAATCGAATCAGGGTCTCCGGAGTGTGAGACGGAGACGTTACCACTGAGCCACGCGTTCCATGCTTCAAAGCGGTACAAAAGCGCCTCTAGTGAACGCGGTTTTGCCTTAGAAACGAGCTGTTTCTAAGGCTCAGGCGTGCGTCGCTTGCTCACGCGCACATTTCGTTGTCGCGGCGAACGCTGCGTTGCTCGACGCTCACCGCGTGCGATGCGGGACGCGTAGTCGCTGCGCCGTAGCCCATTGTCTTACACCCCTTGGCGGGTCGACGGGAACGCTATCGCGTTCCACTCTTGAAGGCGAAGCTTAAGCGCCCTCCAATTTTTTTCTTGAAGCACGTTTTAAGTGGTGTCCAACTTCGCCGAACATATATCGTGGTCCTCGCCAAGTTTATGACCGAATCCGTACGGGAGATTCCGAAACCACGATGTTAGAACCATTGAGAAATATTATGTTGTGCTACCTGTCGCGATAAGCAAAACCGGTCTATGGCGGATAATTCTAGTGTGTTCTCAGGCATGTAGTTTCCTTTGGGCTGGAATTCTCCAACATAAGGTGACCTCAAGCCTACAGGTTTATCAGACTGAGCTAGCTTGGATGCTCGGTGGCCATATTCAGAAGTTCCAATGGTCGTTTTTTTTTCATATCTGAAGGTGGCAAGCTCGAATTAACCTCATCTAGTACACTACATCTCCAGGCTTGGTGTGGCGGCTGACACCGGCAAAAGATTCCGAGAGCCAGGGGGGCTATACTAATACAGGAAGAGCCAAGTACGGAAGACCCACTAAGCTTCAACCAAAGGCACTCCCGCACCAGAACAGGAATTGGCCTCTCCGGTGCAGCATTCGGCGACTCCCCCTCGAATGACTCATTCGATCAACCAATGGTCTTTAGTTCCCAGCAGCTGCAGAGCAGCTGACCAAGGCGGCGGTCGGTCCTGTAACGCAGCAGAGGGTGCTAAGGACGTCTGGAACCGGACCGGCCGACGATGGAAACTGACCCTGGCAACATTTAACAGGCGAACTCTCTCGAGTGAAGCTAGCTTAGCAGGACCCTTTGAGGAACTATCAGACAATGTTTCGGATATCACTGGGCTTAGGGAGCTTAGAAGAACTGGTGAGGCTTTCATAACCGTGCTGACAAATTGTCACGTCTTCTCCTATAGAGGACTTCCAGATAAGAAGCAGTAGGGAGTAGGATTCCTAATCCATAATGTCATAGCGGGTAATAATGAAGAATTCTACAGCAATAATGAGAGGGTAGCTGTAGTCGTAATAAAACGTAACAAGAGGTATGGATTGCAGTTAGTACGAGGCTACGCTCCAAGCTCCAGTCAGTATGATGATGAAGTAGATCAGTTTTATGAAGATGTAGACTTAGCGATGAGAAAAGTGCAAACTCAGTATATGGTAGTAAGGGGCGACTTGAATGGAAAAGTGGGGGAATAAGTAGGCTGGTGAACAAGAAATTAGCAACTACGGCATAGACTAGGAGCACTCGAGGAGAGATGCTACTATAATTCGCGGAAAAGAATAAGCTGCCAATAATGAACACCTTTTTCTGGAAGCACAGGAAGAAAAAGCAGACATGGAAAAGCCATAATAATGAAACAAGAAATGATATTGATTTCATACTTTCTTCCGGTTCCAGCATAGTGTAGGATGTAGAAGTGTTAGGTACGTTAAAATGGGGGGGGGGGCACAGATCATAAATGCAGTGGTCCTGGTGGACAAAGAGGTTAAGTGGCTTGAAAGGCAGCCATCTCGCCTCCCATATAATGTGTCTACCCGCCTACTTGCAGTGCAAGTAGTCACGAAGCCTCCGTAGCTAACACCTCGCACCCCCCCCCCTCCTACGCGCCTCAGCGCACCCCGCTGCAGCGAATGGGGGCGGTATCGCGGCCGGTGCCACCCTATTTAACTGGAAAAAGGAAGAGTTGAGGCGTAACGATGTATGTGTATACGTTACGATTCCACGTGGTGTTTCTGTTTAGCTGCACCAAATTGTTTAATATTGCCTTTGGCAGTTAGCACAATTTTACCGGTTGGTTCAAACTTGATGAGGCGGTCATTACTTCTACGAGAAATAAATATGATTAATTATTATTATTTTAATCAATTATTTTTACGGCACATACTTCAATCTACTATTTGTAGCTAGTGAATATGCAAGGCATCTCGACTAAAAACAAATTCTGAGGATGGCATCGGTTTCATACGTACTGTTGTTCCACTTGTGGTGAAGACGAAGACGAAGAAGGCGCTCTTGTGTCGGCTGTGCGCGTGATCAGCTTTCGTCTACTGCCAGTGCTACTAGACTGGGCCTAGTGCCTCATAATAAATCATCTTATTACATTTGGTGGAAGGTGCTGCACTCCCCGACCTCACCCTGGAACTTCGCAGCCGAACGTTAACATCTGCTCCAACCGCTACTATGAACGACGCTCCCAACAATCCGCTTGGCGCATCTGCCGCTCCTGTCATGTGCGGCGCCGTGCAACGGCAGCGGGACCCTCCTGTTTATAGCGGATCAGGTGAGACTGACGTAGAAGATTGGCTCTCTACCTACGAGCGCGTCAGTGAACACAACAAGTGGGATGACCCGACGAAGCTCCGTAGCGTCATCTTCTATCTTGCTGACGTTGCGAACCTCTGGTTCCACAATCACGAACGGGAACTCCAAACTTGGTCCGCTTTCAAAACTGCATTCGCGGAAGTCTTCGGTCGCCCAGCCTTGCGAAAACTCCGTGCTGAACAACGCCTCCGCCAGCGCGCTCAACAGCCCGGCGAGACTTATACTAGTTACATAGAGGATGTCGTTGATATTTGCGCCCGCGTCGATTCCACCATGACTGAAGAGGACAAGGTGAAGCACATCCTCAAGGGCATCGAGGACGACGCATTTCAAATGCTCCTGGCGCGGAACCCTACATCTGTCGCAGCTGTCGTCACTCTTTGCCAGAGCTTCGATGAGCTGCGTCGACAGAGGGTCCTTGCGCGCAGCGCTCTCGCACCTGGCGACTCTCTCTCGGGCCTCACGCTTCGCTCACACACCACGCCAGCAGCATCGCTCTCTGTAGAGATTAAGGATTTCATTCGTGAGGAGGTGGCGCGCCAATTGTCTATGCTGCCTCTCAACGATGGACCTCCCCAGCCTGACACATCTTTGGCTGCTCCCATTAGGCGGGCCATTCGCGAGGAACTTGCTGGGTCTTTACCTTTCGCCCAACCCTGCCCTCCCGTGGCTGCCCCTCTGACCTATGCCGAAGTCGCCGCGCGACCTGCGCCGCCGACGTTCTCGTTTCCGGCGCCAATGCGACTTCAAGCTGCACCTCCTCCCGCGTCGCCTGCCGTTCCATCTCGACGCCCAGTTCAGACCCCTTGGCGCACACGCGACAACCGACCCATATGCTTCGCTTGCGGTGTCGCCGGCCACGTTGCGCGCTTCTGCCATCGTCGCATGCCACCTGCTAACGCTGCTGTCGCACCACCTGGATATGCCTATTCCCACGATACCACCGGGCATGCGATGCTTCCCGACCACGAGTTTTCGCCGCCTCCTCGACGCCCTGTCGGCACCCATCGTTCGCCATCACCACGTCGTCGCTCACTTTCCCCCTTACGTCGCCGCCAGTCACCTAGCGAGGGAAACTAGTTGCTGCAGTTCCGCAGGCACGAACTGCAAGCTTCGCGACTTCTACAAGGCCTGCGCAGTCGCCACGCAATTTATTGGACGTTTTGGTCGAAGGAACCGCCGCAATTGCGCTTATTGATACTGGGGCTGCAGTTTCTGTTATCGACGAAAAGCTTTGTCGCAGCCTCCATAAGGTCACAATGCCGTTGTCTGGTATGCTTCTAAGCACCGCGACTGCGCAGCATATAGCCCCGCTCGCTCAATGTACTGCAAGGGTGGTCATCGACGGCATTGTCTATGTTGTTGAATTTCTCGTGTTGTCATCATGTTCGCATGACATTATTCTCGGCTGGGACTTCTTGTCTCACCATCGTGCCATCATCGACTGTGCCCGGGCCGAAGTAGCGCTTTTCCCGCTTGCCGATGCCCCGCTGCCTGACCCCTCTGAACAAACAGCCTCCAAGCTCACTATTGTGTCCGATACGGACATACCACCCGACATGTGTGTGCTTGTACCCGTCTCTTGCTCTACCGCGCCAGACGCTACAGTACTTTTTACACCATCGCCGATTTTTCTACGTCGCAAGGCCCTACCTCTCCCATTTGCCGTACTCACCACTGTGTCTGGATTATCCTCAATGCTTGTGTGTAACCCGTCTCACTACCATGTGACGTTACTGCGCGGCGAATCACTCGGTCGTGTTCAGCCCCTTGACCCGCTTCACATTCTCGATGTTTCCGACGACACGGCCTGTTATGAACTCGACGCCCTCACTTCTCCTGTGCCGTGCACATCATCATCATCATTGTCGCCGTCCTCGTCAGACGTTCTTGCATCTGTCGTAGACGCCGATCTGCCGCCTCCATATCGCCAACAAGTCTTCGCGCTTCTTCAGAATTTTCGCTCGTCGTTTGACTGTGACCAACTATCTCTGGGGCGTACGGCAACCGTCACTCACAGCGTCCATACTGGTTCCCATCCTCCTTTACGCCAGCGACCATACCGCGTGTCGGCAGCCGAGCGAAAGATCATTAACGAGCAGGTCGACGACATGCTGCACCGTGGCGTCATTCGCCCTTCCCACAGTCCTTGGGCGTCTCCTGTAGTATTAGTACGCAAGAAGGACGGGTCAATACGCTTCTGTGTGGATTACCGTCGACTCAATAAGATCACTCGTAAAGATGTCTATCCGCTGCCTCGGATAGATGACGCCCTCGACTCCTTGCAGGGCGCGGAGTACTTCTCATCTTTGGATCTTCGCTCCGGCTATTGGCAAGTGCCGATGGCAGATGATGACTGTGAGAAGACAGCTTTCATCACGCCCGATGGCTTGTACGAATTTACCGTAATGCCATTCGGGCTCTGCAACGCGCCCGCTACTTTCGAGCGTATGATGGACACCATCCTTCGCAACTACAAGTGGAAAACATGTCTGTGCTACCTTGATGATATCGTGGTGTTTTCGCCAGATTTCCCGACGCACCTCGTTCGCTTGCATGAGATACTGACCTGCCTCACCTCTGCAGGCCTCCAACTTAACATCAAAAAGTGCCGTTTTGCTGCTCGCAAGTTAACAATATTGGGTCACGTTGTATCGAAGGACGGTGTGCTTCCTGACCCAGCCAAGCTTCGCGCGGTCGCTGAGTTTCCGACGCCCACTACTCTTAAGGCGCTCCGCAGCTTTATCGGGCTCTGCTCTTACTTTCGGCGTTTTGTGCGCAATTTCGCGACTATCATCGCACCACTGACCAATTTGCTTACCGCTACCAACGGCATCTCCGCGTGGTCAACTTCCTGTGACGAAGCCTTCCAGCAACTACGTCGCCTACTTACTTCGCCACCGATTCTTCGACACTACGATCCCACAGCGCCTACAGAGGTACATACGGACGCCAGCGGTATCGGACTTGGTGCAGTCCTCGCACAACGGAAAGACGGCTATGACGAGTACGTCGTCGCATATGCGAGCCGCACTTTAAAGAAGGCAGAAGCCAACTACTCAGTAACAGAAAAGGAGTGCTTGGCCATTATTTGGGCGCTCGGCAAATTTCGTCCATACCTATATGGTCGCCCTTTTGACATTGTCACCGACCACCATTCACTTTGCTGGCTGTCCTCGTTGAAGGATCCGTCAGGTCGCCTAGGGCGATGGGCACTCCGCTTACAAGAATATGATATCCGCGTTGTCTACCGATCGGGCAGAAAGCACTCTGACGCCGATGCGCTTTCCCGATCGCCGCTACCTTGTGATGTGGCTTCTGTGTCTCCGCTCTTCGCATCCATGTCTGCCTTCAACGTCGCTGATATGCCGGACGAGCAGCGTAAGGATCCCCTGCTTTCAACTATGCTGAATTTCCTCCACGACCCATCCGCCACACCCTCTTCTCGAACACTTCGTCGCCAAGCCGCTCACTTTACTGTCCGCGACAACGTTCTTTACCGCAGAAATTATTTGCCTGATGGTCACAAATGGCTCCTGGTGATACCACGACACATGCGTTCTGACATATGCGCTTATTTTCATGCTGCTCCTCCTAATGGTCACGCCGGTGTTCTGAAAACGTATACTCGGCTAAGGCAGCGTTTCTACTGGCACGGCATGTATCACTTCGTGCGCCAGTACGTACGCGCTTGCACGGCGTGCCAACGGCGTAAAATTCCACAGCGCCCTTCTGGTGAGCTACAGCCGCTGCCCTGCCCGGCTCGGCCCTTCGATCGCGTCGGCATAGACCTATACGGGCCACTTCCCTGCAGTTCCTCGGGTAACCGATGGATAATTGTAGGTGTCGACCACCTGACGCGCTACGCCGAGACTGCCGCACTCCCGGCAGCCTCTGCGCGCGAAGTTGCGTTCTTCATCTTGCGGAACTTCGTTCTTCGACATGGCGCACCACGCGAACTGCTCAGCGACAGGGGACGTGTCTTCTTGTCCGAAGTCGTCCAAGCCCTTCTCGCTGCATGCAGCATCGTTCACCGCAAGTCTACAGCCTACCACCCGCAAACGAACGGCTTGACAGAGAGGTTCAACCGCACACTCGGTGACATGTTGACTATGTACGTCGCCTCGGATCACAGTAACTGGGACACTGTTTTGCCTTTCGTCACGTATGCCTATAATACGGCCACACAAGCTACCACTGGCTTTTCGCCCTTTTTTTTGCTGTATGGACGAGAGCCCTCGTGTACTATGGACACAATGCTCCCATACCGACCCGACGCTTCCGAATGCACGACTGTGTCTGAAGCCGCCAAATACGCCGAGGACTGTAGGCAGCTCGCGCGAACCCTTACGACCGCTGCTCAAGGTCGTCAAAAGCTGCGGTGTGACAGTGACGTGCTTACACCAGTTTTCCCGACTGGTTCCCTTGTTTGGTTGTGGGTCCCGCCTCACAGCCCTGGCCTTTCGACCAAACTCCTTGCACGCTATGATGGCCCCTACCGCGTCATAGACCGTACCTCCGCTGTCACCTATGTTGTGGAACATGTGACACCTTCACCCGACCATAGGCATCGCGGGCGTGACACGGTTCATGTTAACCGACTGAAGCCGTACTATGACCCCCTCATCCTACCTACGCCGTAAGTCGCCAGGATGGCTCCTCTTCTCTCCCGGGGGCCATTGTGGTGAAGACGAAGACGAAGAAGGCGCTCTTGTGTCGGCTGTGCGCGTGATCAGCTTTCGTCTACTGCCAGTGCTACTAGACTGGGCCTAGTGCCTCATAATAAATCATCTTATTACACACTTACTTTTTTTGAAGATCTAATTCTTCTATTTATTTGTATTTTTTCCATATATGAAGTAATATCACGAAACTGGCGCCCAGGGGCGTAGCCAAGGAAGGAGTGGCTTATGGCGCTTCAGCCCCGCCACCCCTCTTCCCCCAAGTTTTTTCGTCCTGTCATGCGCCGCCGACCAAAACGACCCCGGCGCCGGAAATCATTCTGGATTTTGTCTAGAATGTATTTTTGACGCTCTAAAAGGCATTTGGGCACGAAGATTGTGAACTCGGGCTGGATTTTGTAGCAACACCCACACACCTGCAGTCACATAACGCAAAGAGCCCCATCCTAGTACAATGTTTCAATGCGTTTTGATGGCGAGCAGGCTCGTAGCGGCATCTCGCGTATGACGCGGAATCTACGGAGCGCATGGATTTCAATTCCGAAACTGTGGGTACAATGATCACGTAAACTTTTGATGCGAAAGGTGCATTGACATACCCATAGTCGTGCTTTAGATATTCCATTGCGAATCTTTGGGGGTTTAATATAGACATTTGACGGCAAAGGTGCATTGACTTTTCTAAAGTCGTACATCGAACCATACGAGACAAGCCAAATCAACACACTATCAGACAAGCTTACAAAGTACGCAGCGAGGTCCGATGAGACGAACCGTTGTGATGGTTCATTTCTGCCGTCATGTCCCAGAAAAGGATATCAACATTTCTATCACCTTCGCCAAAGCATCCATGTCAAGACACTAAAGCCAGCAAAGGTAACTACGTTCTTATTTCTTTTTTCTTCTTTTACTTTTATTCGTGACGACCACATTGAGCCTCTTCAATTTTCTTGTTCTCACTAAACGCGGGCTCTCATAGCCAGCCAGTGGTCATGCGTTTTCACTTTTTGCCCTAACAACCGCGCGGCGCACTTCGGCGCACTTCTGGTCGAGTGGATTTTGGCCTCACAGCGTTTTGGACCTTCTGACTAGCAGACGAGAAAAAGAAACAATGGTTGCTCGCCGCCATCACTGTAGGGACCCGACGTATTGCAACGCGTTCGCTTGAGCGCAACCTCTCCGGAAAGTTTTGTCTCGCCGGTGTAGGATACCGAGCAATATGCGTATGGTTCTCTGTGGACCAAGCCTCCCACGTTTTCTTCGGTATTCCTTCGGTAGCCGCATTAGGCGCCGAAAGTAGGCATTCCATTGAGGCTAACATGCTTTCCGTTGCGTTCTTTCATTTCAGTGCCCCCGCCCCACAAAAGAAAAAAAAGAGGTTGTTGTGGTGTAGCGAATTATCGCATGTTGAAAGTTCGATTTTGTTACTTCTTCGTTTGCGGAAACCAATGGGCCACGGGACTCTTAAGTTGCCGGACACTCTTATTGTATTATATCGATAGCAATTATATGAACACTGAAGGCGCATTTCTGTCGTCGTCATCGCCCTCATGTTCCATATGAAGTCCAAGGGCGATAACAACGTCACCGCGCGCTGCATGCCTTATGTGCGTGTGAAAGCGTAAGGGGGCAATCAACAGTGTAATCACGACGTGCAAGCGGGCATGCCGCGTAGTGTTTTGTATTTCGCGGGCATTATCAGCAAGCTGAAATACACTAATACTTAATCGATAGAAAGGCAGAAACTGTTTATTTGGACCTTTCAGAAACCGCTCTGCAACTTTCTTATTGGAAGTTTTTTTCGTAGCTTCGTTACTTCAGAAGTTGGTTAAACAATCTTGACTGAAGATCTAATTAAGTAAAATATAAAAAATAGCGTGACACACTACATACAAAAGTGAGCAACCTGCATTTGGTTGCGTCCTCTTAGAGTGCATCGGCATATTTTTAAACTCTGGTTTAAGTTAGCTGAGGCACCCTGAATACAGCTACTTTTGCTTAGATACGTAGATTTATTGGAGACCTATACGTGTATTGAAATATCTTGATGGGAGGTTTTGTGGGTACAAGCCATGAACTTTGTTTCCAGTGACACGTTTCTGCCCTTTATCAAGCTTTATCTGATCATTTGTGTATTCCATTGTATCAATTCCCATTTCTACTGTATTGACACGAGTACTTTCCTATCTTTATCGGGCGACCACGTTTCACCGTATAACAAATGTTATAGCACAGCGCAGGACGCGCCTGCATGTATCTTGCGTAATCTGATTGTGTAATCTGGTTGCATGTATGAGCGACGCGAATAGTGTAGAACTTTGTGGAAAACACGCGGGTCCCCGTGACTTCTCTGGAACATGCGACGACTGATGTATAAAAGCCGAGGCGCTTGACCCACTGATGAGACTTTCGACGATTACAGAGTGTGTTCGCCGCTACCGTTGTTCTTTGAGTGTAGCCTGCTTTAGAGGGCACAAGTTCGCCCAATAAAACGCTAGTTTCGTTAATCACAGTTTTGCTGCCTTCTTCACCGACACGGCTACGTGACATCTGGTGGAGGTACTTTACGTTCATGTACTGGACGCCCCAAACAACCCGTAATCCAAGCCCGGATCGCAAAGACAACACCAACGTCGCCCGCAACATCGAGCAAGCCGCCGGTAACCGCAGCTGACCCCGGAACACGGACTTCTACCAGAAACGACCAAGAAGCCCTAGTGGCAGCCGCAGCGGCCCGAATAGTTCTGCAGTAGCCTAGAGAGCCACCGACGTTCCGCGCTTCCACGTTTGAGGATCCGGAAGGCTAGCTGGAAACGTATGAGAGGGTCGCTAGGTTTAACACCTGGAACAGCGACGACAAGCTGCGACATGTATATTTCGCACTGGAAGGCGCCGCGAGGACCTGGTTCGAGAATCAATAAGCCACCTTAACGACGTGGGACCGGTTCCGATACGGCTTCTTGCAAACGTTTACAAGCGTCGTGCAAAAAGAGCGAGCCCAAGCTCTATTAGAAACCAGAGTGCAGCTGCCAAATGAGACGATCTCGATCTTCACGGAGCAGATGGCCCGTCTTTTCCGGCACGCCGACCCGGAAATGTCGGAGGAGAAAAAAGTCCGCTTCCTGATGCGGGGCGTCAAGCAAGAAGTTTTCGCCGGACTTATTCCTAACTCACCGAAGACTGTAGCTGAGTTTTCCGCACAGGCA
Organism: Dermacentor variabilis; assembly: GCF_050947875.1. Classification (NCBI taxonomy): domain Eukaryota; kingdom Metazoa; phylum Arthropoda; class Arachnida; order Ixodida; family Ixodidae; genus Dermacentor; species Dermacentor variabilis. Next base: position 2,419,252 of record NC_134568.1, read on the forward strand.
CCGACGATCGAGAAAACTCTGGAGATGCGCACCCGGCAATATGACCACCAGGTGCTCACGCCGCAGTGCGCCATCCAAGGTCTGGGTTCCGACGAACTTCAAGATACCACCAGGGCCATTGTGCGCGAAGAACTGCGCAAGGTCTTGCCTTCATCGCGACGTCAAGTCGCTTCGATCACCGACATCGTGAAAGATGAGGTTCAGCAATCGCTTGGAGTTGCTGAGGTGCAACCTAAATTACCGCAGCCCCAGCCAGAAGCGATGACTTACGCCACCGTCGCACGCCGTCAGGGTCTCCCTCCTCGACCGCGCCAGGCAAGTGTAACGCCGCATTTCCGTCGTCCGCCGCCGCAGCCGCCAGCACCCCCCCCACCGTCGCCCAGCGTGCCTACGCGAGGACGACGGACATTTGGCAAGCCCCCAACCACCGCCGTCTTTGCTATCACTGCGGAGAAACCAGCCGTGTGTATCGCCGATACCCATACCGCGACTTGTTACTGAGAGGGTTCGCCGTCAACCAGTCGCGTCACCAGCATGGGGAGCGCCCACGTGACACCGCTGATTACCTAGCCGCCACTTAGTGGAACTCTCGAAGATCGTCCCATTCGCCGTCACCAGGCCGCTACCGGTCACCGCAACAACGACCATACACTGGTCCAGCCCGGGCCGGTCCGTCACCCCATATCCGGAAAACTAAAAGAAGCAACCAATTGAGGTGCGCTTCTTGCTGTTCGTCGAAATGATGAAGATCCTCCGCCGACAACGAAGACGCCGAAGAGACTACCTCGACGACATTACAACGAACGCCGCCGTCCTGACGAAGTCTGGAAGCAAAGAATACGCCAACAAAAGACGACCTGATGACGCCACGTACCAGCCACAGGTCAATGCGATGCAGCCGTGATCTGACGCCAAGATCTAACTGTAACGCAAGACAAAGAACCACCGACCTCGACGTGCTTCTCGACTGCCACGCAGTCGCCGCCTTAGTAGACACAGGGGCCCATTACTCCGTCATTAGTGGACCCATCGCCGCCCAGTTGAAGAAAGTTAAGACTGCATGAGAAGGTCCTCAAATTCGGACCGCTGGAGGACACCTCAACACGCCCACTGGAATCTGCACAGGAAGAATTACCATTCATGACCGGACTTACCCTGCGACCTTCGCTATCCTCCAACAGTGTTCACGAGACGTCATTCTCGGCATGGACTTCCTGAACCAACACGGCGCAATCATCTACCTCAAATCGAAGTCGATAACGCTGTCGGAAGATCGAGCGATACCACCGGACAGCTCTCGTAGTCACCATGCCTTGAGCGTTCTCGAAAATCAAGTCAGCATCCCGCTCCGCTCCAGCATTGTCATTTCCGTCGGCACCAAAACACCTGCCAACGTAGAAGGCGTCATCGAAGGTGACGAATGTCTACTGCTAGATCATGAAATTTGTGTTTCAAGAGGGATCGCTTGACTGCATGGAGGAAAAACGAAAGTTTTGCTGACAAATTTAAACCAGGGGTTCAAGCACGTCAAGAGAGGCACGACATCGCGTACATCGAGGAAATGGTGGAAACCAGCAATGTGTTTATCCTCTCGGATTCCGCCGCATCTACCCTAAAGACCATAGTTCCCGAACCAGACTTCGACATAAATCAAAGTCTGCCCATGAGTAAGTAGCAACAGATCAGAAGTCTTCTCCGACGATACCAAGAGTGTTTTTCGACGTCACCGAGGATTCGACAGACATCAGTCGCAAAGCATCGCATAATAATGAAAGAGTACGCTCGACAACTCCGCCAGAGCCCTTACCCAGTTTCGACGCGAGAACGTGACGCTATTAGGCAACAAGTCGACAACATCATCAACTACATCATCGACATCATCCAGCCGTCGAAAAGCCCGTGAGCATCTCCTGTAGTGTTTGTGAAGAAAAAGACTCAACCCTACGTTCCTGCGTCGATTATCGTCGACTGAACAAGATCACTAAGAAGTACGTATACCCCCTCCCACGGATAGACGACGCATTTGATCGGCTCTGCAACGCTAAATACTTCTCATCACTAGACCTCAAATCTGGCTACTGGCAAATAGAAGTCGACGAGAGAGATTGCGAAAAGACCGCCTTCATCACGCCAGACGGCCTCTACGAGATCAAGGTCAATCATGCCATTCGGACTGTGCTCGGCGCCTGCAACGCTCCAGCGCGTCATCGACACGGTGTTAGCAGGATTGAAGTGGCAGACGTGTCTTGTTTATTTGGATGACGTCGTTGTCCTCGCTGGAAATTTCGACGATCCCCTTAGGCGACTTGCGACAGTACTAGAGGCCATCAAGGCATCAGGGCTGACTCTGAAGCCGGAAAAGGGCCGCTTCGATTACGATGAACTTCTGTTCCTACGCCACGTCATCAGTAAATCTGGAGTCCGCCCCGTCCCGCAGAAGACAGCTACCTTAGCAAAGTTCCCGCAGTCCATCGACAAGAAGGCAGTCCATAGATTTCTTGGCATGCGTGCCTACTAAGGCGCGTTGTCAAGGTCTTTTCACGCGTCGCGGAACCGCTAACACATCTAGCCAAATGTTATGTCGAGTGCAAGTGGGAAACGCCGCAGGCCGACGCATTTGAAGAACTCAAACGACGCATGCAGTCGCCGCCGGCACTAGCGCACTTTGACGAGGACGCGGATACCGGAATGAACACTGACCCCAGTAGCCTAGGCCTCGGTACCGCCTTAGTCCAGAGGAAAGAGAGACTTGATCGGTGTTACGGTCGGCGTGTAGCACCCCGTGCAAATAGGATGCTCGACCAGCACGAAGGGTGAATTGCCAATTTTTTGTGGTTGTCTCGAGGAGTTGCCGGTCTGGCTGGCATCCCGCAGTGCTTACAGGCCCCTTTGTGTGTGTGCGACTTTAGAGGAACCCTTTCTTCGAATTGTCAAGCTCTACAGGACAACTTCCGCGAACCAACTTCGCCTACAAGAAAGGCAAAGCGTCTACTATCCTGGACCTGCGAGTTGCCACCTGCAGAGGCGCGCTCGTGAAGACGCCAAGTGAGAGAGCGAAGCAGCCGCCCAACCGCAACTAGACGCCCTTTCCGCGAAGCAACGTCGCCTAGAAGAAAGGAAAAGCGTCTACTATCCCGGACCTGCGGGTTGCCCCTGCTGAGGCGGGCTCGCGCCGTGAAACTCAGTGCATATCACGTGACGTTGAAGTGCGCAAGATCCCGCCTACGACATTAGTGGGCCTACTTAAAGGGCTCCGCAATGTACTTTTTAACTTAATTCTCCTCTTATCTTTCACCAACCATTGAATAAACCGTGCAAGTTTCGCACTAGAAGTCGTCTCGTGCTTACCTGGTCGCCATGGTCTACCGGATGCCTGCAGCCCGCAGACAACGCCACGTTACCCAATAGTAACGTCGGCCGAGCTTCGATAAACAGGCGTCGCGATTCGTCGGCAGCGGTGAGGTATGCTACACTGGGATACGCAACATACATCATGTTCGTTTAGAGTAATTGAGGTTGCTCGTTGCGGTGGAAGTTTGTTCAGGTAGATGGTCACATCGAAGCCGTAGTCTGCTGTTACATATTGCGTCGAGCAAACGGATGCTTTCATTCTACACGTCTACTCTATTTCTACGCGTTGTCGGCGGTGCATACCCGATGCGGGCCTTAAGACACCTAGTAAGACATTATTATACCCAAGCGAACTTTGTGAAGTTGGGAGCGGTGCGGTGGTTGCACAATACACAGCTCGTTACCTGTTTGGGCCTCAGTTTAGACTTAACCCTGCAACCGTGTCGCATGTGTTGTCGACAGCCCAGACACAGCAATAATACAGTTGTTTGAAGAAAAGTTTGAGCAAACGACAGCTGTTTCTCACTGAAAACTTGGGCGTTAAATTGAGCAGCTCCGCATGTGGGGCACTTGCCAAATTTTGTACCCGATAGGTATAAGGGCAGGTTAAACACCGCTTTTGGCCACTTGACTCGCCGGCATCATGACGGGCAGATAACACGAGAGACACGGAGTGGTTTGAATTTATGAGCAACTTTTTCTTTATTAGATGCGCCGGCAACAAACGGTAGATGCGGCTATGACCGGCGAAGAATAGGAGGGTTGAAAGACAGACGGAGAGGGGGGGGGGGTGAGCTCGTGCACCCCTACCCCTGCAGTTTCGGAGTCCCTGCCGTCGACAGTGATCCTGACATGGGTTCTGCCATAAATTTTGTCTGTGGCTATCGCAAAACACAGTATCAATATTGACGGGTGAAGTTGTTTATCTTTTACGGTCATCGCTCAGCGCAGGATGCGCCTGCATGTATGGGAAGTTTCTGGAAAGTTCTCGATGTCTTTATCTGCTGGCTGTTGTCGCCGAACCTTGTGTAATCTCATTGCATGTATGCGCGACGCGAATGGTGTCGAACTTTCTGGAAGACACGCGGGCACCAGCGATTGCTCTGGAACCATCGACTGCTCATGTATAAAAGCCGACGCCAACTGACGCGCTTTACCCTCTGATCAGATTTCCGACGATCGCCGACTGTCTTCGCCGCTGTCGCTGTTCCTTGAGTGTAGCCTATTTTTGAGGGCAAGGGTTGGTCCAATAAAACGCTAGTTTCGTTACTCCGAGCTTCGCTGCTTTCTTCGCGTCACTACTACGCCCCAATATATTATTAGCTGAACAGCCTCAAAAAACCATTTTGTTGCAGCGTGTATATTTTGGCGTGCTTCTTCGCAGGGCAGCGGGAATCTCTCGTTAGCCTCCCGAGTACAGAAGCTCGACGTGGTACTGCAGGGCACCACGTCGACGTGGTACCGTTCTCGCACATTCCTTTGCTTAGCGTGTCGGCGGGAGTCGTGTATTTTGGCAATAATTGTCATAGTCGTTATAAGCCCTAGCGGCACATACACTTGCCGAGTGACAAATCTTTGATTGAGCCTGCCTGCCTCGTACGAGCAGTGCGGATTATTATTATTATAACCAAGGGTCCAGAGCTATAAAATTATAAACCACTGAGAATTGATCGCCGTAGTTTCACTCGAAAAGCCGAACCTGCTGTCTAGCAAAACGCGCCGTTCTGTCAAAGATCTGTACGCAAACATTTCTAGTCATCGAAACTATATTCACTGATTATTTTAGCTATAAACTGGCTATTAGTAAAACTGCAGTCATTATTATCCTGAACATTCTATTGATTTGTATATTATAAAGATTCGTTTATTGCATATATGGGCTCCAATTTTAATGCGCCTTAGACGATAGCAAAGTCATCCAACCATGCCTTTACTCCCCAATCCATAAAAATGTCCCTCCCTTTTCTGGTGATGGCCCCAGACAAAAGTTCTGGGTAGCGTAGCGTCGGCGCTGACTGCTTCTCGGTTGCCGCCTGTGCCGCTTTTGACGCCGCCATCTTTCCGAGAATCGAGGGTGCACTATTCGGGCGCTGTAAAGAGGATGGCCAGCGCCCTCTTCAGCCTGATCACGTCGCATGGCCAAGTTTGCTAATGACTCAGCCGCAGCCGCAATTGTCCAGCACAGCAGATTCGAAATGTGTCACTGTCGGCTCTACAACGGTGTAGCCATGTTGGACAGCTACGCATTCAGCGACAGTGGTCTAGGATCCACGAGTGTCCAGTGCCACGCCAAGCTCGGGAGTAAGAGCTGGAAAGGCGGCCTTGAAGATCTTGCTGCCACGAAACACTGCTGCAGAGAGGAGGGGGAACCGAGAAAGAATACGCCGTTGTTATATATTCCTTCAAGTTTGCACTTCTCGGGTTCCTCGGAAACTTTCCACCTGGCTGGCCTGCTCGTGCTGCTCTTGCTTTTCCGCCTCGTGCGGCGCGTGAGTCATGGCACGCGGAGTCTTCTTCACCACGATGACGGACATCACAGTAGGCATCTCGCCAACGGTTCGAAATGGGCCAGGACCAGTGCCGTCTGCTGCGTCGCGACTAGCGTTGCATGGTGGGCTCATCAGGTTTGAAGCGGCAATCGCGGTCATCTGACGCTTGTAGCTGACGCCTTGTGGAGAATCCTTCCAGTCGGAGTCTTCCCTTCGTTTCCAGCACCAGGCGGCTTACCGGGAAGCAGAATCATCGCCTTTCCAGCTGGGTGTCCCGAAAAGCACCCTCCTGCACTTGACTGCAGGAGGCGGGCGTCATGAGCAACTCGACTGTTGCCCACAGGACGGAACTTCTACAGCAATGCGCACCGTACTCCTCGCCTTAAAGTCGCTGGCGCGGCTGCGTGATTGGCAGTTTCCGCATCAAACTGGCGTAAGGGTGGCGGTGAGTTACGTTTGCAGCTCCAAGCTAGACTGCCAGGAATTACGCTGCGCGTGCTTTGGCGTGGGAATGTGCCCTTATGCTGCTGGAAGCGATGCCATCCGTTCCCGTTGACAGCCTTCCAGCTTTGCCTAACTGGGCCCGGCATGAGACATCGCACGTAGCACCTTCTCGTCGTGGTCTGTGCCAACTCCGGATGCAAGGACTTCGTAGCCACGCTAATAGCAGAGTGGCAGCAGGATCTGAGCTTCGCCTTTGCCACGGCGTTGCCTACCAATTCTAGAGGTGGAGCGTCGCGTCCACTATGCTCGCAGTGAAGCCAGTTAAAAAGGTATTCCACTGCGCCGTGGTAGCCAAGTGGTTGTCGCTTGGAAAACGTGTCAGGTCGGCGACGCCTCGGGGCGTAGCGACTGTGGCGATGATCAGTAGAAGTGAAGAAGCCCCAGAATTTGGAGCGAACTTGGAAAACGACGACGACTCCGGCATATTGCTGTGTGGTAGAGGTGGCGGTAGCCTGACCGTACTCGACGACTTACTGGACTGCTGGGAAGCAGAAACACAACGGAAAAAGCACTTTCCTATAGCATACAATTTACATATTTCCTTGCATGGCACATTATTTCTAGGCCCAGAAGCTTTCTTTGAGACCAAATTAAGCAGTGCCTAACTGTTTCAGATAACGTTGTTCTACATGTTATTAGGCCGAGAGATTCGTAGGAGTCCCTCTATGTAGAGGATATTCCTGTGAGCATATTGCTTTGTAGAGCATGTGCCTCCAGACCCTTGTGCTTAAGGCTCTCAATGCGGCTAGTGCTACTGGAAGCGACACAATTTCTCGTATTATCTTTTTCTAGAATATATTTATGGTCATCGGTCACGGTACTGCTTCTTGACGTTATTTTAATACTTGTACATTTTACGACAGGGAATATTATAGGCCTCTGTAAAGGCTCGTTACATCTGATGCTTGTCATTCTCCGCGTCATCGACTTCCCAAATCCATTTCATGGCGCTCTTTGGCCAATCCTGGCCCCATTGCGCGACAAAACCTCATTCATAATCATCACGTTACACCTCTCGCAGCCTGTACTGCCCATCTGCACATACAAACTATTATGTACATTGTCGAGTTTATTGTTCTTTCTACCTGTTTGCATGACGTCATTCTCAGGTGGGACTTCCTATGCCATCGGAATGCCGTCATCGACTACGTGCGCGCCGAAGTTAAGTTTTGGCCGCTCTGTGGTGCACCATCCCACAAAAATCTTGATCGGCTGCCTAATGTGGTCGTGCTTGAGGACGCCAGCATTCCGCCTGTCTCTTCTCCCTGTCATTCCGCCTGTCCCAGTCTTCTGCGGTGCCGTCACCGACGCTACGGTCTTCCAAACACCGTCTGATATCTTAATGAGTCGCAAATTCGTTCCACTGCCTTTTCCAGCACTGGACATCGCCGTTGGCCTCAGCAATATTTTGGTGTACAATCCCCTTTCTACGTCTGTTACGTAGTTTGTCGGCGAATGTGTTGGCCGCGTGGAACACCTTGACTCTTCGTTACTTGTTAGCGTGCCAGAGGAGTCTTACTATATCGACTCCAACGAATTACATGCTCATTCCACGCTTGAAGAGTCGTCGAGGGACATGTTCCTGAGTGCAATCGCCGATACATTGACCCTTCCCGAACACTCCGAGCTTGTTCAGCTTCTACACCACTTTAGAAATGCGTTCGATGTTTCTCAGCCGCAAATGGGCCACGCGTTGGATGTGCAGGGCTAAAATGACGCCACTTTAGACCAGCCGTTGCATCGAAAACCGTACCGGGACTCTGCCGAAGAGCGTGACGTCTTTAGCGACCATGTCGAAGAGTGCTGCCACGTGGCATTATTCAACCTCCCAACAGTCGCTGGGCATCTCTCGTCATTCTCGTTCTCAAGAAAGACGGGTCTATGTGTGTTTGCGTTGGCTACCATCTACTAAAGAAGTTTACGCGTAAAGACGTCTATCCTTTACCACACAACGACGACATCCTTGACAGCCTTCAAGGGAGAAAATTTTTTTCGTCCCTACATTTGCGTTCTGGCTAATGGCAGGTCCCGATGTCTGAATCCGATCGCCAGAAAACTGCATTTATTACGACTGACGGCCTAAACTCAATTCCTATGCCCTTTGGAATTTGCAAAGCGCCTGTCAGGATTGAGGAATTCATGGACAATATGTTGAATGTCCTGAAGTAGTCTATGTGTCTATGTTACTTCGACGATGTCGTGGTTTTCTCTTCTGATTTTTCTGCCCACCTACTTCACCTTATGTATGTTTTGACGTGCCTAATTAACCAACGCTGGCCTGCAAATCAACCTTGAAAGTGCCGCTTTGCCGCGGGAGAGCTGACCATCTTGGGCCACATGGTGTCCAAGCACGGCGTTATACCCCGTGCTTGGACTACCATGCGATTTCGCATCGATCATGCCGCTCTTGATCCAGCTCCTACGCGGTGGTGCGAATCTCTCCTTCTGATCCCTTACATGCAACATCGCGCTTGTTACGCTGCGTCGTCTGACCTCTCCCGCTAGTTTTTGCCATTTCGACCGGACAGCTGTAACTGAAGTACATACAGATGCCAGCAGAGTCTTGGCACCATCCTCACGCAACTAAATCCTGGCTACTCCGAATACGTTGTCGCGTATGCGAGTCGCATGCTGACAAAAGCAAAAGCCAATTACAGCGTGACTGAATGAAGTACATGGCTCTTATATGCGCACTTGGCAAGTTCCTCCACACTTGTATGGCCACCCACTCAACCTTGTAACGGATCATCATGCGCTTTCTTGGCTCGCCACGTGGAAAGATCCATCTGGCCGCCTTGCGCACTGGCAACTCCGAATCCAGGAGCGCGATATTCGCGTCGTCCACCACTGCGGACGCAAGCACTCTGACGCAGACACCCTGTGCGGTTCACCTCTTCCTTCCGACTCGGCATGCGGAACTACTTGCGCGCACTCCATGTCATCTCTCGACCTTGATTCAATTACAATCCGGATTACAATCCGGAATTAAAAAGTGGACTTTTGTCCGAACCTGCATATATATCATCTCGTACTGACCATCGGCATAAATTGAGCGTTCCACACTGTCGCACGAACGTATTTTTTATTCATTTATTCCTAAAACTACCAATGAATGGAATCATCTACGGGCCTCAATTATTAACATAACTGATACATCTGCTTTTAGAACTTACTATTGAAGAGTACTTTTGTTAATCCGCACTTTCTAATTTTTTTCTTATTATTATACCCTAGCTGTTATCTGCACATGCTCTGTATTTAGTGCCACTCCCTTCTGTAACGCATTCGGGCCTTGAAGGTACAATAAATGAAAGGAAATGAAATGAAATTTGCACCGAACAACGCCTTGACCCGTGGATTGCTTCTCTCTTTGCCGATCTCTCTGGATCATCGACCATCCCTGCATCCCGATTCATTCGACGCCAAGCTGTTCATTTCGTCATTCGTAATCGGCTGCTCCACCGACACAACTACGCTCCCGAAGGCCGTAGATGGCTACTGGTCATTCCGCGCAGCTTAAGATAACAAATCTGTGCCTCTTTTCGCGACGATCCACAATGTGGCCACGCCGGAGTATTTAAGACATAGGAACGCATTCGCCTTCGGTACTACCGGCGCGGAATGTACACTTTTGTAGGAAAATTTATTCAATCTTGCCCTGACTGTCAACGTCGCAAATCGCCATCTTTAAGCGCCTGTAGAGCCTTGCTGCCGATTATATGCCCTGCCAAACCCTTAGATCGCGTCGGTATTGACCTCTAGGACCAGCTTCCAATGACACCGAATGGCAATTGCTGGATCTCATTTGCTGTGGACCGTTTGACAAGCTACGCCGAAACTGCAGCTTCACTAAATACTACAGCGCAGGATGTAGCCCCTTTTGTTCTATATCGCTTCATCCTTCGACATGGCGCTTCTCGAGAAATCCTTAGAGATAGAGGTCACACCTTTCTCTCCGTAGTCATCGAAACTCAGCTTTCGGAATTCCACATCATCCATCGAACGAGCACGGCATACCATCTGCACACTAACAGGTAGCAAGAGAACCTTGTTTTCGGCAGAAACACGTAAAAGGTACGACTGTTACATCTCAATACGGCGATGGGCATTCCTTGGACGTTTCTCACGAAGCCGTTCCTTTATGAACGGGCGCCCAGTCGGCAACGAGGCCCAACATAGAGTGTGACGCGCAAACAAAAGAGCTCACTTCGAGCCGACAACTGGCGCCTTTCATGGAGGTGGTAATTACCGCGAACACTCCTCTACCTGAACCTGACCCTGTCAAACTGAATTAATTGATGAAAGGGCCCAATGTCGAAAGCTACTGTGAGAACATCGTCAACATGAGTTTCCCGGATTGTGACATGGTTGCCTAATATGCGGGGACGAGGGTGCAACATAGGCGGATCCGGCGGAACGGTGCGTTAACATGGGAGGGATATTTCAACCGATTAGACGACTGTGATTGACCGAGATGCAGTCACCATGTTCCGTATTATAGTCTTCTAGGTAAGATTACTGTTTTAAAAGCAGAGACCTTTGGTGTGTGAGATGTGCTGACGTGTCCTGATGTGAATTCAGACGTTTATTATGCTCCTACATTGGAGTGGGCTTCTATATCTGGAGCCAGTGTAACTAAGGCAAAATAAAGCCTTTTTCCTTCAGTCGTACTATTGGACGTACTCATCGCAGTGGTGGTGTGGATTGATGGCCTAAACGGTACCCCGAGCCGCAACAAACTGATTGGCAGCAGTGAGATCAAGAAGGTACTCCTCATGATCTGGGATCGGTGGACCTGGGAACGTGGCTACGGGAGGCACGACCTTCGCAAACTCGATGTAAACAGCGGAGGGAAGAGCGACTTCTGCGTATCCAGGAGCAGCGGAGTTCCTCTTCGTGTCTCAGGGAGGCGCAGGTGTTGCAGTAACGGCGTGAAAGCTTGAAGGGCTTGAGGAAACTTGAAGGAACAGCAGAATAAGGCATTACTCACGATCTCGAATAGACAGACCTGGGAACGTGGCTCCGGGAGACACGACCTTCGCAAGCTCGAGGTAAACTGCGGACGCAAGACCGACTTCTGCGTATCTGGGAGCAGCAGATTTCGTCTTCCTGGCTCAGGAAGGCACAGTTGTCGCAGTAACGGCTTGAAAGCTTGGAAGACTTGTGGAAACTTGAAGGAACAGCAGAATAAGGCATTACTCACGATCTGGAATAGACAGACCTGGGAACGTGGCTCCGGGAGACACGACCTTCGCAAGCTCGAGGTAAACTGCGGGCGGAAGGGAGAGTTCTGCGTATCCGGGAGCAGCAGAGTTCGTCTTCGTGGCTCAGGGAGGCACAATTGTCGCAGTAACGGCTTGAAAGCTTGGAAGACTTGAGGAAACTTGAAGGAAGAGCAGAAGAAGGCATTACTCATGATCTGGAATAGACAGACCTAGGAACGTGGCTCCGGGAGACACGACCTTCGCAAGCTCGAGGTAAACTACGGACGGAAGACCGACTTCTGCGTATCTGGGAGCAGCAGATTTCGTCTTCCTGGCTCAGGGAGGCACAGTTGTCGCAGTAACGGCTTGAAAGCTTGGAAGACTTGAGGAGACTTGAAGGAAGAGCAGAATAAGGCATTACTCACGATCTGGAATAGACAGACCTGGGAACGTGGCTCCGGGAGACACGATCTTCGCAAGCTCAACGTAAACTTCGGACGGAAGGGCGAGTTCTGCGTATCCGGGAGGAGCAGAGTTCGTCTTCGTGGCTCAGGGAGGCACAATTGTCGCAGTAACTGCCTGAAAGCTTGGAGGAGTTGAGAAACCTTGAAGGAAGAGCAGAAGAAGGTACTCCTCACGATCTGGGATCGGCGGACCTGGGAACGTGGCTCCGGGAGGCACGAACTTCGCCAGCACGAGGTTGGGTGTGTGCTAGAGCGACTATGTTTTTCCGGATGATAAGGACAGGGTTCTATCGGGCAATTAGCTCTGATTGATCGCCACCGGGTGTGCGGTTAATACAGGGTAAGTTGTAGTCAGCTCTGGGAAAAGCATAGAAATGACAGTGTTAAATAAAGAGGAGCTGCTGCGTTTGGCAGCAAAGCTTGGTATGGAGGTGAACCATATCTGTGCTGCCCGCAACTGCGCATATCACTGCAGCCAGATATAGGCAGTCTTGTTTGACCGAAAACAAACAAGCATCTCATTAGCAAAATCTAGACTTTATGTATCTAAATTATTCTTGGAACCAACAATGGCGTCATAACCTGCAATTCCAAGTATCATTCGCAAGGCTGCCCCCCCCTCCCCCCCCGTTGCGTACTCCACCACTTAAATTTTACGTGCCCAGATGTGGTCGGGTTTTATCCCCTTTATGCTACCTCTGCAATGAGCCGGATTCCATCGATCGCTTTTTATTATCGCATCGGCAGTTTTCTACTAATCGAAAACGATGTTTGGAAATTGCGCTTCGAAATCTAAGACCGCCTTTATTCAGTACTGTTATACTCTCACTTAGAGCAACAGTATTAGGATACATCCACAGGAGCTCTTCCCCAGGCATTTAAAATTTCCTCGGTGACGCAAAAAGGTTGCCTCATTAATATTTCCGATTTTGCATGATTGAGTTATTTCTCCTTCAATAAATTATAAATTTAGAATACTCAACAATAAAAACACAAATTCACAGTCATAACATTAATAATATTATTATTCAAAATTTAACTGGCCCATGTTTAAGTCTGTCGTTTAGTCGGTGTCTTATTATTAACTTCATGTTACTATTTCTATCTAGGCAACGCTGACTACCTTATTATATACTATTTGGTTTCGATTACTCTCGGTTTATTTCTCATCTTCCATAAGTCATTTTCTTAATTTTTTATTGTTTATTTATTAACTAATTTATTTCATTTTCCATCATATAATCATCCGTATCGTGGCCTATCTGTCACAGTGAGTTTGTGCAATGAATTGAGACTTCATGATCATTATCTTAAGTTGAGGAAGTCCCACATTGGCATTGCGATTGACGAAGTTGGTTTCGAGGAGGACGAGCTCACGGATGTTGAAGTAGATATGTGTCGTTAGTGGAATGAAACGGAGCAAAATAAGGATCACGAGAACGAAGAGAAGGATCCCGAGTGGAAGGAAAAGCGAAGGCAGGCAGAAATTGAGCTCGAGAAAATAAAACTATCAGTCCAAGCACTCCGTACAGATGGTTAACCAGCGAAGCCTGAAACGTGCGGCCCCGGTGTTTATCACTGGGTAAATCCCGACAACTCATTAAAGTCTTTCTCAAGTATTGGCTACGTCTTTGTGTTTCTTAAATAGGTTACACACACGTTCGGCTGCGATGGAGAGGACGACGTCAGTGGCGATATATGCCAGCAGTCCGCCGATGCCGCTTGCGTTCGGTCTCGAGTTTGCTCGGTGGCGTGGTAAGCGGCATCCGCCGGGCATTGACGCTTGAGATTACTCAAAATTAAATTGCTTCAAAATTAAATCTGTCCATCGCGTAAGACGATGAACGGCTCATATCCCCTTAAGCAATGGCTCATACCCCTGTGCACTCGGTCCCCCATACGACGACGACGACGAGCGCAGGAGCAGTGGCACGAGCTCGTTCGCGCGGTGGCGCCGTGGGGCGCTGTTATGATCGGCCGTTCGCCCCGCGGCACCCCTCGGTCACGGCTCGCACGATTATGGAGAAAGGGCCGGCGGCCCCGTCGGGATGGTTCTCGGCATGGATGAGTCATGGCCAGCGCGGGATGCCTCGTTCATGAAAGGTTTCAGCGACTAGCAATGATACGGCCGTCACCTGTCAGCAGCACAAACTGACGTATCCAAGATAGAGATGCGCTTAGTATAACCCGCTTAGTATGACATTCTCATTGAGCGAGTCAACGTCGGCGAAAAGGGCAACCTACCTCCAGATTGGTGGAACCTGGTGTAATCGACCGCCTGGTATCGGACTGGAAAAAATGACTAAACAAAGATCACACACGGCATAAAACGAGCTACGGACGACGGGAGTGATCGGCGACTACCACTTTATCATCAACTTTTTGTATTTATTTGCATTTCTCTATTTTACTTTGCATTTTCTTGTACTTATGAAAATATATACGTGCTTGTCCAACGTCCTGAATATCGCACCCAGCCTCACGTTCATCTCAATCCTCCACGAGAAAAGTGAACCTACGTCTTCGAACCCCGAGTCGCAATAACGCTAACGAGCCAGCTGTGGAAGAAGACGACGACGGTCGAGCCATTGCTGATGATGATAGTTTTTTCTACACGCGGACACGACCGTGGGGAAAGTAGCCGTTACCAGCTTCGCTATAAACACTAGAACAAGCGGGATTCGCTCGCGATGCGGATGCAGCGTCGTGGCAAACGGAAAGCATCAAAATGACGAGCTTGAGTCAGCCGTACAATATAGGCAATGGTATCGCCCTCTACCTGAATAATTTTTAACGCCTTTGTGAGAAGCAATCATTTCACCAAGACACATGACCGGAGAGGTTGCTTGTGCTGCTTCTGGGAGAAATCTCGCAAGTCGTAGCCCGACTGAGCGTAGCTGAGGCAGGCGTGTACAGTTTAGTGAAGTCGAGTTTACTAGCCAAGTACGAGCTTTCCACGTAGGAATTCCGAAGGAGATTTCGGCTGGAAAAAAGGAAGCAGAATGAAAGTAGGTTTGCTGAGTTTGCGTGTAGCCTGAAGGATAATCTTTCAAAGTTGGTGAAACGAGCAGGGGCAGATAACGTCAGTAAGGTGTCGTATTTAATCTGCTTAGAGCGGCTTTATGAGAGCATGGCGGATAACGTGCGCCTTTTGGGTTAAGGACAGGCAGCAA
The DNA here is from genome assembly GCF_050947875.1 of Dermacentor variabilis. Lineage (NCBI taxonomy): Eukaryota > Metazoa > Arthropoda > Arachnida > Ixodida > Ixodidae > Dermacentor > Dermacentor variabilis. The sequence continues at coordinate 2,434,437 of NC_134568.1, forward strand.
GGTGTGTCTGTGAAGAGCTGAACACAGCTGGCCGATGAGTATGTGTCAAGCCGTGGCTTCAGGCCACTGCACAGTAGCGCACAGTACTATCAAAAGCCGTCCCTACGGCCAAATCCTCACCCTCAAGTGCAGCAAATAAAAAAAAGGAAGAACGAGAGAATGCTAGTTGCTGTTGGGCGCGCAATGAAGGCACAGCGGAAGCACCCGAAATGGGTAGAAAGCAACCTGGAAATCATTCGGAAGAGTTCGAATCGGGAGTTCTGTTGGCAGGTTATAATTGTAAGGAGACGGGTAACTTCGCCCAAAACTACCCAAGTAAAAGGCCAGTATTCGCTTGCATAACCAATCATGCGAGTAACGTCGACCTTCTGAAGCCATACATGTTGGATGTAATGGTAGAGACCCACTGGTGTAGGGAACTCAGGGAATCCGCGGCCACCATGCACGTAGTCCATCCTAAGTACGAGAAAAGAGAAAACTACGTGGCCAGAATACGCGTGGATAAGAGTGTCCGTTAGCGAAGACTGAGTGTGCCTACCTAAAGCAAAGCTACAGATTGAGGGACCTTCCGGAGACATCGAGTTAGGGGCAGCTGTCTCTACCATTCTACCGCAAGGCCGCCCTTACCTTTTATCGAAGAGCTCAGAGTCGCTACTGAATAAATGTGGGTGCACATTTGGTGAAGCTCAGGTCATGGCTTCGACGAAGTCCGAAGCACGCCAACTAGCTAGCAGCCAACTTACGACGATTAACAAAGTTCAAAAAAGATAAAAGAGGACGGAACAGCTAGCTCCGGAAACGTAGTGAAGTCGGAGGAGGAAATCTTTCTGATTTCCCCGACAGAAATTTAGGAAGAGTGTCAGGCTCTGGAGCCGCCAATGAAAAAAAAAAAGAGGCACTCGGACATGAGCACCACAAAGCGTGATAAGGGAAAGAGACGTCGCAGAGTCAGGAATGCGGCAGAGAATGAATTGCTGTTTGTCCACAAACCTTATTACGCAGTCTTCAAAGAGCACTAAAGTAGCTACTTAGTGAACCAGAGCTAGAGGTACAGTGAATAGTCAGCTAAGGATGACAATTTAAAGATCTTCACTTTACCATGATGGCTTTATGTGCACAGAGTCGATCATTTACTTTCAAGGCTCATAGCTTCTGTTCAATGGCCGGAATGTTGTTTAGGATCCTGTTTGCAGCGATTTGTATATTTATTTCTCTTCCTAGTGTCTGCGGAGAAAGCATATGCATGGGTAACAAAAAATTCCTGAAATAAGCACACCTGAACCTACACACCTCCGGTGGTGCTTGTTTTGTGGAAAAGAGCAAGCGGTTGGTATGCATGCAAGTAAACAATCTGAACCAGAACAACATAATATATATATATATATATATATATATATATATATATATATATATGAAAGCTGAGGGGAAGTTTTTAACTTACGCGAGAGAAGCAAGGCTACAGATGCCACAGCGCACACATGCATAGAGTGTAACTTCGAAGAACTAGTTGCTTCGTGAATATTGAAGACGACTACTATTGATCACAGACTCAGGACTCTTATTCACAAAATGTTTTTACGCTAAAAGATTTTCAAAAACGCACTGTCAAACCAAAGGCGACGTTGGACACATTTTAGCAAAGGGAGCTGGCCAACCAAAAACCAACTCTATACGAATGAAAAGCTTGAGCGATTCGTTCCCCATTGCCATCCAAGGATTTAAATAATGTACCTGCGACAATGTGCTGGTGGGAGATGGATGCGCTAACTACTGTTCCAACACACAGGTGTGGGCACAGTTTCTGTTTACACACAACACTCGATGGAGATGCCTTATTCATGAATCTCTTTTGAAAGTCCATTTCCCACAGTGATGTTGAGCAAAGGCTAGCTCTTTATTCCTGCCTTCAAGAAAGCTAGCTGATCTGCGCTTCGACAGATGATGCTCGCGTAATTACATTACTGCTTCTACGCAGAGCTTTGCCACAAAAGCGCTTTTCAAACATTCGTCGCGTTGGTAACATTCCCGAATAAAACCAAGCAAGACATGCACGGAGAGTGTGTCATTGGGTATAGAATTACTTGAGTGGATGATTCTGTATTGCACTGATGTCAGCGTTAAACCAAAAACATAACTATAGAATTTCAGTGGATATGTTGAAGTGGTCATGGAAACGCAAAAGAGATCTGCAATAACGCCAGACTATAGGCGCTTCGTGAACGACAGTCGTATAGGTGACGACACTCAAGCGTATTGAGTTCTCAAAAAATTGTTTCCCATTGATTAACTTTATAAAAGACTTTCACCGTTGAGTGACGCGACTGCTGCGCACCCGCTACCAGCCGATGGCGCTAGCGATTTATGCTCGAAATTCCTCGTTTTGAGCGGTAAGTAAACGGGCGATATCCAGCTGCTCTTTATTTTAGAGATGTTAGCTTCTCAATATATTCTTCTTTATGAAGGACGCATGATCGCCATCCGTTAACGTTCTGTTTTTGCTGCGAATAAAAGAATTTATAACACAGAAAATTGGACATTCGAGTGGATCACGCACTAAACAACGTAACCTATAAAAACATATCGGAGCAAGTACACCTCGAATTGAACTGGTGATCGTGCGGCGTCAAGCCACTAAATTTAATTGCTATGCCGCTAACGCTTTGCGCAATCCACTCGGTAGTACTTTAATTGGGAACTGACTAACTGTGATTGTATCTAGTAGAGGGAAGAAGCCACGTGAAATAATTAAAAGTCCGGAAGACTAAATGCAATATCAGCAAAAGCCACTTCGAGGAAGATTCGCTGAAAAACCGTGTCACATATGAAATGCTTGTGAATGAACACAACGATAGCACGCATGTGCGCATTCGTGCCCATTCTAATTGTCGTTTGCTGTTTTTTTTTTTCGCCAGGAAAATAGGACCGGTGCTTTCTCCAGATGAAGTTTAGTTGTAACTCAGTGCTAGTCCTACTGTGTGTCTTTCTTGGCCTCGTCTCATCGTGCTGCTTCAATATACTTTCAACAATCCGGGACCGATCAGCGTTTTACGTACACCTTGCCTAAGCTGACTCAACCTTAACTATACGGACGGAACAGCCCAACCCCGTGCAGCACTCGCTCAACCCGGCCGCGTAGCACTGACACGAGCGTGACAGGCGAATTACCGCACGACAGGCTAATTCCTTGTTGTTGTCCTTCTGGTCGTCCATACGCATTGTACATTGTAGTATATTAGCCAACCCCAGAATTTTTCGACTCGGAAGATGTAGATATACATGCGCTGTGTCTGATCATCTTCGTATCTGTTGCAATAGGTTGAGCAGCGAGTGGTAATGTCATGATTTTGGCGTGAGTGCTTCAAGAATGTCGCGGCAAATTTTCCAACGGATTTGAAATGTCCATGGAAAGTTGGCAGGCAGACAAGCAGTGAACTTTATTCACGTCCTGGGGAGGCAACTCCAAGACCCCCTTACGAGGGAGGAGCCGTCGCGGGCCGCTCCCACTTCGGGACGGGCTGGCCGTGCCTGACCGCCTCGCCGCGGGCCCTCTGGTGAATGGCGAGCTGAAGGGCGAGGTTGGAGCTCTGGAGCGCCTCCTCCCACTCTTCTTTCGTGGTGAGGTGATTGTTGTCTCGTAACGAGGGACACCGCCAGAGCATGTGTTCTGAAGTGCAGAAGGGATCTTCACAATCCAGACAATCAGGCTCGAACGAGTCCGCGTACCTGCTGACCCTGGCTAGGCTGGGATACCACCTGGTCTGCAGCATGTGGAGGGTGGAAGACTGAGACCTGGGCGGGGGTAGACCCTCCTGCCGAGCTGATAGGGCTTTCAGTCCTTGTGAAGCCCACCGACCGCGACCGCGACCGCCACCGCGAGCGGCGTTTCCCAGGCGCGGTAGGTGAGTTTGCGCGCGCGCGCGTGAACCGGCTCGTTGGCGTTGCGAAAGACGCGGGCGACTCGAGGTCCCATGTGAGCCGGGAACCAAGTGATGACGTGGGGGGCGACGCGCCTGCCGCAAAGCGGGGCGGGCGCCTCCTTCGAGACCTAACCTGTGGGGAAGGCTCTGACCGCCGCCTGGAAATCTGTGTAGACCTGTGGTCTGCTCCCGTCCCGGAGGGCGGGGTCCCACGCGATCTGTTCCGCCAGTACTGGGGACGAGCCCCCCGCCGACGCGGCGTTAAGGAGGTTGCCCCTGTGATCTACCATGGCCGCCACGAATACCACGAATGGGTCATGCGAACCGTACTGGGTGGCGTCGGCGAACTCGACCTGTCGTGGATCACCGGCGACGGACCCGAGAAGTGCTGCCGCCCTGTCGCCCTGGCCCGGCGTGTGCCTACATTGTGTTGCGAGTGACCAACTGAATATATATATATATATATATATATATATATATATATATATATATATATATATATATATATATATATATATATTCACGAAAGACATAATATTCTTGCGAATATTCTTGCTTTGTAAGATTCTCGCACATACTCGGCGTATATTTGTCCTGTGCGTGTGATGTCGAACACTTTGCTCAGTCTGGTGTCTGGTTTCCTGTTAGAGCGCAGCTCTTAGGCACCCGTTCTTGGTTGAGCGTTGGCGTCCGTCGCCGTAACCGCGCTCACGCGCTCGTGCCACTGCTCGCGCCTTCTTCGTCATCTTCTTCCACAGTCGCTCCGTTGCCGCCCATCATGGCAGTGTTCCCACACTGCCCCTCCTTTTTGGAAGGCGCTGACGGAACTGGCCGGCTGCCACTACGTGCGGGGATTTTGGTATCAAATTCCTTGCCTCAGTATATTACGAAATGAAAACGCGTATCGAGCAGCGCTCAGTTTCCAATCAATGGAGTATCGTAATCTTCAGAAACTTTCTTTAGGTCTACTGTCGAATAAACAAATCTATTTAGTCGTCACTCAATAATGTCACACTGTAATGGGCAGAACGCATCTCGCCCAGAAAACAATAAAATTCGGTTTCTAACGGGTGACTCACTGTAGCGAGGGGGCCCATCACTATAGCCTTGAAAGCAAAGTGACGAGATAACAGTAGCCGATGTAAGCGAACGATGTAACCCGTGTCAAAGTACCTATCTACCTGCGCTTTGTGTTTAAAGACAGCGTGTTTCTTTGCAATTTACCACCACTTTTCCGTATTGGGTCTGTTTGTACAATCTCATCATGGGCCCATCTTGGAGATCGTGCAGCATAAAAATGTGGGCCGATATGCGCTACTGCTTGTTTGCTTCTTAAAATATGATGCCTGCCCACTACAGGGGATTGGCAAGGCAGCCTATGGTTAAACGGGCAATAGGATAGAAAACTTGAAATAACAAGCATAGGTCGGATTAAAGTTAAAATTGTAAAATAAGTAATACAAACTGGCGTTGCAGACATTTTTTCCCTTGGAGGAAATCGTGTGCTTTATGAAAGGATAGTTCTAACGAAGTTGTTTTTGATCGCTATTTTTCTCTCTCTGCGACTTTACCTAGCAGATTTTTTTTCTTTGCAAATTCGGCAGCCATTTTTGATAACAGGAAGACATTCTTCACTTTAGCCGAGAAACAGTTATTTGAAAATGCCAGTTTCTTGCAATTTACGGGAATTTCTTCCGATGGCGAACTGAAAGGAATCCACTTCAGCGGACGTAGGTGACACTCGGACTGTGGAGAGACGACGAAGTTCCCTCCGCGTGCCTCGTGTTCATCGCGTCAGCAGCCCACCTGCCGGACGCTGCCACGAGGCACTCCTCAAGGACACGCAGCTTTCGAACGAGAGCGCACTCAAGGACCCTCCGGACTCGGCGTGCCCTTCACCTAGCTGCTGTCCCGAAGACGACACGCGAAGATCCGTTCCGCCTCTGCCAGGCTATTGATCCGCTGCCCACACGCATCAGGAGTGCCAAGCAATGCCACATCAACGGATATGCGAGCGTCGCCGCCGACGTGTCCCTGTTAAAGCTGTTTCCTATCGCCTTGCCACTCTTCCACCGTCGACTGGGCATCTAGCGAGGCAAGCCGTCCCACAGCAATGTGCACGACCCGCTGTCGTTTCTCAAGTTCGCTCCAGATGCTGGGGCGCCTTCACTTCTACAGACCATCGCCACTGTCGCTACGCCCTGAGTCCTCGGCGACCTGACACGTTTTCCAAGAGACAAGCACCTGGCGACCACGGCGCAGTGGAATACCCTTTTCACTGGCTTCACTGCGAGCATAAGGGACGCGACGCTCCATCTCTAGAATTGGTAGGCAGCGCCGTGGCAAAGGCGAAGCTCAGATCCTGATGCCACTCTGCCATTAGCGCGGCTGCGAAGTACTTGCCTCCGGAGTTTGCACGGCCCACGACGAGAAGGCGCTACGTGCGATGCCTCATGTCTGGCCCCGTTCGGTACTGCTGGAAGGTTACCAGTGGAAACGGGCGGCATCGCTTTCAGGACACCACGGGAACATTCCAACCCCAGAGCACGCGCAGCACGAATCACGGCTGTCTAGGTTGGAGCTGCGAACGTGATTTACCACCGCACCTACGCCAGCTTGATAAGGCGATGATGCGTGCTAATCACGCTGCTGCGCGAGCGACTTCGAGGCCAGGAGGACGGAGCGCATTGCTGTTAAAGTTTCGTCCCGTTGGCAGCGGTCGAGCTGCTCATGACGCCCGCCTCCTGCAGCCAAGTGCACGAGGGTGCTTTTCGGGACACCCAACGGGAAAGGCGACGATTCTGCTTTGCGGTAAGCCACGTGGCGCTGGAAAGCAAGGCGATGACTCCGACAGGAACACTACTCCACAAGGCGTCGACTACAAGCGCCCGATGAATGCGAGTGCCGCTTCGAGCCTGATGAACCCGCCATACAACGCCACTTGCAGCGCAGCAGACGGCACTGGTCCTAGCGCACTTCGAACCATCGACGAGATCTCATCTTCTGGGATGCCCGCCGTCGGGGAGAAGCAGGCTCGGCCTGCCGTGATTTGCGCACTGCACGAGGCGGAAAAGCAAGAGCAGCACGAGCAGGCCAGCCAGGTCGAAAGCTTCCTTGGAATCCGAGAAGTGCAAACTTGAAGGAATATATAACAACGACGTATTTCTTGTTGGCTCCCTCTCCTCACTGCTGCGCGCTGTTTCGTAGCAGCAAAATTTTCAAGGCCGGCTTTGCACCTCTTACTCCCTAGCTTGGCGTGGCACTGGCCATTCTCTTTACAGCGCCCGAACAGCGCAGCCTTTATTCCCGGGAAGACGGTGTCGTCAAAAGCGGCACAGGCGGCAACCGCGCTACACAGAGCATACGTCTCGTGCCATCACCAGAAACGACAGGAACATTTTTGTGAATTGTGAAGTAATTGCGTAGGTGGGCGACTTCGCTATCGTATAAGTGGTATTAAATGTCGGGCTCATGATGTACGCGCTAAACGCATTTTTATGTTATGCCGTTCAATAAAAGGTTTAAGATGATGAGTGCAGCTTTACTAATAGAAGCTTTACACCTAAAACAATCACTGAATGTAGTTTCGATTACTAGTAAAGTTTCTGCACAAAGATTTGACAGAAAAGCGTTTTTTTTTTCTAGACAGCAGATTCGGCTTTTCGAGTCAAACTAGGGCGATAAGTGCTCGGTGGTTTATAATTTTATCTGTACACCACTAGACATATTAAATAGAATCCACGCTGCTCGTGTGAGGCAGGCAGCATCAAACCTACGAAAGATTTTACACTCCGCAAGTCTATGTGCCTCTAGGAATTGCATCAGTGGTGGTCTTTAATTATCGTAGCGCCTAACTATGGCGATTATTGCTGAATGCCATGCCTGCCACCGACACGCTGGGCAAAGGGATGCGCGAGAAAGTAGAAAGCTGTGAGGTTTTCAACTGCATTCAAAAAGTTGATTTAATATTTATTAACTTTTATTTATCCTTTATTAACTTATTGATAACATGATAACAGTTTTTTCACACCCCGATTCATGGCCGATCCCCCAGAGTGAGTTGCGGTATTTCACTAGGGAACAAAAAGGAGGTATAGCGACATGCATCTCTGCCCTGCGGTACCATGTTGAGCTTCTATAACCCGGTACTTGGGAGGCTAATGAGAGGTTTCTGCTTCCCTGCGAAGAAACACGCGAAAAAAAGGACCACGCAACAAAATGGCTTTTAGCAGCTTGCGTAGCTGTTCTGAGTCGAGCCTTCGGCGTGCGACGTCACACAGGGGGGCAGGTTCCGGAGCTCACCACCAGAGCGTAGGAACGACCATAGAGTGAATATAACCAACTCTAGAAGAAAAGCTGGCCCGAAAAAGTGGGAACTGCTAGAGCGCCCACCGTGTTGCTACTGGTCAGTGTGGCCAGCGGAGTTACTACTGAAAGAGTTGAAAAGAAGTACAGGTCACCTGATGTTTTGCCATTTAAAAACGCACACCTGAAGTCTTTATGAAGGTTAATAAAGGGAAAATCAGAGATCCACCCGTTCGTAGCAATTGCTACAAAGGAAACCCATGCGGGTTCCTCGAAAGAAAAGCCTCGCAGTTGAAGAAAAATTCGTCCTGGTCCGGGACTCGAACCCGGGACGACCGCCTTTCCGGGGCAGCCGCTCTACCATGTGAGCTAACTAATTTTTTTTTTCTTTATTGCATGGAATTATCGTTACTGTCAAACCGATGCAGTTACATTACATACGATCATACAAGAGAAACAAATTCACAGAAAGTATACAGTCCAATGACAGTTCAAAATTCTGGTAAACAAACACAAGCGTCCAGACGCGAAATCCATTCAGGGACGGGATCATATGTAGCCACCACACTCCGGACTTGAGCAGTCTCTTCTCGGAAGATAGACCTTGTCGAGCGAGGTGGCTCGGCATGTCTGTCGATCATTCGACTTCTCCATAATGAATAAAGTCCTAATAACATAAACAAATCATATGGTGTATTACTGGCTGTCTTTTTGAAAGGAAGGAACCGGATACCATAACATGTGAGAGGAAAGTCTTTTTTGATAGTTCGTTGTAAAATGTCCCAAAAAAGAAATGCGTCACGACAAAGTATAAAGCAATGTTCTATTGTCTCGGGTTGATTGCAAAGCCTACAATTTGTATTCCAGGGTACATACAGTCCTTTTTCCTGAAGCCACGTTTTAACTGGCAGTGTGGAGGTGTGCAGCTTAAAGAAAAACGTTTTCGCTGCTGGCGCAATGCACATTCTACGGACACGGCAAAGAACATCTCGACCGAATAGAGACAGATACGGCTTTCGGTACAGAGGTTCAGGGAAAAGGTTATCTATAAGTGCTGCATTTAGCGACGTGCGATTAACGGTAAACAAATATTCAAGGTTGAATCTGGCTTTTAAGAATGAAATAGTGTCGACAAGTTCCTTTAAGAAGCCCCATAACGGTAGTTCTTGAGCAAAGTTTGTCGTGACAAAAAGAAAAGGGACGTGTGACGCAAGACGTGCTCGATTAACTGCGAGAAGGAATGGATGACGGACATTTTTAAGGTAAAATAAGCGCATGACCAATTGTCGCACAAACAAATGCACAAGACCCAGGCCTCCCTTTTCAAGTGGGAGAAAAAGGTTGTCCCTTCTCATGGCTTCCCATGATGAATGCCAAATAAAACATGCAAATATTCTATGAAATGCCTGGACATGGACACGTGAGCAGTGCAAGACCTGCAGAACATAAAGAAGCTTAGAAGCGAGAAATGTATTGCATGCCTTAGCTCTCGCAAAAATGGAGAGATCACGTCCTTGCCAGGCTGTCACCTTTCGACGGATAGTAGTTATCGTGGACGCCCAATGGGGTCCACTATTACGGAAGTTATCAAGAGGTACTCCAAGATATCGCAACGGAGACTGATTCCAATGAATATTCGCGAATGCAGAGGGAGTGAGAGCCCACATGCCTAGCCAAAAGCCTCTACTTTTATCAAAATTTACAGTAGCTCCTGCAGTCTCACAGAAACGCAGAGTAGCGTTTATTGCCTTGGTAATGCTTGGCTTATCGACGCAAAAGAAGGCAATGTCATCTGCATAAGCTAGCACTTTAATTTCCTCATCGGCATACATATACCCTTTAATGCTCGAGTCGCAAAGCACGCTTAAGCAAAGCGGTTCTAAGTATATGGCGAAGAGTAAAGGCGAAAGCGGACAACCTTGACGAACGGATGACTTTACTTGTATTACATCTGAGAGGGTACGGTTCACAATTAGCTTTGTAGTGCAGTGTTTATAACAAAGTGTTATACCATTGTATAATACATCCCCTAACTGAAGATGTCGCAGTAGTTGGAATAAAAATTCGTGTTGAACCTTATCAAAGGCTTTGGCGAGGTCAATCTGGAGAAGAGCTACTTGATCCGTACTACCCTCTATGCACTCAAGGACTGAACGTGCGATATGAACATTTGTCTGTATAGAGCGGCCTCGAATTCCGCATGTTTGATGATCACCTACTAATTTAGTAATGACTGTCTGCAATCTATTTGTCAGTATTTTTGCAAATATCTTGTAATCCACGTTACATAATGATATCGGCCTATATCCATTTACGCTCTTTATTGTTTCATCATCAGTGCTTTTTGGTATTAAGGTTGTGTGGCCCTGATAGAAAGATGGAGGAAGCTCACCATATTGATAGGCTGCCTCGAAAAGCTGCTGCAGAAAAGGACACAGGAATTCCTGAAATTTCATATAAAATTCAGCACTAAGGCCATCAGGACCAGGCGTCTTGTTCTTCTGCAGCGTTTGACGGCAAAATTAATTTCTTCTCGAGTTATTGGCCCATCAACGCTGAGTCGATCATCTTCTTCTAAGTGTGGCATAAGCGAAATAAACTGATCAGCGTTTTCTTCGTATCCATTCTGAGGCTTAACTGCAGCGAAAAGATCTTTATAGTGAGCTTCAAATAGGCTTATTATTTGGGACTTGTCTGTGTATATAGACCCACCAGACTCAATTTCTAATATTTGCTTGGAAAGCGCGTATCGCTTCTCATCACCGAGAGCCCTTTTTGTGGGCTGTTCCTCTGTGAAGCGAGTTGTGCGTGAACGAACCATTGCTCCTTTGTACACTTCCGTCTCATATTTCTGTATTTGTGCGCGAACTGTGTTTATTTCATCGCTATACAACCCTGGTTCCTGGCTTTCGAAAGCGTGCAGCTTGTGAAGTAGATCATGAAGGTAATGCTTTTCAGCTTTTTTTCCTTGAGACAGCTCACATGAAATGGCAATCGCCTCATTTTTTACTCTATTTTTGAACATTTCCCATCGAGCAAACAAAGGAAGCTGTTGACATTGTGTTATTTCTAGCCATAATTCTTTCACTTTGTTTACAAAACTTTCCTCTCGCAAAAGTTGTGTATTAAGTTTCCACAGTTCCCAGTTTGGAGCAAACCTGCGGAATTTTCGAGGACCCCATGAAACAGCTACTAAACAGCGGTCTGTGAAAAATACAGGCTTCACGGCGTAGTTGTGAATGTTAGACCAGAGACTCGTCGAAACATACACACGATCAAGTCGAGCATGGGAGACGCCTTGAAAGTGCGTGAACCGCACCCAAGATGGTGTGTAGGCGCCCACGTCTATTAGATTGTGAACTTCCGTTAACTGATGCAGGAAAGCAGCACTTGCATCATAACGATTAGTTAGGTATGAGTGGTCTCTGGAATGACAAACACAGTTGAAGTCACCCAACAGTACCAAATCTCTGTCAGTATCTAGGAGCGGAGCAAGTGAGAGGAAGAAAGCCTTCCTGTCACTCACTTTTGAGGGAGCATAAACGCAAATAAATCGCCAATTACGGGAATGAAAAGAGAGATCACAGCATATAAGGCGGCCTTCCCCATCAACACGCAGCGACAATGAAGAATGATTTAACTGCTTTCTGACTAACAAAAAGCATCCAGCGGAAGCACCACATGCTTGGCTAATACACACCTCGTAATCAGGTTGAAAAGTTTGCAGCGCAAGGTTGACATCACCAGCAGACGATATCTTTGTCTCTTGCACTGCACCAACATCAACTTCATGCTGCCTAAGCACGTGTAGTAACTGCTGCTGACGCCTTATATTCCTCAGCCCACGTACGTTGAGTGTCGCTACACATAAGGGGAGGGTGAAGGCGGTAGCCATTTTGCTCACCTAAAGCTTTTGTATTTCATTGCCCTTGGCCACAGGTAAATCTGTGGTCTTGCTCCCTTTGGACTTCTTTGTGCCACTCTCCTGACTACGCTGATATAACCGGCGGGGCACATTAACACCAGGAGAGGGAGTTTGCTGAGCACTAGGAGACACTTTCTCAGGCGCCTGTAGTGCACATTCTGTTGCTTCGTCGTTGCATGGTGCCGGACGTTTCCTGGCCTTACTGATGTCCATCGCCTCTTCCTCTTCTTCCTTGTCATCAGGGGGCTTTTCTTTAATGCTTGCTAGGCCAGGTGGGCAAACTGAGTCATCCTCGCCGGAAGCCTCGCTAGTATTACTTGAGCTGTTATGACTGGTTGGCATTGGCTTCAAGGACTCCTGCTCCTCGTCCCTAATGCCACCTGTAGTCTCTCCGGTGGCATCTACTACCTCTGTAGAATCCATGAGGTGGTCCAGTTGTGGCTCGTCTGCGCTATATTGCCCAGAACGAAGCTTATTGGCGTAGGTGGACACGCAGGCGTCCGCTGAGTGACCAAATCGATGGCACTGTAAGCATCTCGGTGTTCTGCATTGTCGTCGAACGTGTCCCACGCGCTTGCAATTGGCTAGCAGATGGCAGGGCGCAGTCGCATTTGTCGACAACTCGAAGCAATGGCAAGAGTTTGAGGTGATCTGACCGCAGCTTCGAGCTCCTAACTCGTAACCTCGTCGAGTGACACTGCTGCAACAGGCGTGACCGCTGAAAACAGCATAGCGCCGGAAACTTCAACAGGATCATCCTTCGGTTGCATAGCTGCCACCTGCACGGCCAACATCGACCACACCCACACCATCGCGCAACATAGAACAAAAGAACCAACTTATAAAGCCCACACCACACGGCTGCATGCACATCACCACACTACAAGCGAGACGCCATGCTGCTGCGCTGCTACAGTTGCCAGATTAAAACTGACTACTGTCACCAAGTCTAGCAAGCGCCTCAGGAGCTGGCAACCTTGTCGCGTAGCAACATGGCGGCGCTCTTGCGGTTCCCCATTTCAATGCATGGGTCCTATGGGCAGCTTGTCCTCTAGAGTCAGTATAGAAACTCTATGAGGAGCGATAGAACCCCTAAATGATCTAACAGTAACGACGTCTCCACTCTCCTCCTCCTACGCCGGCGCTTCTTCTCTCGGCTCCTACCTGGCCCCGACGGTGGCGGCAGCTCGGCCGGGTGCAACTAGCAGACGCTCCCTGCGTTCGCCGCTTTGGCGCGCAGTGCACAGCGCGCCTGAAGGATTTACTTGTTGCGTTTATGACAGAAGAGGTTCATAAATCAGTTATTCCAATAACTGCTGGGATCCACGTTGCACTGCTTTATCGAAGCTCCTTCCACTGCGATCACTTCGATTGTACTGTCAACGGTGGAGGTGGTGTGCGCAAACGAGCTAAAGGAATGTTTGTTTCTCGAACGGCACTTATGATCAGCTTCATTTGAACTTGAACGCAGCCAGGATGAATTGGAGCAACGTACGCTTTGTATGTGGACGCTTACCTTTTACTTTTTTAAGAGACAGACGTCTGGTCTAGGCTTTATCTGAACAGACGGTGGTGTAGTAATTCCAAAATATGTTCTGTCAAAGGCGCGTTTGCTCGTACTACAAAAAGGCTTGGTAATGCATCTGGCCTTAATTTCTTGATGCCGTACTTACCAGAAATTTGGCTTTGAAATTCGCCTTCGGTGAAGTGATCCTAAGGTGAATAAACTAAGATTTATCACAACTTTTTGAGAAATGATACAAGGCACGCAAGAAAAATATACACCGTGACATTTCACAAGTAATTTCGAAAATAAGAACTTTTGATATGTCAGCCCGCCGTGGTGCGCAGCCACAACAATATTATCAACGTCGAACGTTGATAATGGTATGGGTCATTGCGCACCCCTTCGTTAGAGGTTTCTTTTACCCGACCTATCCGCGTTAAATATGTTTCAACCAGCTTAGATTTGCATGACATCTTTGAACCCAATATTTTTCGCTTGTATTTAACGGAAGTCTGCATGTTGATTTATTATGTGCGCAGATATGGCGTACTCAAGATATAGCTGCCACTTAGGCACAGTAACTGCCGACTTTGGTAACAATTCCGCAAATACAATATACGCGCAGCAATGCGCGCTACAGAAAAGCTAGACCTGCACTGTGAATAGCATGAACAGCAGGGTCTCAAACGACGAGAACCGCCGTTTTAGTCTCAAGTTCGGCAGCGCGGTGTCCAACTCAGAAAAAAAAAATACGTCTAGCAATACGCGACACTTCAGTACTCAATACGCGTCACTGAACGGCGGGGCCAAACTGACATATGAAGCGCCACTTTCGTGTCTGAGCCCAGCAACGGTTTCAACTACAACGAAACGAATGCGCCAGGCAATGTGCGCAACATCATAATGAAGCCTGCCGAACCAGAAGCGTGACGGGCGAGACTCAGACAACATGAAGCACGGCTTTCGTAGTAGCGAGAGCACGTCTCCAACTACAACAATGCCGAACGTTATTTAGTGCGAACAAAGACTGCAGACGCTCGCGCTTCTCACCAAATCGTGCGAAAAATTACGAGTGACTTCTGATGAACGGCCACTTTCCTTACAAAGGCGCCGGTTCCGCGCATTTTCAAAGTTTGTCCGGCCGATCCTGCGCAGCCAGATCTCTCGGCGAACCGTGTTGCTTTTTCTGGATGGAATAAGAAAAAGTCTTTTCAATTAGCCGCGTCGGTTGTTGCAATCATAAGCACAACGCAGGCTACGCAACGCGGCAGTACGGAAACGGCGCCAGCGCTAGCGAAACGCTTCGCGCGAAAACTCCGCCGCCAGAAACCAGCTGAAGTGCGATTCCCTTACCCCGGATTGGCGCCGCCGTCTCCTACGGACCAAAAAAGCGCTTGACCACGGCGCTTCGACCAACAGGAGGGTCGACTCTCCGGAGGCGCGGCAGCCGAGGGAGAAAGCGGCAAAGTTCAGAGGAAGTCGTTACTTTTTTTATTTAGGGGTTTTAAAGGGCGATGAAGAACCTCGATAGTTTGAAAGTACCGCCACTCTTTGAACTCTGCCGCCGCCGCTCTACATCCTCGCCTCCTCCTCGCCCCTTGCCCGCCTCCTCCACGGGAACCGGTTTTGCGCCCGTTTTCATGCACGGCTATTGGTTTCCCTGCCGTTGCCCTTGAAAACGCGCGGCTCTTTAGCTTTACTTATGTTTTTTTCTTTTTCGGTGCATGGCACCATTTTTCTCCAGCGGTTTTGTGTTGGCGCTATGCCGTGTGGTAGCGCATATAGCTGCAGCAGGAAATCAGAAGATGGTTATGCAGTGTTTATGACACCACAAGGAAAGCATGACGGCTTGCGCGAGAAGCAGTGGCTGCATAACATTGGCCGAAATAACTTTCTTCCGACAAAGATCAGCCTTGTTTGCGAGGTACGGCGCCTTTGTTATTGTTCGCATCAAAGCATCCCCTAAGGTTGCATTTTTTTAACTCTTCCGCCTTATTGATCATCGTTTTTGCTTGATAATTTGTGTGTTGCATAAAAATGAGGTTGTCCCCAGTATGCTGAATATTCTGCTTGGACTCCATCACCTCGGATGTAAACGGTTATGCAGTTGGAAATGCACCAGCATTGGTTCTGCTTAACCCTGTGATCGATTATGCGCGAAGGTACAGCCTCTCGATCGCACTTTTCGTGATTGTTAGGACCCTTTGCCTGTTTGACTGAAAATCGAAAAAGCGGCTTGTAAAGGAGCTTTCTTTCAAGCTTACTTCAATGTGTGCTTCTGTCACTTAGTTACAATGAATGCAAGCCCTGAAAAAATTTATGGCAAGAATACCCATGGTATTGTGGATGACGGGGCGCTAGCTAGTCCACATTCCGTTTTTTCAGTTGTTGAATTTGCTTTGAATTGGGCTGTCATGCACGAATGAGTGGGACACGATTATTATTTGGTTTTCTGACGGATACAGGCAATCTGCAGGGGGTGTTCACATGATCATGCAAGCTTGCTCGCACTAAAATTGTGCAAACGTCTTATTCAGTTTAGAGACCACAGCGCAAAAGCTACTTGCACACTGACGAGACAATCACATTGAAGGACGATGCACTCGCTACTAATTCATTTTAAGGCATGCTGAAATAATACCTGCGGTGCGCATGCGCGCACAGGTAAGACAAAAATTCAAGGGGCTTTGATTATCCCTACGTGGATGAACGCGAAAACATTACACGACCATCGAGCGATGCCTATGCACTTCCAGTTGTTTTCAGTTAATTTCTACTTAACACGAAAGGTTATGGGCTCGAGTGTCTTAATTAACTATACTTTATATAGATGTGCCTTAACTAACACATTCTTCATTAGCACCAAAAGTCTAGGATTCGACTCCCAACAAAGTCGTGTATTTGAATGCTTTAATTAAGTCTGCCTTAACTAATTTTGCCTTATTAACAACAAACTGCTTAGGTTAGACTCCCACCAATGGTCGTGGGTAAGAGTGCATAATTAACTGTATCTTAATTAAACCTGATTTAATTAGCCTCACCTTAACTTACTCTACCATGATTAATATTACCTGAATTTACTTTGCCCTAATCGACGTCATCAACTGCCTCGATTGGCTCATTCGACTTTTTGGACCATCGAGGTCACGCCAGCGGCGACAACACCGGATTTTCTGCCTCATGAGCAAAATAATGCTTTCGCATTAAAGCCAAACACAGAGTGATGTGCCACAGTCAATACAAGATCAGATCCTCAAGGTAATGCTTCTTAGCACGTCACAGAAAAAATGTCTTGAGTATAGAACTAGCCTCAGAGCTCATTTCACGTCAGTATGCCCCATTTATACAGATTTAAGAAGAAACAAACCTCCCCGTAAACATCACCTTCAGCATTTTAATGGCTGTTATCACCATTTTTCAAAATTTTCTACACCATTGAGGCGCGCAACTGGCCCAAAATCATTCGCCTGCATGGAATGCTTCGACCCATCCGCGGGCGCCAAGGAGAAAAAGCGTGGCGTGCGCAGAGCGCGCAGCCGGAGCGCGACGAGATCGAGGAGGAAAGCGCCGTGGGCAGGCGAGTGTAGCTGCTTTCAAATTATTAAGGGGCTTTAAGGAGCGGAGCCCCGCAAGGATGAGAGCGGATCACTCAGAGGGCGCGCCTTGGAAGGGGGAGGATAGGGGTATAGAAGCAGGTGTTTCGCCGGTGAGCGCCCTTTTGGCCCATGAATTCCGCTCGGCACGAGCGGCAGCGGAAGCTCGTACGAGAATGGCAGCGTGGCGTCGTGCAAATCCCGAGCTTCAAAAGCGGGAAGCGCAATCCAAGCGCCGGTGGAGGCAAGCCAACCCCCACTTTCAAGAGAAGGCAACTCAATCCAAGCACCTGCAGAGGCAAGCCAACCCCCAACTTCCAGAGTAGGGGGCCGAGCAGAGACGTCGACGCAGAGAGATTACTTCCTCGGAGGGTGCCGATGGACGGATAAAGAGGGAATTAGTCGACCGTGAGTGTGGCCACAGCTGCTGGGTGTGTGAGAGACTGTGCTTTGATCACAACCTCACGCAACTGAAGAGTGTGCGCAATCCGGAATCGAAGCTCGAATCTAGCAAAAGGGCGACAACGAGACAAAAGGCTTCCATGAAAATCGCTCTGAACACGAGTTCGAACTTCAGAAAATGACCACCAGCTTCGCTGTTTTGACAGCTTTCACAGCGTGGAACTGGAAAAACTTTTTTTTTCAAGTTGTTCAGCTATTACCATATTGATGCTCTGTCTTACAATAGACCCAGACAAAAATTCCTGCAGAACCCATCGACGGCAGGGACTCCGGGACTGCACGGGTAGAGGCGGGCGAGCTCCCCCAATCCCCCCGAAGTTTTCCTTACCGGGGTCAGCCCCCTGCCCCCCACCCCCGTCCGTCTCTCTTTCAACTCTGCTATCCCTCGCCGGTCATAGCCACGTCTAATGCTTGTTGCCGGTACGTCTAATAAATAAAATGTTGCCATAAATTCATCCCTCTCTGTGTCTATCGTCTTGTCTGCCCCTCATGATGCAACCGGGTCAAATGGCCAAAAGCGGTGTTTAATTTACCCTCATACATTTCGGGTACAAAATTTGGCAAGTGCGCCACTTGCCGGAGCTGTCCAATTTAAAGCCCAAGTTTTCAGTGAGAAGCAGCTGTCGTTTGCTTAAACTTTTCTTCAAACAATTTTCTTATTGCTGCGTCTGGGCTGTCGAGAACATATGCGATATGGTTGCAGGGTTAACGCTAAACTGAGGCCCAAACAAGTAACGAGCCGAGTATTGTGCAGCCACCACACCACTACACAAATTTTGCTTGGGTATAATACTGTCTTACAAGGTCTTTTAAGGCCCGTATCTGGCATGTACCGCCGACGACACCTGCAGAAAAATAGATTAGACATGAACATTGAAAGCATCCGTTTGCTCGACGCAATATATAACACCAGACTGCGGCTTCGATACGACCGTCTACCTGATCAAACTTCCACCGCAACTAACAATTTCAATTAGTGTAAACGAACACGATGGCGCGACAATTATCTTCATTCGTTTAGTTTATTCGCACTCTTTTGTGATTGCGAACACACACACTATATATATATATATATATATATATATATATATATATATATATATATATATATATATATATATATATATATACGCATGTTGTGCTCCGTGAAGCACGGGACATGTCAATCACATCACGATTAAGTCAACAGATGGAGGTGGCTGGGTGCTTCTTGAAGTCCCCTCCCGTGTCTAATTCTTGATTCATCGCGGAGAAATGGGAGCTCTCGTCGCCTCGATGGTAAGCACGTCGTATGGCACAACAGTGGCTAGATGAGAACAGTGGGCTGCTTTGGTTATCGGTCCCTGCCAGTCCCGGACTGCTTCGGACTGTTATGTCGCATTCACTTCTGCTTGGAAAGCACCGGAAGCACCACCCACTATACTCTTTAAAAAGAATGTACCCTTTGGGGCTTAGCTTTTCCCACAGCAATAATCGTCACCTGCTTTGCTCCCGTGATGAAGTAGCCAATACTTCTACGAGAAGTCAAAATGCTTAATTGAATAATTACTATCATTACGTTTATAATTTATAAATAATTACATTAGGGTGCATATTTCAATCTACGAATTGTAGTTAGTGGGTTTGCAAGCTATATCGACTTAGAAGAAATTAGCAGGACTGTGCCAGTTTCGAGATATAATTGTCAAAGTGTCCAACGAAATGCCGGGGCATTCCAGTTATACTTTTGTGCTTCAATGCATAAAGCAGCGTGTTC
The DNA here is from genome assembly GCF_050947875.1 of Dermacentor variabilis. Lineage (NCBI taxonomy): Eukaryota > Metazoa > Arthropoda > Arachnida > Ixodida > Ixodidae > Dermacentor > Dermacentor variabilis. The sequence continues at coordinate 2,453,902 of NC_134568.1, forward strand.
TTTAAAAAAAAATCATGAGCCATTCCACTCTGTGAAGGTGGTTGACCAGCGAAGCTGTTTAGCACAGGACACGGAGGTGACGCGTAATTTTGAACAAAGGTACGAACTAATTTATTGTCTTGATGGGTGGTCATCATGACGAAAGGTACGCACAATAATTTATTATCTTGATAGGTGTTCATTGCTTCACTCGCAACTGCAATTAAATTCTTTCCATGATCAGTGTCCCTCTCGTGCCGGCCAATCTTCAACATGGCAACTAATAACGTAAAACGCATAGTCAGAGAGTCTGAGACGATTTCATGGGTTGCGCCAACGGAAAAGTAACCTGCTATGAGTAATTACCTGAGAGGAATAAACGAAACCAGGAATGAAACAATTTATGATAACTCAAAGGCAAGCTCTTTACTTTTCAATGTGAGATCAGGGTGCCTTAAAACGCATACTTATAAAGCGAGGTACACCAAGGAAGAACAACCATTTACTTGCTGCGGTAAAGCTTAGCAAAAAGATGGAACATGTCTTATTAGAATGTAAAGATCTCTGCCCAGCTGTCGGTCTAGGTTACTCTGGCCTCCTTGAAGCCATTGTGTTCAGCAATAGCAGGGGGGAAATGAACATGTCCACAATAGAGATTAGGAAGAGGCGATTGTAAGTTTGTTGACAGAAAAGTAGGCAGACTACAAACAATGGAGGCATACAAAAAAAATTCCCACTTGTGGTTCAGAAAATATGAGGCTGGGAATTTTTCTTTTTAAAATAAATAATGGGGTTTTACGTGCCAAAACCACTTTCTGATTATGAGGCACACCGTAGTGGAGGACTCCGGAAATTTCGACCACTTGGTGTTCTTGAACGTGCACCTATGTACACGGGTATTTTCGCATTTCGTACCCATCGAAATGCGGCCGCCGTGGCCGGAATTCGATCCCGCGATCTCGTGCTCAACAGCCCAAGACCACAGCCACTGAGCAACCACGACGGGTCAATATTTTCTTTTTCTTCTAAAGATAGGTAAGACATGAGGCAAAATAATAACAACAGATTAGTGCCGCAACCAACCAACCCGTTTCAAAGAGGACGTTCATGGCATCCATCCATTCGTGCATCCGATAGGGTGACTCACTGTAGAGTAGTATGTTAACTGTCTTAGTAATCAATTATTCCTTAACAAAATTGCTGACCATATGAAAATCCATATTCTATAACTCGCAATATGCTATCCTTCACTAGATTATACGTATTTCTGAGTAACCAGTCTTTCTAAATTAGTGTCTTGTAATTAGTCTGATATGTTATCATTTGAGCGGTTTCCACTTTACCTTGTCTCACTTTGTTCTTGAAACATTCGCTCCCTTCGTGATTTTAACCGCCTTCGTATTGAAAAATACCCCTTAGTGAACAAGTGCAATAGTGTTTGAAGCAAGAAAGCAAACTATACCACTCGTCTGACTATGTACTCACTGCTTCGTCTGAGTATCGACAGCATCTCTTATGTCTTGTGCGTAGCGAAATGTACCTGGCGAAATTCAATTGCCAGGCATTTTTGTCTTCAGATGTCTCGTCTGGTGCACTTTGTTTTTTCTGTAATGAGGACGAAACAATTTATCAATTCTTGTCGCCTCACCACCTCACAGCTGTGGTGAAGTGGTTTCGCATTAAAGATAATTTACTAAACGAGCTGACTGAAGAAAATTCGCCTGCATCCAACAACGTCCTTTTAACGCTTTACATCAATGCGAAAATGAATGCTTACATTAAAGCGTGGTCATGCGGATTCGTCATTTTTTGGTTACTTGATAACAAATATCATGGACAACTCAACCATCCACATAAAAGGAAGGCACAAAGTCTTTTTGAGAACTGCAGATGTTAGCCTAGCCAAATGCCTGACATGCTGCTACCCCTGATGATTAGGGTGTTAGCTGAGCTATTAAGGCTATAGAAGAATAAACGTAGAAAGTAAAGAAAAATCAGCAGTAAAAACGAAATCCAGAACTCGAAAATGCTCATTAATGAAAAAAAATGAAGACGAAGTATAAAAATTACATATTCTGTAATTTAACGGTTACGCGAACAGACAAAATCCTGCAGGACGTGGTTTGCGTTACGTAAAAAAAGTAAATCCTACACTTTTCCCGCGTGAAACTCATAAGAGGTGCTTCCACATGGTGCAAGAAAATATCGCATTTTAAGATGTGTTATTCTTAGGACGTTCTCAGATGCCATGAAAAAGCGTGCAGCTCGACGAAGACGTGAACGAAGAGCGGCTGTCGCGGCGTCGCACGTGCCATGCCCCCTGTTTGACTTGTGCCAGGCCGAACAGCAACGAAGTCATTCGAACACTTCTCTCTTTTTTTGTCCATATCTGGCGAGCAGCACGTGAAAGCGTTCCACGCTGGGCCCCTTCCTGTTCAACTGTCTGTGAGTGTGGCTCTTCTCCTATCTTCGTCCATTCGTTTCAAGCCGAACGTTTCGTGATGATCCGATGATCATTCCGAGTTGCCGTCTTGCTGATGTGGCAAACCATCTGCAAGAGCCTGCAGCTGTGCATCGGCAACTGAAGCAGAACAGCCGTGCTAGAAGTCAGCTTTCTACAGGCAGTAGCAGAAAGACCAGATAAAGACTGGATCCCGGCGAGATGCGAGTCATGTGTAACTGCTGGAATATCCTACGGCATTGGCCGCCCACGAACCAGCTCGGCAACGGATGCAACAGTGAGAAAGAATTCCAGTTGCCTTTTACAAGAACCGCGGACACTCGCGTTTGCCATGTGACGCGGCACCTTTTGGCATGCAACTACCTCTTCTGGAAGTTTGGTCTCCAGCTCGAGGTGGACCAAGATGACGATGAAGGAAATGAGCAGCTAGTGAGTGTTTCAAGAAAGCGCTTCGGAGCTAAAGAAAACGGACTGAGCGAAGTGGAAAGGGGCTCCACCATGTGTTTCTTGAATAGTGAACATGTAGCATAGATGCATTGTTATCGTCTATATAGACTACATCGCTGCCGTTGCACTCCATCATGCACTTATTGATACAGCTGCAGAGAATTAAGAGGGCAAGCGTTAGAAGGTAGTCAACTGCTGAGAATTTAGACGTACAGCACGTTTGCGACCTAGAATAACGCCCCTGAGACAGATAAAAATCAGAGGACCTTGAATACGTGTCACACGGTTTACGTGGAATTGCGGTCAGTCGTGACTTTATCAATACGAGGTACAACTCTCACCAGTCGAGACATTGCACACTTGGAGACGAGTAAGAGTTACTCATTGATGCTGGAACACAGGCGCGCCTCGATATTTCTTGCATCTTCACTTGCGGTTCCATTGCATTAGAAGAAGTATGCGCAAAATACATGGCAAAGAACTCTCCTCTACGGAGTCCGACCCTCACAGAGTTTCACCGTGTCGATAGGAACGCTTTAACGTGGTGGCAACCATCTCGGCCACAGATATCTCTTCAAGACCTGGTCGCTGAATAGCACCTCGACATAGCGGGGTACAATTGTGAACGTGACATAATCAGTTACTGAGATTGTGCTAAAAGAGCCATACATGTGGGCATACTTTTTGGTCTTTTTATATACAGCAGCAGATTTGTGGTCGCTTGCCTTGTAATCGCTAAGTTTATTTGTTTCTTATAGTTTCAACCAAAGCATGAACTTTCGTATATTCATTAGCGCACTAATAAAGATGCTGTAGTGGATTATTTTATTAAATCTGTAATGTAATGATGATAATATGTCTAAACCTTTGGTACCTGAATCACATATGCACTATTACATCGCATGTACAGGACGTCCCAACTGTCATGCACCAAGGTTTAAAATTTTGCAAATGCCTCGTAGTTGGATAGAACAAATGTAATGTCTTCCGTTGGCTTGGAGATGCACAGATTATTTTTGCGCTCTGACTAATTACATAACTAGTCTTAATGATTAAACTTCTCAAATATTGTAGTTAGATGAATTCATTCCAAGCGGATCCGCCTTGCGAGCTCCCCTGCTATAATGTGTAAATTGCAATTTGGGCCATAAGGTAATTAGAGAAAAAATTAGTGATTATGCATTTCAATGTTTTGTGCAAGTAATGTCTGCCTCTTTGAGTAGACCAGCTCATGAACTATAATTGTGTTAACTGCGACAGGCAATATTTAAAAAAATTGAAAGCATTTGCTGAAACACCCGGTATCTGGGCTCTTCGTGGCGTTCAATAACACAACCAAATCCACAAACTTTAATAATATTTGGGGTTTTACGTGCCAATACCACTTACTCATTATGAGGCACGCCATAGTGGAGGACTCCGGAAATTTTGACCACCTGGGGTTCTTTAACGTGCACCTAAACCTAAGCTCACGGGGGTTTTCGCATTTTGCCCCCATGGAAATGCGGCCGCCGTGGCCCGGATTCGATCCCGCGACCTCGTGCTCAGAAGCCCAACACCATAGCCACTGAGCAACCACGGCGGCTCACAAACCTTCTTAGCAGTTATTAGGTATGTTCTCCAGTTCCATATATATACGGCGTACTGGACCTGCCCCCTGCGCGCGATAAAGCACATTCATTCATTGCGTGGTAGCTAGATAGAACACTGGGGTCCAAATTCACAAAACTGTTCGAAAGTGTATTTTGCCATCGACCGATGAACTTCGCTTAAAATATGTCAAGAATGAGAATTGGCTAGCATTTGCTCTTACGAACAGTATCAGCGTATGAACTTTTTGTGAATACGTCCCTTGAACTTTCTCGTTTTGTGTAAGCGGTAAACAGAAGGAAGTGACATCACGTAATATATAGAATGGGGTATGATTAAGCCGTGCTTTCCTCGTAGGCTGTACCTATTACCTGTTTCTGCAGCAAACGAGGTTCTCTTGCTGACATAGTTAGGGCTTTGGGTGGCCGGCTTTCGATTTCCATCATTGCCTCAGGCTATAATTTATTACAGGTTGTGTTACCAAGAACAGAGGATTAGTGTTCAGCAGAGCTTTCCTACAGCATTCGCAAGATTAATACTGATCGTCTGTTGCATGTTGGACGAGCACATCGGTGCCCCTGTGTACACGACGTCACCGATGCCGTAGCAGTTCAATCTCGTGATTTTAGTCATGCGGCGCTTTGTTGACAAAATGTTTAAAATAATTAGGCGCCGATGTTCTTTCTTCACTCACGTGTAGGTATACTGTATTTATTGTATGGTCCTCTTGCAGTCCTCTGTGAGGGCTAGGAATTATGCACTCAGACAGCACAAAACATCCTAAGGAGGTTGTCAGATGATCAAAACGTCGTCGTCGGGGAGGGGACGTATACAGAATAGTTATGAATAAAATATTAATTATAACAGAATAGAATTACTAATTAGAAGTTCTTTCTTCACTCACGTGCAGGTAGACTGCTGGGCCCGCTTCCACACCCCCGTGAGCGGCGACGAATAAGTCATCCAGACAACACAAAGCATCCTTGTCAGATAATCAAACCGTCCTGGCCTGGTAGGGGTCGTATTAAAGAAGTCCCGACACGGCAATTATCGCGAATGGCTAATTCTACGCACTTGAGTTGTAAACAGGCAGCACCCAGTATCGCCTTGCTTTGGACCTCTTCAAGATACAAATGTTTGGACGACGGTGGGATCGAAGAACTTGCAGTGGAGACCAATGTTCCAGTTATTCGCCCATCGTCGCTTCTTTTTCTGTATTGTATTGTCTTCTTTCAGATAAATAAAATACACAGTAGGCAAATATAAGTCTTTCGCCGTTGATAGACTATTAGCACATGACTGACATCATTAAAAATATATTTTTCAAGAAAAATGACCCCTTCGGATGGTACAAGAACTGTACGGTCGTTTTCTCGCATAAGACCATGTTTTCTTCAATGTTCGCATGAACTTAGCGCACGTTTATATATCCCCGCCGTATCTGCAGCCCCATTTTTCACGACATATGCAGGCGAAAAAATACTATTAGACCGTATGTAATTCCACCTGTGTTCGCATTAAGCATGCAACAATATGCATGAGTAAATGGGTAACACTTCTTTGATTCTCGGCTGTAGGAGGTCCCAGTGCAAAATGTAGTCGTAGCGTTCGACAAATACATGTTCCAGCTGTACAGGATTTCTGCAGAACATGTCATTTCTCGCCCGTGGTACAAACAATCCTCGTTGTTGAAGCCATTTTTAGTGAGATTAGAGTGAGTGTACACTTTATTTAAACATGCTTTGACAATTGGTTTGAGACCAAGTCCTTACAAACTTGAGAGAGAGAGAGATAGAGAGAGAGAGAGAAAAAACAACTTTATTAAAAATGCTGCAGAATTGGTTAGACTCCCTCCACGCAGGGAGGACAAGCTTTTACCGCGACGCGGCCACTACGTCAGTCTCGCGCGTTGTGCTCCTCGAGGTCTTGGTTCCTCGCTACTTCCAAACTTGAAAAAACTTTGCCCTGGGCCTCGACACCATATTGTACGGTAGCATGCAGACATTTCTTGTGCCAAGGCCAACAACCTCTTTGGGAAGTTTGGAGTGTACGCCACGTTCAGTACTATGTAAAAATCGACAGTCAGCGTTTCGTACACTAACGTCGCACGGCCGGAATAAAGGTCTTTCCTTTGCCGTGATATCACCATCGTCACTGTCATCGTGGTCTCACTTCTGTTGCCATAAGCCCGCAAGCACCAGACTCGTAACTGGTGGTGCAAGAAGTTGGTCCTCCCGATAATGTTTCTTGCATACAACATAAAAAGAAGGCCCGTCCAACTTATCCGGCTTTGCGTTTTCTTCTGCTGGCGACGTCGATACATGATACATTCCACAACAACATACGCACGTATTCTCAAGGAACGCGTTTATGAAGTTTCTAATTTCCATCGCGCATCTGAAATGCTGTGTGATGGGGTAGCTAAGAGCAACATCGTCGCGTTCGACAGTTCAAAGTTCACGGTGTTCCGGGACAAAGCTAAAGGCTCGTTGCCGTTCCCAGTCACGTACTTGTAGTTTTAAAGCGAATAGCTGTCTTTGGCTCTTTCGGCTGTTTTCGTGGTTGGTGGCCGGTGGTCGGACTCAGTAAGGAAAGTGTTCGTTTGTTTCCTCTCTCACTCGCTCCTTCCCTCGCTCTTTCTTTCGTACTTTTGTTCGCTCTCTCAATTTTTCGTTCGTTCGTTCGTTCGTTCGTTCGTTCGTTCGTTCGTTCGTTCGTTCGTTCGCTCGTTCGTTCTTTCGTTCGTTCATTCGTTCGTTCGTTCGTTCGTTCGTTCGTTCATGCTACTAGCTTGCATTGACAATCATCGTGGATAGTTTTCTGGGCTATTTTTTACTTATTTGTAAATGATTTTTCCTATTGGACGGTCACCTTCGCTAATATGTCAAACGTCACTATTAACTGGCATCTGCTCTGACAAACGCTTCTAGCATAAGATGATTCTTGTAAATGCGGACCTTCATGAAGTTCAATCACTCTGATCGCCAGCTTTGAATGCAAGGTAAGTCTACCTTCGACAATTTGCTTTTAACAGTATAGCATGGAGCGGGAGAATGGTGTTCTTATTGTTGGTATACCACTACTGTGTTGTTTTGGCCGGTTCTTACAAAATCTGTAGAAATCGAGTACCGTGGCGCTCTCACGTGACCGGCTGATCCAATTTGTGACCGAAGTTAAAGTAGGAGCAGACACAAGATGAGGCTCTACCGCGAAGTGAAGCGCATCCAAGAGATTCGCGATCGCCAGCAAGTGCTGGTACGACTGCCCTATCGCGTCTATCGAGCCGTCAAAAGTGTGGCCCACATGGGTTGCGTCTTGGTTTCCTATGGCTTCCACATACACGGGGACGCGCACGAGCGTCTCTCGTTCAAGTGTGCCTGGTTGCCTGAAAATCTCGATGCCGCGACGCCGGCATGCGATTGATGCGAAGGTTCTTGTGCGTGTGGGCGCGGGCCGTTGTGTGCGTCTAATAGGCAACGTGATTTTCTGTTTCTTTGGAAACAAAGCAAACTGTCATCAAATGATCGTGGCAGCATTTCGCCGTGAAAACGTAGCTTTGTTTCTTTTCTAGGCGAAAAGCTACCACGATTGTTTTCGTACAACCAGGCGTGGGTCTCCAGACTACGCAATCTTCACTTTCAGTTTTGCGACCACGAAAACAAGGTGTGGGTGGTGGAATAGAACAAAATAGTGTTAGTTGACAAGCGAATAGACCAGCCAAGACAGAACCTATCTATCTATTCTATCTACAGAGTCTAACTGCACCGAGAACGCCTGTATATTTGGCTTTTCTGTTTTTTATCTGCTACTAACTCAGCCTTCAGTATAGTCCTGGCATCAAAATGCAGCGCTGGGGTACGATGACAGATTTCTGGACATTTACTGCGACCACATGGGGTGTGTCACATGACAGTGGAAAATTTAAATGTACCATTATGACCAAAATAAACCTTCAAGGGCTAAGTGGTGGAGTCTCAGATAAAACCAGGTACATTATCAGGTCCGTCCATGACAAACGAGGTGTTTGTAGAAATAAAACAAAAACAAAATTACTATACGGTTTTACGTGCGAAAACCACTTTTTGATTAAGAGGCACGCCGTAGTGGGGGACTCCGGAAATTTCGACCACCAGGGGTTCTTTAGCGTGCACCTAAATCTAAGTACACAGGCGTTTTTGCATTTCGCCCCCATCGAAATGCTACCGCCATGGCCAGGATTTGATCCCGCGCCCTCCATGCGTAGCAGCCCAACACCATAGCCACTAAGCAACCACGGCGGGTCAAAAAAAATAAAAAATAAAGAAGGAAATAATACAGAATGTAATAATTAATAAAATCACGTTGTTGTTCGCAATGAAACTCCAGGTGGCTTGTTATGTCTCCTTCACATGTGCAGTGAAAGTTAACTACATTTTTATGCCTAAGGAGAGGCTTCCGAAGGGAAAGAAGGCTAACCGCATCGTGATGCCAATTTTCTAACAGAGAGATTTGTGCCATTTTACGTAGCCACTGAAACGGCGGCTACTTGCACCAATCCTTGCACCAATGAAACGAAAAAAAAAACAGCAACAAGATAATGGAGCGTTTGCCAACAGAAAGAATTGAGTTAATATTTTGGGTCTTTGCAGCGTGTTGCCAAAAATATTACAGGGATTTCGTCCGACCCATTGAACGATCACAGAGATTGGACGACCAGATATGGATAACCGTGATAAGGTGCTCTCTACGACGGCAAGTCAAGCATGGCTCGTATGTGCGAGCATGCGGTGTCACCAGACAATAGTGCAGTGGATGCTTTTTATGTGTTTGCATCAGTAGCATCGAGAGAACAGCAACGTGCAAACTGCAGTGTTCCGAGGTTCTAAAATGACATATTGGAACCTTCACGCGTCTCTTAGGGAACCCATGACACCTGCAGAATCTCTTAAAAGGCCCTACTCCTGGCTCCACTGCAAATTTTGGTTCCACATTGAAAGTTGTGAAATTGCGTCTCAGTAACATATTACCGCAATAATATTTCTAATCGGCTCGATATTGGTGGAGATAGAAGAAATCAACTTTGCTTCTACCATGAGGTGCGTCACTGTCAACGGAGACACTCTCTCCCTGTGCCTCGACTGTCATCCGCAAGCGGTGTTCCTTCCCTGCCTTCTACCATACTGGAGCCGAGGACCCAGAGGATGTTTCTTCGGCGAGCCCGGTTCCATCTTAAGTCCCTAGAACAGTTTTTTTTTTGGAAAAGCTCATAAAGGCACTTAGTTCCATCGTTTTTCTTTTTTTTTCTTCGGCGCGGTGTATTATAGCGGTGGCGTTACGGCTTCCGCGCGGACTTAGGTCACGCGTCATGGCGAGTGGCGCAGGTTGCAATGCGTTTTGCGTAACGGCATTTGTGCGTATGACCTTGGCAGTGGTTGATAGGGCACATTTCTCTCTCTCTCTCTCTCTCAAGAGAGAGAGAGAGAGGGGGCGTGGCATGGCTTTTGGTTGGAAATTTCAGTGGTTTTCTGGCGGGCGCGCAGAACTGATATACCTTGCAGGCAGGACCGTCAGCACGTGATGTATACGTTGCACTCGTCTGCTTAAAATTTCCAAACCTGTTAAGATGGCCTTTAAGAAACCCCCGAAATTTTAATCTGCACTATTGAAGACATCTAGCTACTACACTTACGAAATCTTTATTGAGAGTTCGCCAGTGACTATGTTTTATACCTTTGATCAGAATTTGCTCAGATTACTGCTCAAATATTTGCAAAACAATTAACGCAATATTTTTTCGTCGCCTGAGTTAAGTTGGGGGGACGCGTATTTTTTTTATTTCTTTCTTTTTTTTCACACTCACCAAGTGTGCATGCGCTATTACTTCCGCTGTGTGCTTGCTTGGTTCACGTAGGGAGCCGGTCTCTCAGAAGCGGGCATGCATGCGTTCTGTATGGAGCACAGCAGGCGTAGATAGCCGTATGCTAGCTGTAGTCTACTTTCTACGTAAAACCCGGAGAGGATGAAGAATACAGAATACGCACAAGATATGAAGTGGAAAGGAAATCTGTGAGCGAACACCCCCTCATTTTATGTGCCATACATTCTTTGATGTAAGAGTTTGAGTTGACAGACTCTCATACTTAGTCATGACCAGACATTTATTCATCGTGTATGCCTATGATTAAGCGCCTGAAGAACAATATACGTGCGCTTTCCAAGGCTTCATTAAAAGCGGCACTTGTCGACCTATGGAATCTCGTTTGCCGTCTCCAGACTTTATAGTTTTTACTAAATTCATTGCTCCTTGTTTATCGTACTATAAAAAGTGTCGCAATGATTTATTTCTGCGTTAAACGTTGAATCGCTATTTTCATTCCTCAGGTGGCTGCTGTACCACCCTTCCCGAACATCGGGGCATGCATTGCCACCGGGTCATCATCGATACATCTCTGCCACAATGTTTCTCATAACGTTGTGGAGAATGCTGGTGAGTTACACGTTTGTGCTTAATGCGAGAAAAAACTAGTGGATGTTGCCTGCTTACTAAAGCACTACCCCAATTTCCTTCGTGCGCATACCACCACTTGCCTGCTTTTCCAACGCAGCCCTGAGGCACCCGTTCCTGTGTTGGGCGTCGTCGTGCCTCGGCATCCCTCGTCCTACCTCGGCATAACGGAGAGAACGAGCAAAGCGAAGGACGAAGGAGCAAACGCGGAGCGCAGCGGGGGGTGAAAGACTGCGACATGAAAGCATGAACACGGGAACGCGCGCCTCGCTCGCAGCGCATTCTATAGCGGCCGCAGTGCAGGCGAAGTAGCGCATGCGCAGTTCGCCCGTGGCCCGCGCATGCACTTTGCTTCCATATAAGGTATCGGCCGCATAAGGCCGCATGTCTTGGTCGCAACCGTAGAGCGAGCCTCGTGCGACACTCCGCTTTCGTCCTCACCGTTTCGCGATACTCTCCTCCTCCGCTTTCCTTTGGATGCTTCCCCTGCACCCTACTCCTAAGTAAGCCTCCTCTGGCTCTCTTCGCTATCGCAGTCTTTCATCGCCCACTGTGCTCCGCGTTCGCTCTTTCATCCTTCCCAGTGCTCGTTCACTCGGTTACGCCGAGGGACGCCGACGCTCAGAGCAGGAGAGCGCGCCTAAGTGTTGTGCCCTGAAAAAAATTCGTTTTGTTTGGCCGATAATGACCTTTTGTGCGTACACGTCACCTTGACGTGGTGAGTTGTTGCTGTGTCATGACGTCGCGTGACAGACAAGCTCAGTGGACACAACCGGAAATTATTTTTACGAATAGCGGAGGAGTATTGGCGACAAACCTGTAGATTTTTTTTTTCATTTTATTCAGCCTAATTATGCACAATCAGTGAGTACAGGTAATTTTGGGACAGGGATATTTTGCGGTTTCGTGACGTCACTTGATCAGACAAGCGAAATTTGACCAGTTGCGCAGGACTAACGGCGGAAATGAAATAGAGACAGATTGGGATAGCTTTACGCTACAGCGCCGATGTTGTCCGACCGGTGTTTTCTTTCCTTCCTTCTTTCTTTCTGTCTTTATTTCTCCCTTTCAGTCATTCTTTGTTTTCTTGACACGTACGTGTAGTTAGCAGTTAGTAGATGGGTCCATCTGGTTTGGTGGTTCTTGAAACTCACGATCAAGCACGACACGACAAAACGTAAAAAAAAAAGTTGTTCCCTGTGATGTACCCAAAAATCTTGCGGCTACCAGTTTCAAGCTATTTGGCGACGATGAACGGTGAGAATCGTCCATATTGATCATCGTATGTACCATATACATATATCTGCATTAATAACAGTTGAGGGGCCCGCAACGTGCGTTGTGGCGCCCTCTTATAAGCGTCAACAGGCGTCCGCATAGCGGTGCACGTGCGCTTGGCAGTTCTTGATGGTTCGCATTGCAAATGAGCAATAAAAATGCGCCAGGAAGTAAATGCAAGATCAGCAAAAGCCTCCTTGCATGGCGCTCGCTAAAGAGGCGTCTCGTGGCCGTAGTGCTTCCAAGTCCGTCGGCCTTACTACTTCGCATAGCGCGAGTGCAAACAAGGTGTGAGATATCCTTTAACCTTCTCCAGTGTTTCTGTATGGTAGCAGGGGAGTTCTCGTGGAACTCACCGTGAGTCAGCATTACGACAGTCTATGAACACGCCGTGGACTTGACAGTTCATAACATCCGCTGTTGTGTCTTAGCGGTGTTGCGCTGCTAAGCACAAAGTCGCGGCATCAAATTCGGGCCGCGGAGGCCGCATTTAGATGAGGGCCAAGTGTAAAGTAGCTGCAGAGTTCTGCAGCTACTTTACAGTAAAACTAGCACCCACGACGAAAATAGTCTAGAGGAATTTGAAATCCCACCAGTAACACCGGAAAAAGTAAAGAAAGCCTTGGGAGCTATGCAAAAGGGGAAGGCAGCTGGGGAGGATCAGGTAACGGCAGATTTGTTGAAGGATGGTGGGCAGATTGTTCTAGAAAAACTGGCCACCTGTATACGCAATGCCTCATGACCTCGAGCGTACCGGAATCTTGGAAGAACGCTAACATAATCCTAATCCATAAGAAAGGGGACGCTAAAGACTTGAAAAATGATAGACCGCTCAGCTTACTGTCCGTTTCCTACGAAGTATTTACAAAGGTAATCGCAAATAGAATCAGGAACACCTTAGACTTCTGTCAACCAAAGGACCAGGCAGGTTTCCGTAAAGGCTACTCAACAATAGACCATATTCACACTATCAATCAGGTGATAGAGGAATGTGCGGAATATAACCAACCCTTCTATATAGCTTTCATTGATTACGATAAAGCGTTTGATTCAGTCGGAATCAGAGCAGTCACGCAGCCGTTACGGAATCAGGGTGCGACGAGCCATATGTAAAAATATTGAAAGATATCTCTAGCGGCTGCACAGCCACCGTAGTATTCCATAGAGAAAGCAACAAAATCCCAATAAAGAAGGGCGTCCGGCAGGGAGACACGATCACTCCAATCCTATTCACAGCATGTTTACAGGAGGTATTCAGAGACCTGGATTGGGAAGAATTGGGGATAAGAGTTAATGGAGAATACCCTAGTGACTTGAGATTCGCTGATGATATTGTCTTGCTTAGTAACTCAGGGGACCAAATGCAATGCATGCTCACTGACCTGGAGAGGCAAAGCAGAAGGGTGGGTCTAAAAATTAATCTGCAGAAAGCTACAGTAATGTTTAACAGTCTCGGAAGAGAACAGCAATTTACATTAGGCAGCGAGGAAATGGAAGTGGTAAAGGAATACATCTACTTAGGGCACGTAGTGACGGCGGATCCGAATCATGAGACGGAAATAATCAGAAGAATAAGAATGGGCTGGGGTGCGTTTGGCAGGAATTCTCAGATCATGAACAGCAGGTTGCCATTATCCCTCAAGAGAAAAGTGTATAACAGCTGTGTCTTTCCAGTACTCACCTACGGGGCAGAAACCTGGAGGCTTACGAAAAGGGTTCTACCTAAATTGAGGACGACGCAACGAGCTATGGAAAGAAGAATGATAGGTGTAACCTTAAGGGATAAGAAAAGCGCAGATTGGGTGAGGGAACAAACGCGAGTTAATGATATCTTAGTTGAAATCAAGAAAAAGAAATGGTGCATGGGCAGGACATGTAATGAGGAGGGAAGATAACCGATGGTCATTAAGGGTTACGGACTGGATCCCAAGGGAATGGAAGCGTAGCAGAGGGCGGCAGAAAGTTAGGTGGACGGATGAGATTAAGAAGTTTGCAGGGACGACATGGCCACAATTAGTACATGACCGGAGGAGGAGGAGTAGATTTTATTGAAGAGAAAGGAGGAGAGGTCGGCCTGGAGAACGTGTCTCTATCCTGCTACTCCTCACTGGGGAAAGGGGAAGTGGGAAATACAGGGAAAGGTAGGTGGCGTGTGACTATGCTATGGTACAATGAGACACTGTATGCACGTTGTCCAATATGCGGATGCACACTGCAGACGCAATACACGCAAGAGTAATCTTGTCCACGCAAAAAGTAATCTTGATTGTCACAAAAAGTTATTGCGCAAAGGTAGTTGGAGAAGTATGGGAGAGGCCTTTGCCCTGCTGTGGGCGTAACCAGGCTGTTACTGCTGCTGCTGCTGCTGCTGATGATGATGAAGTGCAAATACGCCTGTAGTCCGCGCATTGGAGGATCGATAAAAGGTCCTCTGGTGGTATAAAACAATGCGGATCTCCCCATTACGGCGTGCTTCATAATCAGATCGCGGTTTTCGCACGTGAAACCCCAGGATTAGTACACAATTCATAACTGTTGTTTCCAGAAATCCAGGTTACAGGAGCGATACCTTGGGGATTTTAGAGTACCATGCGCATGTGTGTAAAAATGAAAGCGACATATCATGATGTTCTCAGTAAGGAATACTTCTAGGGAATCCAAAACAACATGAAAAGCACTATCGGTCAAGATTTACGCATAACCGAAGCGGTTGTCAGTGAATTTTCACTCCTATTGCCATCCTGAATGGATAATCTTCGACGCCAGTTTTCGTGCTCATATTTCATAAGTGTTGCTAACAATTACCCTGCAGCGTTGGCGTCGAATCCATGCGACGTTCGCCAGAGGTTTCGGGTTTATAGTTTAGAGTGAC
Organism: Dermacentor variabilis; assembly: GCF_050947875.1. Taxonomy (NCBI): domain Eukaryota; kingdom Metazoa; phylum Arthropoda; class Arachnida; order Ixodida; family Ixodidae; genus Dermacentor; species Dermacentor variabilis. Next base: position 2,469,013 of record NC_134568.1, read on the forward strand.
TCTAAGTTCCATTTGTTGCCTCTTCCGTTCTAAAAGTGGATGCGATAAAAATAACATGCACAGGCAAAGCTGCTCCAATTAAGTAACTTAACTTTAGAAAACTCAAAGAAATAAAAGCCTCAAAAGCCTAGGAATCGTTCAGGAAAAGCTGAGCTAATCTTCTTCTTCTTCTAATCATCATTACGTATGCGAGAACAGCGCGAGCGTCACGAAGACAGCGAGCATGCCCTCGCGCAATTGGCCCGCGCACTGCCGCCCGTGTTCCACGCTCGTCGGTGCCTGCAAAGCAACGCCTTTCGGTAAGGAACAACATTTTCCATTCGAAATTCTTTGGTGGTGGACCGACAGACTGCATGCCAGCAGCCTCAGCTGGATTATCGCGCGCCGGACTCACTTTTACGAGTATACCGCAGCCGAGAAGGCTTAATACTATTGTGCGCTATTAAAGCCTTTGTAAGTGAACGCAATGGGATTGGGGCTGGGTATCGACTTGCAAAGACCAACGCAACTAACGGAAAACCTTTCATTCGTTAAATTATCGATTATTTGCATTTCATGGAGCTATGTTCGCGAGCAAAGTAAATAAGCAACACTGGGAATTTATGTACGTAAACCTGGCAGGAAAAGTAAGCCATGTCATTTGAATATTCCCCTGTCAGTCGGAATTTGCGCGATTAGACGTGTCAAGCGGATCTAGCTCATTGCGACCAAATTGAAGTTCCAGCTGCGGAAACATCAGGAGTTTGTTAGCCTTATGTAGCAGTAAATTTACGAGCAGTTCCTTTCCCTATTAACAGTATACTGTAATAAAGCTGTACTAAACATGTGCTCGCATGGATCCGCTCGTAAGTGCAGTAATGTCATGGTTTTGGAGAGTTGGTAGACTACCTTTGGCCAATGTAGCATATTATAGAAGCAAGCTCAGAGAGACGAAGGACCTGATTGCTAATGTTGAAATACATCCTAGGGCTTTACGAGCCAAAACCACGATAAGAGCATGAAGCACGCTATGGTATTTATTTCCCCCACCTGTGCTTCTTTAACCTGCATGTCATGCACGGCACATGGGTGTTCTAGCATTTCGCCCTCATTAAAATGCCGCAGTTGTGGCGGGCATTCGTTGCCGCGTCTTCGGGCTTAGCAGCGCAACGCCATAGTCAGTACGCCGCCACAGCGGGTGTGAATTGGTAGTTCACCATTTTTCCTCTTCTGATATGCAAGGAGTCCAAGCTTCCCTTAGCCGAGCGGTTAAATAAAGCAGTGCCCCAATATGCATACGTTTGAGACATTACGGCGTTGTCAGCGCTTCACATGTTGGGAAGTATGAAAAGAACCGCGTAGTCAAGTGCCCGCAAGCCACCGTCATTAGATTGGAAGGAAGTACGCTTTCTGCTTCACTCGGCAACCACGTGGTCAACGCGTAGGCAGCGATCGCCCGCGGAATACGGAGCGCAACTCGCGATCAGCGGAAGCAAGCGCAGACAGCTCGCCCCTCAAAGTCACCGTTGCCGTGTCAGACAATGAGGGGAGCTTTTCTTTTTTTTTTCAGATCCTTTCCCCCCTAGCGTAAATTATGCCCTTATTGCTAAGATAAGCTTTGAGTAATTACAGTTGTATATTTAACCAGGCAATAAGTAGGCTAAAATTATCCCGCTGCTGTAGGAGGAGGATGAAAATGAAGGAAGGAAAGGTAGGGGAGGTCAACCAGACGCATACCCGGTTTGCTACCCTACACAGGGGAAGGTGTTCAAGGGGAGAAAGGAGAGGGAGGGATGAAGGTACTATCAGTTTGAGTACCTGAGGATGTCCACAACTTCACGCCTACAATCGGTAACAGAGCCCCGTCGCTTTCATCAAACGTAGCAGTGCCTGCGTCACTTTGTAAGCCTGCGACGCATGGGGCCATGGCTGTAAGAGCACAGAAGAGGATATACCCCGCTTGTCGTGCAATCGTATATGGCACATTTTGTGTTTTACAAGCTTGGCTAAGGCTGGGTTGGAGACCCTGTACTTTGAAGTCGGAATCCAACGTGCGGGGGCGACTTCTATCCTCAGAGACGCCCAAGCGATGCATAATTGGGCCAATTGACGCTCAATCTGTCGTTCCTTCCCTTGGTGGCTAGGTTAAGCGCGGGCGTTGGTTCACAAGCTTCCCTGCTTTTCTACACGAAATCGCTACCGAATAATCCTGATATTAAAAGTGATCACGGTGAAAGCGTCATTCTTTTAATCAGATTGTCAGCATATCGATCGCCTAGCCGCAGTGAACACCAGCAAAGCAATTAGCAGGCTGGTGAGTAAACTCGTACCTCAGCTTCCACACACTATAGGTATCAGTACGTACTTACAATGATAACTAGCACAATTTCCCCTCTTCGGAAAACTTCCTCCCTGCCGTACAACATCAGGCTTACCGGAGAACTGCATTTGCAAAGAAATCTCAGTAAGTAAAGCAATGAAAAGGGCTGCATGGGCACGTTAGTGATCAGGGGCCCGTTCATGATTATGCAGCGATGAGTTTCATTCTGGCAAAAATTAGAAAAGAAAAAGAAACAACAGGGACGCAGACGGATGAAGCGCAATAAACGATTGTCCTCCGTTCGTCTGCGTCCATGTTCTCTTCTTTTTGTGAAATGAAAGACCTCATTATAGGGTCGTTAATGATGAAGCTGCTTGATTTCGTTTATCTTTGTGGTGACCATCCGTACGTAGTTTTCATTCCTTTACTAAAAACGTTTCTGAATATATTATAGCCCTAGTAAAATCAGAAGTGATTGCTATATGCTTGTGTTTATTTTCTTGAAAAGGACCATACTTAGATTCTGGCCCAAAGTGGACTTCTTCAGTCTCATCAACAGCAGCAATATATATATATATATATATATATATATATATATATATATATATATATATATATATATATATATATATATATATATATATATATATATTTGCACGCGACATTCCCTGCTTTGCTGCGCCAGGCTATAAGCTGCCTGGGTATGTGGTAAAGGTACCAGGCGGCAATAGATACCCATGCATCGAAGGCGATATTTAGCGTACATATAACCCATTATTCATATTGCAAACCCTACTTCAATTACTTCCTATTTAAGGTTACCATTACTGCTTCGTTTTCCAGGAAGTTCATCAGGAGTTTGCAGTGATCACCTGGAACGGAGAGTCCTCACGCCTGTCTCCTCCGTCTGCAAGTCCGAAGACGGAAACACCGAGAGGTGGAAGGCCCAAGGCGCCTCCTGGCCTCGCACTGGAGCCGCGGCCGAAATTGCGAGAGCACCAGTATCTACGGGGACGTCTGGAAGGAACCACTGCCAGTGATGTCCAGAGAAGCCTCGAGTATGCTGCTCACGGCTGTCGCGTCTGGAGTCGCCGCAGACTCCAGCTGTACAAGCGCTTGCGGGAGCACGATACACTCAAGTGTCCTTCACATCGACCAAGCACGGCCACACCACAACCCAGGTACGCCCTATATTTAGCTCGTATTCCTTTCCCTTCCTCGTAGCGTCAAAATGATGCCTCATCACGGTCGCTTTAATCAGGATTTTACAGGAATGGATGTTAGGGGGCTCTAACGACATTTCATCGGATACATTGCCGGATACAGTGCAGAAACTTCATTCGGCTTGCTCCGTTGCCTTGTGCGCGCCACTGCAAAGAATTGAGATGAGGCAAAAGCAATAACAGCGAAATAAAAAGCCATTTGAACAGCAAACCTAAGTATGAATCTGGGAAAGCCTCAAGAGAAAGAAGGCGAATGAGACAAACGAGCTTGAACTTCAAACAGAGGATACTTATGTTGACTTAATGTTAGGACGCTTTCGTCCAATTGATCAAATATATAAAAGTAGCAGCTCATTGTCCAGTGGTTTCAAAGCCAACTGCGAATACAGAACCCTAGCTGGGAAGAAATGGGAAGCTAACTGTACAGGTATGGCATGCACAACACTGGTGTTACCAGGGTGCATGCGTCAAGCCAAGCGTGTCGCAGGCATGAGATAATTCCGGGTTTGCCAGGCGAAGGGGCACTGGACACTGTAAAGCATCGGATCGACTGCGCCGAAAAGACAAGTGTGTAGAAATCCCGTAGCCCCTCTAGAATTGCTTAACTCAGGAACTGATACTCCATAAAGAAAATGTACTCCGAAGGAACACCTTACAAATTGGTGAGAGACTGCAATGAACGCTCGGAAAACATTGTGTTTAGTTTGAAAGAAGTAGCAGCTTTTACATAAATATATGATAATCCCGCTGTTTGGATAAATGCTGATGATAAAGTACGTGGCAGCTAAGGAGAAGCAATTTATGCATATTTAGCGCAGAAAAAGTAATTTCGATGGCTTATTGATCCAAGTGTGCAATTTGCACAATCTTTGAAATATTTGTGATTCTCAGCTCTTTATGAGGCAACAATCTTTATAATTAAAATCGTCCCATGGAAGCTCCGAAGGGGGGGGGGGGGTTCTTTCACCCTCTTCCGCCAGCACGTCTCTTGAAAGTGTATATGACGCATATCTTGCCGCCACGTCTGACTAGAGTGCATTTTTACTCTCGAAAGCAGTTATGCGATGCCATCAATGACCCAGATGTCGGTATCGCTTTCATGACTTACTGTCTTACTTGAATCTAGGCTGATACTTTTGTTTAACAACCAATGCAGGAAATCAAGGGGCTGGTTTTGATTCGAGCGTGCGGTTTGGCCGCAACCGCCAGACACTGTGGACCTCAGAAAGACCAATACCACTAGGTGAAAGAACATGTTCTTGATTTCATAAGCACACACAGAATATCGCAACTTCCCTAGGGCTGTTATTATACAGGCGAAGGAGATCGCAAGCTCACGTAGCGCCGCTCAGAACAAGTTGAGACGTTCTGTCAACGTGAGACGTGCCTGTCAACTTTGACATGCTCTGTTCGCTTAGTGAGGTATAGTGAACTGGGTCATGGTGGCATAGCATGACGTCCTGGCTAATGTGATCGTGTGAGAAACGCAGAAATGTGAGATCCCGAAGATGTTGAATTTTTTCCTTCGGTGTAGAATTAAGAATGTTTGTTTAGCTTCTGGGATTTCGAATTGAGCAGTTCGACCTAGAATTTCCGATAGCCTAGAGCCAAATAAATACGGTAATTTTTCATTGGGAAAACTGCACGTCACTTTTTCTGACGGCGTCTGTAAATGTGGCCTTCACTGCAATGCGAAAATGCTTTGCATTTCAATGTAAAGGTTGCGTTTCAGTCAGCGTTCGAAGTGTCATCACGCTTATTTCTTCTTAAATACATGTGTGAACAACATGTTCTTTTGTTGTTGTTTTCATGCAAATGCTGACATTACTGTTCCTACTGTAACCTGTTTAATGTCTTTCAGAGGCAGACGCCTTGTCTTTTGATGATTCTAACATCATGCGGGACTACATGAGGCAGGAACCATCAGGACTATTATGGCGTCTTCTATAAACAAGAAATAGAGGTCACTTCGCCTGCAGTTGTCTTCTAATGCGCTTTCGATAGATTGACTGTCTCAGTTTATGATGCTGACAAATTATTCTGAGGTGTACGACCATCGATCACTACCACTGAATTCCGATGATGTACCTCTGACGATGTACCACTGATGATGTACCACTGAGTCTGATGTGCAGGCTATGAACGTTTCTGTTAAACTGAACAACTTTCAAGCAATACTTTTCAATTATTTTCTGGCAACGGCTACTTCCTTTCTTCTTAGTCGGTTTGTGTTATTATTAGAACGCGTAGCACCCCTTAAAATTTCAAAAATATATTGTCTCCAAAAGGTTAACGTGTGATCATACCCGGACCCGAAGAGACAGCGTAGCCTGATCGAATAAGCACAGGAGATGGCTACGGCCCATGGCTGCCTGCAATAAGAACACCCACCTAAGCCGCAAACTGCGCTTGCTCATTATAAACGTTTATCATAATCGGTCTCTCTCTCTCTCTCTGTCATGAATGTGCTCCGATGTTCAATCTCCCTCGAACGCTGTGGTTTTTTCCTCGCGTGTTTTCTATGTTTTAGAATTCTGCTCTTTACTGCCTTCTAGAATGATGGTTTATATTGAAGGTTCTGTATTTAAAAATATCGAGTAACTTTATTAATTCATCTAGGACCGCAATGAAACTGCTTACTCACCCCAAAACGAACAGCAGGCGCGCAATCACTGTAGTTGTGTCCTGAATATTTCTTTTTTATCGAGCCAGTTTGTTCAGCCATGATAAGTATACAAGAACATACGCTACACTTCGCAGCAGCTCGCAGGGGTTGGAGCATTACGGTACTCCTCTTCCCAACCGGTGCCGAGGACCGCCCATGGGTTCAGCTCAGGTATTGCGTGGAAGAGGGTCTGGCCAAGGTTCGGAGCGCGTGTTTCGAGGTTCTACGCCGCGTCCAGTGCCCAATGGCTGTCACAAGGACGGCGAGGGTTTCTGGATCCATGGACTTGCACTCGACACCCGCCTCAGCACACCTCGACAATGCTTCAGGTAACGACAGCTTATTGGTAAAGCAACTTGGCATGCGTGCTGTTGATGTAAGCAGGCACTGTGGCTGGATTAGATATGAGCAGTAATATGACACGTCGAATTGATGCATTGCGTACCACATTGTAATGCAAAGTGAGATATTCATTCTTTTTATTTCACGCTCGTAGTTTTGGTACAAATACGTACGGACCCTTTCATTGTACTATAATGACAACCCAATTTAGTGACGGGCAACGAAGACATCAATGAACGAGAAGCTATAATGGCGACAGCTAATCTCCGACGGCCGTTGAAGTGTGCGCTTAAATTCCTCTCATGGTCGGGAACCAACAGAAATTTAGAAGAAGTTAATCTTTCCTCAAAATGAAATGAAATTCGAAGTGCAATTGGCATGGTTGCAAACAGTGACAGCAACAGTTCATAAAATGTACTTCCAGGTGAGCTAGTCAGCTTATTTTTTTAGATTTCATCATCATCATCATCATCATCATCATCATCATCATCAGCCTGGTTACTCCCACTGCATGGCAAAGGCCTCTCCCATATTTCTCCAACAACCCCGGTCATTTACTAATTGTGGCCATGTCGTCCCTGCAAACTTCTTAATCTCATCCGCCCGCCTAACTTTCTGCCGCCTCCTGCTACGCTTCCCTTCCCTTGGAATCCAGTCCGTAACCCTTAATGGCCATCGGTTATCTTCCCTCCTCATTACATGTCCTGCCCATGCCCATTTCTTTTTCTTGATTTCCACTAAGATGTCATTAACTCGTGTTTGTTCCCTCACCCAATCTGCTCTTATCACTTAACGTTACAGCCATCATTCTTCTTTCCATAGCTCGTTGCGTCGTCCTCAATTTAAGTAGAACCCTTTTCATAAGCCTCCAGGTTTCTGCCCCGTAGGTGAGTACTAGTAAGACACAGCTATTATACACTTTTCTCTTAAGCGATAATGGTAACCTGCTGTTCATGATCTGAGAATGCCTGCCAAACACACCCCAGCACATTCTTATTCTTCTGATTATTTCCGTCTCATGATCAGGATCCGCCGTCACTATGTGCCCTAAGTAGATGTATTCCCTTACCACTTCCAGTTCCTCGCTGCCTATTGTAAATTGCTGGTCTCTTCTGAGACTGTTAAACATTATTTTAGTTTCCTACAGAATAATTTTTATACCCACTCTTCTGCTTTGCCTCTCCAAGTCAATGAACATGCATTGCAATTGCTCTCCTGAGTTACTAAGCAAGGCAATATCATCAGCGAATCGCAAGTTGCTAAGGTATTCCCTGCAAACTTTTATCCCCAATTCTTCCCACTCCAGGCCTTTGAATACCTCCTGTAAACATGCTGTGAATAGCATTGGAGATATCGTATCTCCCTGTCTGACGCCTTTCTTTATAGGGATTTTGTTGCTTTCTTTGTGTAGGACTACGGTGGCTGTGGAGCCGCTATAGATATCTTCCAGTATCTTTACATATGGCTCATCTACACTCTGATTCCGTAATGCCTCCATGACTGCTGAGGTTTCGACTGAATCAAACGCTTTCTCGTAATCAATGAAAGCTATATATAAGGGTTGGTTATATTCTGCACATTTCTCTATCACTTGATTGATCGTGTGAATATGGTCTATTGTTGAGTAGCCTTTACGGAATCCTGCCTGGCCCTTGGGTTGACAGAAGTCTAAGGTGTTCCTGATTCTATTTGCGATTACCTTAGTAAATACTTTGTAGGCAACGGACAGTAAGCTGATCGGTCTATAATTTTTCAAGTCTTTGGCGTCCCCTTTCTTATGGATTAGGACTATGTTAGCGTTCTTCCAAGATTCCGGTACGCTCGAGGTCAAGAGGCATTGCGTATACAGGGTGGCCAGTTTTTCTAGAACAATCTTCCCACCATCCTTCAACAAATCTGCTGTTACCTGATCCTCCCCAGCTGCCTTCCCCCTTTGCATAGCTCCTAAGGCTTTCTTTACTTCTTCTGGCGTTACCTGCGGGATTTCGAATTCCTCTAGGCTATTCTCTCTTCCACTATCGTCGTGGGTGCCACTGGTACTGTATAAAGCTCTATAGAACTCCTCAGCCACTTGAACTATCTCATCCATATTAGTAACGATATTGCCGGCTTTGTCTCTTAGCGCACACATCTGATTCTTGCCTATTCCTAGTTTCTTTTTCACTGTTTTTAGGCTTCCTCCGTTCCTGAGAGCCTGTTCAATTCTATCCATATTATAGTTCCTGATGTCCGCTGTCTTACGCTTGTTGATTAACTTAGAAAGGTCTGCCAGTTCTAGCTGTAGGGTTAGAGGCTTTCATACATTGGCGTTTCTTGATCAGATCTTTCGTCTCCTGCGATAGCTTACTGGTTTCCCGTCTAACGGCGTTACTACCGACTTCTATTGCGCACTCCTTAATGATGCCCATGAGATAGTCGTTCATTGCTCCAACACTAAGGTCCTCTTCCTGAGTTAAAGCCGAATACCTGTTCTGTAGCTTGATCCGGAATTCCTCTAGTTTCCCTCTTTCCGCTAACTCATTGATTGGCTTCTTGTGTACCAGTTTCTTCCGTTCCCTCCTCAAGTCTAGGCTAATTCGAGTTCTTACCATCCTATGGTCACTGCAGCGTACCTTGCCGAGCACGTCTACATCTTGTATGATGCCAGGGTTCGCGCAGAGTATGAAGTCGATTTCATTTCTAGTCTCATCATTCGGGCTCCTCCACGTCCACTTTCGACTAACCCGCTTGCGGAAAAAGGTGTTCATTATCCGCATATTATTCTGTTCTGCAAACTCTACTAATAATTCTCCTCTGCTATTCCTAGAGCCTATGCCATATTCCCCCACTGACTTGTCTCCAGCCTGCTTCTTGCCTACCCTGGCATTGAAGTCGCCCATCAGTATAGTGTATTTTGTTTTGACTTTACCCATCGCCGATTCCACGTCTTCATAAAAGCTTTCGACTTCCTGGTCATCATGACTGCATGTAGGGGCATAGACTTGTTTTACCTTCAATTTGTACCTCTTATTAAGTTTCACAACAAGACCTGCCACCCTCTCGTTAATGCTATAGAATTCCTGTATGTTACCAGCTATTTCCTTATTAATCAGGAATCCGACTCCTAGTTCTCGTCTCTCCGCTAAGCCCCGGTAACACAGTACATGCCCGCTTTTTAGCACTGTATATGCTTCTTTTGTCCTCCTAACCTCACTGAGCCCTATTATATTCCATTTACTACCCTCTAATTCCTCCAATAACACTGCTAGACTCGCCTAACTAGATAGCGTTCTAACGTTAAAATGTTGCCAGGTTCAGATTCCAATGGCGGCCTGTCCGGAGCCAGGTATTCTTAGCACCCTCTGCAGCGTCACAGATCTGACCTGGTATTATGGTATTTATGAATGGTATTTAGAATTTATTTAGAATGGTATTTAGAATTTATTTATTATGGTATTTAGAACCTGGTATTTATGACCTGCACATGTGTGGCCACACATAATTGAGGATATATAATTTTTTTTTAGGACGGTTTCCGTACAGTGATAAAATGAAGGAAAAGACTTTAAAAAGAAAGAAAAGAAGGAGAAAAAAGAGGAACATAACATGTGATTTGAACTCGTGATCCTTCAATGTTGCCCGGAAAAGTAGCTCAGTCGGTTGGTTCGTCAAGCCAACGGTTACTTTCAAGCGCCATAGCTCCTGCTCCGAGCCTCATACTTACGTGGAAAGGGACTGATGATGTCCGCGACGGTCGATTTTGAGTGGTTGGAAGGCATAATTTCTTGGAAAAATGGCCGCCAGAGGAGCAGCGTGAACTCGAGCGGCTTTAGAGACTAGGAAAACTGCCTTAAAATATTTAGACTTGAGGGGAAGCTTCGTTAACAAACTATAACACGGCAATCAGCACTCGAATACGACGAGAGAATTTATTGAGACGTGGAAAATTCCCTCGAAATAAATCTGGTTTGTGAGACAAATGCTTGTATATAGCGGGCAAATAATAAAAATAAAGATAAATGAACCTGTCTTACCCACCTACGTTGTGCATGACAGCGATATCAACATACAAATATGTAGATACCACAATAGCAAGTTGAATATATCAAGCGGTAAGGTCACCGCACTTTGCTCTAGTATATTCTCGGATCATAGCTGCAAGCAGAAATGCAAAACAAAAGCAAGCGATGGCACAGCTAAAAACCTGCTCGAGGCAAGAGCTTATGTATCGCTTTTGATCAAGTTCTGGCAGTTACAAAAGTTCGCCTTGCAGAAACCACACCTACTCGTTCATACCGACATTCATAGGAAGGGCAAAAGGGTTTAGGCACGAGAAAGGCTACAACAAAGACATACAGGCAGAGACCGAGGAGCGCATACGCCAACCGCCCCGTTACCTCTGCAAGGACGCTGAATTGTGGAATGACATGACAATAGAAACAAAAATTTTGCTGCTCTGCGAAGCTATTATAATCCTACTACGCATAACAAATCGTCAGTTGCCACCATTACTTTCTCGCAGATTGGGCAAAACTGCTCTTGCACAAGAATGCAGCAACATAACATAGTGACTTTCTTCTGAATTGTACTCAAATACGACTGTATTTTAGCATCGTACAGTACATACGTGAAACGTTTTTACTTTTAACTAACATCTAGCCATTAAATGAATGTCTGATATTGGAGATAACAGAAAACTGCATATTTTTTGCGTGCTGTCAAGGAGCAAAGAACCTGCAGTGGATGATTCCTGATAAATGTGACATGCGTCCTGGAATAGAGATATCACACCACGCACAATATCAGCAATAAACTCGTTTTATTAATCTTTTTCGCTGAGTTAGCAAAGTCCATACACCTCAGAAAGGCATCATGCCAAGACGGCCCATTTGTAACCAATATAGAAGCCAGCTCCCTTTCGGGTAAATAATTAAAAAGTAGCTCATAAGGTAACACAATGACAGTCAAACAAGATAAAATGCTTTAGAAAGCTATAAAGAAGCTCGCCACGATCGGCAGAACCAGCAACGGAATCTTCTTTTCAAAAACAACTTTGTGATGCAAGCAATGTCGTCCTTATCCGATAAAGGATCGACTGACTGGGAACGACATGATGTGTTGCGGGGTAAGAACAAGGACACAAGAAGAAACAAAATGCCTACACAAGTGTGTGTGTCTGTGTATGGTGTCCTCATGTGGTCCTTTTTCTTGCTGCTCTACACTTCATGCCATTGCATGATCTACCAACAAGCCCACGTGACCATACTCATTCAACGTTGTGTAGTTTTTATATAGATGCACTGACGCAACCACTTGCAACCTATGTGTCTGCGGTGTCAAATCCCATATAAACTGCCAAGCACAACAGTTGCAAGATGGCGCAATGGTTAGAGCGAGCTGCGTCCTGTGGCACATTGCCGTTAGGGGCACGAGTTGACATGCCGGTGGCTGTGCGCTGGTGGACAAAATTCATCTTCGCACTTACGAGGTTGAAGCAGACTGCAAGGGTGCGGCCGTCATCGTGGGTGTAAAGTTACGCGATGGCGTGACGTCATACGCCAGATGTAACAATTCCTTTACGCTGCATTGACTGAGCATGCGCAAAAATTTTGCAGCCACCGTTACACTGCGCTCGTAGTACCGAATGCCACGGGATTCGTGTCCATGCTAAGGAAATCCGACGACACCTAAGCTCTTAGGAGTTGTGAATGCGAAAGTATTAATGTCCAATTGAACGCCGCTTTGCAGTCCTTCCAGTTACCAACTCCTCGCGGGCAAACGAACGCGTCGAGACCCTTGGCCAACGCCTCCTAGACAGCACAAGATCGCTGTGGTATTATTCACATTACGCGTCATTCACATTCACATTACCAATTGAGCTACCGCGGCGCCGTTTTCGCATCTACTTACTTTGGTATATATGTTTTACTACGAGAACCCTGGGAGCGTTAGCCAGCGCCACCACTCACAAACCTGGCGGAGGATGTAGAACAACCTTTCTGCCGCAGGCGTCACGAGTACGTGATTTTTTTTCTTGGGGGGGGGGGGATGGAGGGGAGGGGTCAAGCCGACTGGTCAATAAACCCACACATGCTACCTGAAGGCGTCAGCGTTGCCGGATTCGACACCCTCGCTATGTAATAAACGAGAGGAAAGGAGGTTAAGCGAGAGGACTGAATTTTATTAATCATATGACAAGAAACCAATGACAATAACAATAATATAATATACCTAATAATAACATTAATAACCAATAACAATAAGATTATTCATCATAACCAGCATGGTTTCAGAAATGGTCTGTCTCCTGTTTCTCAATTTGTCGAACTTTTTCAGGACCTCGCAAAGAGAATTAATGACGACAGCCAAAGAGATATATTTTCCCCACTACTCGAAGGCTTTTGATCGCGTTTCAAAGGCCATTAAATTGCTCTTTAAGCTTAACTGCATACTTGGGGATAGTTAGATGGACAGGCGGCTACTTGTCTGAGCGCCGGCATTTCGTGCAGTATAAGGACCACGCTTCTGACACCGTCTCGCTTGTTTCTGGCGTTTCGCAAGGTTCAGGGCTGGCACCATTTTTATTCCTCTTATCTATATAAATGACATAGGACACCACGTCGATGTCTACATACTTTTGTTCGCAGATCGGACTGCGTACTCTTACAGCAAATAAACTCTCCAGCAGACCAGGCAAGGTCGAACAAGGCGCCCAACAACGTCGTGCAGTGGTGCAACATCTGGCGAATGGCTATAAATTCAGAAAAAAAACACCACGTCTACAACCAATTACCGGCCCATTGCACTAACGTCAAACTGTTGCAAAGTGTTAGAACATATTGTTTCTAAGCACATACGAGTGTATTTGTCACAGAAGAATATTCTTAGCAACTCTGAACATAGGTTTCACGAGGGCTTCTCAACCGCAAAACAATGTCTAGAAAGTGTTCACAACTTTAGTAAAGTTATCGATGGCAAGGTACAAATCGACGTGATCTACCTTGACTTCAAAAAGGCCTTTGATGAGGCTAATCATAGAAAACTGTTAATTAAATCAAAGGCTATTTTAGGAGATACAGGTGTAATCAAATGGGTGGAGGATTTTCTTACTAATCGCGGCCAGTTCCTCAGTATTGAAGAAAATAGGTCGACAATCTTTGACGTTAAGCCAGGGGTGCCTCAGAGTTCAGGTCTTGGGCCTGTGTTGTTCCTGGTATGCATTAACGATCTAATCGAAGAATCGGCCACAGTTACAGCGAGGCTATTCGCCGACGACTGGGTCCACATATAGATAAGTGAAATCTATTAGTGACCAGAGGCCCTCAAATAACTACTTAGGCAAAGTACACCAATGGTGCGACACGTGGCAGATGTCCCTTAGCCCAGTGAAGACAGCACGCGTGACAATCACACACAAACATGAATCTCTGTCATTCACATACACTCTAGAAGGTGAGCCACTTCATGAACCGAGTACAAGTACCTCGGAAGTTTAGTAAACTCTGACCTTACTCGGACACCACATATTAAAAAAGTCGTAGGGAGAGCCAACATGAGATTAGGTTTTATTCAACATTTCCCTAAACTCGCTTCTTGGGCAGCGAAACTGACTGATTACAAAGTGCTTGTGCGCCCGACATTAGAATATGCATGTGAAGTGTGGTATCCATATTTGAAATATTCAGTGTCAGAACTGGAGCAGGTCCGAAGACTTGCATTGAGGTTTATTTATTCCCGATACCATCGACAAGGCGCCGTCACACCACCCATGTGCGAGGGCGAACCTGCCCTACTTCACGTCAGGAGTAAGGAAAAACGGCTTAGCCTTTTTTATTTGATTATTAATGGTCTGGTTACTTGTTGATAAGTCTCACTACATAAATGAATCTAAGACGCGCATATTACGAAACATAGTAGACGCGTTGAGGAAAATGGATTTCACAGATTGCTACAAATACTCATTTTTACTTTCGACAGCACGTGATTGGAATTGCCTCCCTGCAGACATAGTGAATGCAAGGACTCGTGAGCAGTTTTCTGCACTTGTGTCCGAATATTCTGAACAATAGGGAATGTATCACTCTATTGCTCTATTGTACTGTTCCGGTCACTGCTTGCTGTATGTTGTTGTATTGTTACCACTGCTGTCTTGGTCCTAATGTGGACCGACAATATCTGTAAACAAATAAAAAAGAATCGGCGGCTCTGAGACCAATTTGCTCCACGATATAGGAAAATGTTGCCGCTCGGCCATTTTGTCTGCGCCGTTTCTACCTCCTGCGGCATGACGCGCGCGTTCTTACTCGCTAGTGTGGATGTAGAGAAAAGAGCCAAAGTGAAGAGGCTGTGGCCGTAGCAAAAATAAAAAATAAAAAAATAGAAACATTAGTTTAACATAGCAGAGCCGTTCAACGGGATTTTGTCCTAATGCATGACGGTGGTCGAACAAGCGCACGTAGGCAGTGCCACTTTATATCAGCATTTATGCTCACTTTTGCTCTCACCTGTACTTTGGCATATAGAGTGTCACAACAATCATGCATCGCGTTTTTAAAGTAAGACGAGCTGTTCTGTGCTAATATAACCAAGTGTATGTTGTTCCCAGAGGAGTATAGTAGCTGCCAGTTTTGCTTCTTGATGTCATTATTTAATAGCAATTAGCTATTCTTCAAATACTGCTGTGAATGGCTTGCTGTAAATGAATAATTTTAGGAAAGTGAAAGAAACATAAATCTGGAACGTTTTCAACCAGACACTTTTTTGCCCGTTTATTTGTTCCGGCTGATAAAGAAAGCTCGCGGAAAATGAAAAAAAAAATGACAACCATTCCACTCCTTGAAGATGGAACGGCACCGAAAGCACTTTGCTTTTCGTTTGGGAGCTTCAATTGTTGTCAGCTTTCGCCACAGAGTGCAATGGTTGCCCGGGCTCGCGATTGTCGTTTTGATTCAGCATCGCGGGAGCATTCTTCGTCGGTGGTTGCTTTGCACCGGCGCCGTTTACATTCTCGCGCTGTTCCCTCCGGCGCTCCTCGTAAGCATGTTGTTCTTCGGGTGTACGAACTATAGATGTCCGTCCCATTGATAACGCAGCTCTTTTTAGTGACGATACCTCCTGCTTATATACTGCGAGAACATTGATCTTACGTTATTTTCCACAGCGAGCGTTTCATCTGTTCCGCATTTTGTAATATGCGCCGTCGCACTGCACCCGTACGTGATCGCACACAAAGCAAACAATGAAACCCATTATGTATGGGTTTGTTAGAAATCGCTAATTCCGTTTCTGTTGCCGGACGCCGAAACAACTACGGAAGGTTAGTCATGCATAGCTTTCGCTGTAAAAACATCACGTAGCTGACGGTCCGGCCGCATCAAAGTGCAGCGCCCTCAAAGAGTCTCCAACGACGTTAGCGTGCGCAGTCTTTCCACGACGCGTCAACCACCAGTTTCCGGCACTCTTTCTTTATCAACACCGAGGCGCGGCGCGGTCGCGGGCGGGGAGCACCAGATAAAGCGCCAGCTGCACCAATAACTGCTATGGGGCTTGTTTGAGGGTGACAGATGTAGAAAGCGAAAAAAAAATGTACCCACCGAAAAATTAATGGTCTTCAAAAATATTGCTCCCCAATGCACGATGTGCAAGTGGTTGGAGAGCGAAGCTGTAAGTCACAACTAGAACGATAATTTATTGCGACATGGCTTGAAATTATTCACACGGCGACAATCACATGCACCTTACCGAATTATTAGCCTAAGGCGTTTAACTGCTTGAGACTTGGCTTGCGCCGCTACTTCGTGCAGCCCTATAGAGTGGGCCAGAGAGAATAGGGATGCACTTAACCAGACTTTCTGCGCGCCTCGTTAAGTACGCTGCTCTTCGGTAGTTGTCACTGTACGTGGTGTTCACTAGCCCTATCACAAAACAAATCAGTTCGTAGGCGGGCTTTTCTTTTACATACGAAAGTGCACATGTATTCACGTATGCTCCGTACGCTGCAGTTGCTGCCTCCCGGCAACTCTAGCTTATGCAACCGTAACCTTTACCGGGAAACGTTTGCGGCAAACGCTGTGAGCGAATGCGAGCTTTCTGGTTCTTTTTTTTTCTTGCGCCCGCATTAGCGCCCGAGGTTCCTTAAGGTGCCCTACAACTTTGTAAGTGATATGTTTCCGATTCAAGCAATAATTAAAAAGTTCGCTAATTAAAAGTAATTAATTAATACTTCGTGATGAAAAAATGCTGGCCGTAAGTACTACGACTACGGCTACTATGCAGCCACTACGATTTCTCTAGAGCTCTTGGGTATTTTTAAAATCTCGGTCCAAGTTAGCTGGGACACCCTGTATGTATGTATGTATGTATGTATGTATGTATGTATGTATGTATGTATGTATGTATGTATGTATGTATGTATGTATGTATGTATGTATGTATGTATGTATGTATGTATGTATGTATGTATGTATGTATGTATGTTATGCAAAAAAGAAGTGAGGCGTGCAGACGGGACACAAGAGTAGAGAAGTGGACAACAAGAACGCCGAACGACAACACGAACGTCGGCGTTCGTGTTGTCCACTTCTCTACTCTTGTGTCCTGTCTGCACGCCTCACTTCTTTTTTGGCATAATCAATCCTTACCAACTAGCTCAGCTTTCTGTCGTTCTAAGTGTGTGTGTGTGTGTGTGTGTGTGTGTGTGTGTGTGTGTGTGTGTGTGTGTGCCTTTCTTTCTTTCTCATGGCCTTCTGCTACGAAAGCATAAAAACGCACATTGCGCGAAAAAAACCGGCGCCTGTAATAGCGAAACGGCACCCGAATTCCCACTGGTTGGTGCACCAGGTGTCGCGTGAGGGGACGGGGCATCGCCGCCATTTCACGTCACTGTCGCTCTCGCTTTCGGAAGCCTGTGTTATCCGCGCGTTGCTCGTCTGCGAAAGCTCTCGCCTGCGTCCTAACTTCATCTCGGTTATCGCTACCCGTTGCGGCTACCTATTGTGACGCAGGTTGAAATTATTCACATGCAGTTTACCTGATTATTAGCCGAAGTCGTTTCAATGGCCCGCGACCTGGCTTGCGTGGCTACTTCTTGCGCCCTACAAAAAGTGGACTAGAGAGAACAGAAATGTACTTGACCACACTTTCACCGCACCTGTTAAGTACGCTGCTTTTCAGGACTCCCCACTGTACCTGGCCTTCCCGTACTAATGTCAGAACACAAATTAGTTGATACGCGGGTTCTTCCTTTACGTATGAAAGTTTAGTTACGTCACTGCCCGCTTCGTATGCCGCTTCCCAGCAACTGCAGCTCATACAACGGTAAACGTTTCCGCGAAACGTTCGCGGAGAAAGCTATGCGCGAAAGAGAGCATTTCGGGTTATATTTCCTAATTACCCTCGCACGGGAGCCGCTGCCGCAGATGGATGCTTTGAGCATCCCCTTTGGAACGGGGCGGTGGGTTGCACCACCAAGTTCTTCTTAACATAATGCCTAATTTCCTACTTGTCCTAAAAAAAAAGAAAAAAAGGCGCACACAGGAAGGCTTCCCACCACCAAACTTTCTAACTCCCTATTGTGAACTTTCTTTTTGTAGGCCAGCGTTGTTTGTCGTTTCCCTTCTTCCACCAATCATACAATCACCTGTTACTAATCTCTGTTGTGCACATGTTCCCTTTCCCCTTGCTCTAGCTGAACCCAAAGGCTACAAGGAGGCTAGAGTTACCTAAATCGACCACTGCGCAGGTATCTTCACATTCTAATAAAACATGGTTCATCGTTTATCCAAGCACGTGCTTCTTCTTCCTTGTTGTATCTCGCTTTATAATTGCGTGTTCTAAGGCATTCTGATCTCGCTCGAAAAGTAAACAGCTTCCTTTTGAGTAACCATCAATTGTTTCTTTCCTGATTTAGTTTTTTCCTCTTAAGTAGTCACTCATAGCAGATTTCATTTTCATTGTTTCTACCGATGAGATTATATGAGCCTCTCTGGCTTTCCGCTTGCAGCTCTTTGTTGCCATCTTGCTCACTCTACAGGCCGCATACTTGCTGGTAAGCTTCCTAATTCTTTTCCTTCACTATGAATCGATGCTTTTCCTGTACAAATATCTGAACACTCTCCCAGCCCATTTACTTTCTTCCATATTCCTCAATCATTCTTCATACTCAATTTTACTGCGAGGTTCCCTCACTTCAAAGCTTGCCCAGCCCGTATCACCCCGCACAGCTTCATTTCTAGTCTTCCCGTGAGCGCCCAATGCGAGGCGTCCGACTGACCTTTCGTTGCCATCGAGTCCTTATTGTATCCGTGATTTCAAGCAAACAACCGCATTTCCAAAAGTAAGTCGTGGAACCATTACACTTTCCCACATACCCCGGAGCACCTCGTACCTATTGTATCACATAGCGCTCTGCGCTTCATTATGGCTGCATTTCTCTTCCCCTTTACTGTTATTGTTTTTTCCTGTTTTTCCATATATCTGTTGCCTTCGTTTATACATATACCAAGATATTTATATTCTTTTACGCGAGGTATTTCCTGGTCCTGTATTTACACTGTCTGTTCACTGTTTGCATTGCACACCATAACACCTGATTTTTTTGCCCCTAGATTTGAGGCCTAAATTCTCGCCTTCGTGTCCACTGATGCTGCATATCACTTTGCTGGTTGGCAAGCAACACAATTGCGTCCGCATAATACAATACTGGTGGCTGCTGCTCTACTATGGTGCCCGTCTGTTTGTATGAGAGATTAAACCCGATATTGCTTCCCTCTTGCACCCTTTCCATCCTTACCATGTACATCATAAAGAACAGCGGGGATGGAAAGCATCCCTGTTTCAGTGCCTTGTTGATACCAGCTTGCTCCTCGCTCCTCATTCTTTTCCTTTCAACGCAAACTGTATTTTCAAGGTCAACATCTCATTGAACGCCTGCATACAGTCGTTGCCTATGCCTTCCACTTCCACAATATCCCACAATAGGTAGCGGTGTACATTGTCGTACGCTCCGGTAATGTCTAAAAGAGTCACATATGGCAGCCTGATTTCTTCTCTGCACATTTTAATACACTGAGCAAAGACTGCGCGGATGCACGGAGGCGATCGCCATCTGCTGGTGCTGCTTAAGGAATCCAGCGGCGCACGCCTCCCGAGATTTGCCTGAGCACACGAGAGACACATTGGAAGAGAGAGCTATACAGCTCTCGGGGTGAATAACTGAATAAATTTGGAAGAACAAGGGTTGTCGGTAGTGAGTTTAGAACCTGCGACCATACGCTCAGAAGCAGACTTTCTTACCCACTGAGTTCAATCGGCGCCTCTTAGAATGCAGAGCAGCGCACTCTGCTTTATGCCAGCATGCTAATTGGACTCAAATTTCCATTTCCAAGCCTGGCTGACGAAAGCAGTGACGTCAAAATCACCGTGACTGACTCGGATGCATCCCCATTAGATTCTATGGTAGTCGGGTAAGGCAGCATGGCGTCAGAGATCGAAGTGCACCAGCCTTGTGCTATCTAGGAGGCGGTGGCCAAGTCTCAACGCGCTCGCTTGCACGCGAGCGCGTCTCGAAGGACCACACAGCGGCGCTCAAGTGAACATTAATGTCACAGCTCATAAGAAGTGCTTATTTATAGATAGGTTTATTTCTCTCGAAACAAAGTACAGAAATGAGAGAGGACGGAAGGGAAAAAGCTGCCGAATGCAGCTTGAGGTCCCCCTACGCCCCACAGAGCAGCAGTGTGGTGGGAAACAAAGGCAATGCGACAGTTTGCAAAGTATACACAAAAACAGAATTCAAAATCACAATACCCATAATCTATTGCATAATTGTAATTTTACACGTAATCTGTTACATTGTCATGATTTTGCACAATTAACGCAATTACACAATTTCTTCGCCAATTCCCATTACACAATTCTAACGCCAACGTAGACAAAAATACAAATAAATAGAAATTATTCAAGTCCCCCAACAGTTACACAGGTGAGCCCTTCGGTAGAAGGCTCGAAAAGATCTATCAATTCCATGAAGGTTAGTGTAGAAAGCAACCTAAGAGAAAAACGATTATCTTCGAGAACATTTGGGTACCTAGGCAGATTGTACGATAAAGATTGTGTGCGGTATTTGCTGCAACTTAACGGTAGGGTCCGTGATATAGAGTGGCGTACATCATATGTAGGTTCATGAAGTACTATAGCTGAAACATTGTTAGCATAAGGTTATTGTTCGTTGCTATATCAGTTTTGTAAAGGCAAAGCAGTTTGAACATATACAAGTTAGTTATTCTTAAAATACTGAACTGCCTGAAATATTCTCTGGGGTCAGCATTCCACGGTAAATTAGCTATCAGTCTCATCACACGCTGTTGTGCAATAAGAAGGCGCTGTTAATTGCGCTGTGTCGTCGTACCCGCAACTGTGTGACAATAAGCAATCGCTGACGCAATAAATGAATTATAAATGATGAGTTTAACCTGTGAGGGAGGGGTTAACCTGAGTTTACATAACACGCAATTTAACCTGTTCTTTTTAGCACGAATATTTTCATTTGTAGGTCCCAATTGAGTGTCTCAGAGAATACGACACCAAGAGATTTTATACTGGGTACAATATCAATCTTGTCATTACCTAATAATAGTTCGATATCACAACTTACTACTTTATTTTTTGCCCTGTATATCATAGCCCTTGTTTTGTTCGTATTAACTTTAAGACAATTTTCATTACACCAGCGATGCAAATGTTCCAAAATTGGTTGCCACGGAGGGATAACTCAGCTAGTGTGTTTCCCGTGGCAAGCATTATAATATCACTAGCGTAAGCTACGAGATCAACCGGAAAGGGGGTATGAAAAATGTCATTTATATACACTACAAACAACAAACGCCCTAAAATTCATCCCTTTGGTACAGCAGATAACATTGGCTCAACATATGATGAGGCTTCATTTAAACACACCATTTGTTTACGGTACATTAGGTAAGACTGTATTAAAGCAAGACTGATGCCCGTAATGCCATAGTGACTGAGTTTCTGAGATAATAGAAAGTGGTCAATTAGATCAAATGCTTTGGATAAGTCTATGTATATCCCGATAACATGAAGCTTTTCTTCAAAGGCGGGAATTATAATTTATTTTTGTTTAGTCACTGCCATCTCAGTCGATCTCTGTTTTCTAAATCCAAACTGGTAGTCAGAAAGAACAGTATGGCTTACTTAGAAACTTAGTCAACCGGCAATAATTTTTCTCTAATGCTTTAAACAGTACTGGGAGAACCGGTATTGGTCGGTAATTGGAAAAGTCAGAAACAGAACCACTTTTACGTGTGGACACAAACTTTGCGATTTGCATTTGTTTTAGGAAGACGTCGGTACTTAAACAAATGTTATAAATGTATGCTGGTGTCGGGGCTAATGAGTCTATAACAAATTTAAATGGTTAGATTTGAAAATCATATTTATCCTTAGATTTACTCGACCGGAGGTTGGGAAACACTAATATTATTTCTGATTCAGTAGTTCGAAACATAAATAAGGTTTCGTGAAAGCTTGGTGCCGCACAGGCATAGCCGACAGGGACACCTGGTGCGACACAGAGGGATTTTGTAACATTGATGAAAAACCTATTAAACTGGTTGGAAAGTTCCTTTCCGCACAGAACTTTGCCTTCTTTTTCAATAGAAGCAATAGGATGGCGTGACCGGAAGTTAAGCAAGCGATTTAATTGGTCCCATTAGTCTCGGGCACGGTTTCTCGAAGCAGGGTCAAAAAGATTGCTAAAGTATTCCAATTCCGCCCTCTTCAGTTTTCGGTTTAACTGATTACAGTATTTTTTATATGCGTCTAATTTTGCAGGGACTCGAGATTTAATGAACTGCGTAAATAACTTGACTTTAAATTTAATTTGAAGAATTATTTCTGCTGTTATCCATGGTTTTCTATTTTTGCATTTTCTTGCGTGCCTCAGACTTATTTGTGTCCTCTGATTTATTTTTAGCGCTCTTTTGGTCAAGTATGAGCGATCAAATATTCAGCAGTCGATGTTTCGCGTGCCTTGATCTCGTCGCCATGCGATCAATCTTGAAAGCCACAGCATTATTACCTTCAAGGTACGAATAGTCAGCATAGGAATGTAAACCTGTTATACTGTGGCAGTAGACACTGACCTTGGCGTACGCCCTGCCCATCTATTGTGGAGTGACAACTGCTTCTCGTTTTCTTACAAAGGGCTGAAATTTCGGGGTGCTACTGTCATCACCGTGCGGCTTCATACGCTGTAGTCAAGTAATTGACGTCGCATAAAAATGCATATATATATATATATATATATATATATATCGCATGCTTTAAGTACTATTTTATGCTCGCTCATGCTTGCAGTACGGACGCATACGCTAACGCGTCTGAAATAACATGTTTTTTCATAACCATTGTTCTCCATATTGTTCTGCTTACAGTGTTTCGGTATTGGAATCTTGTCGTATCAACAAGTGAGCGAAATTATCCGCGTCGTAGCTGTTGATTTATGCAGCATGAACGATATTCTGCGTGACTATTCAACTCTTTTACATTCTAGTATTACAGTCGTTCCCCCTTTGTGTTTCATTTGCCGTCAGAGATGCCCCTTGAACGTCATTGCCACTGCTCGCAGTTGCCTTCCACAAGCATATCCCGGGAGGATGCGCCCGAAATCGACCTGCGCCCAGCGATCGTCAACGCCACAGCCTGCCAGCAGACCACAGCTGCTGTAGGATGCTCTGCCTTGTATCCCGGGCTACCACTGCCACGCATGCGTGCAAGTGCGTTCGTCGTCCGTGACACGTCGTCCTTATTCGTGTCGCTCCTCGTCGCGACAGGCTGGAGCATCCGCTACGTCGCTGATTGGCGCAACTGCTGGACAGGGAGGCACGACCACACGGCCAAGTTGGGCAGTGCCGAGCCCGGTGCCAACTGGTCATCGATGGGAACAGGCAGAATTAGACTGGAAGTTAAACTGCCTTGGTGTCGTCAACGGGTCACCACTGTGCTTTCGAGGGGCTGCCACCGACGATGGCGTGAAGAAAACTGCCCTGTACTTGAACAATTGAATGCGTGTGTTTTATGTAACGTGCATCGCAGCTTAATGAGGCAGGTTCGGGTCGCGTGGCAAAGTGATGGTGGGACAGGGAATTTACTTATAATTTGCGTTCTTTGTTTTCATAATCATTAAAGTTTCATGTACTAATTATAGAAAATAAAGTCGGTGATGATTTGTAGTGACATCAGATCTGCTACTAGACAGTAGGAGCTGTATTGTAGGCAGCCTTAAGCAAAGTTGGCAACTTTTAGTCCGTTCAGCGTCATTGATTCGTCTTCTGGAGAAACATTGTCCGGTGAGAGAGGCAATAAATACCACAAATGTTTAGTTGGTAAGCACGAGAACTTCTACAAAAAAACATGTGAGCCGAAAAGTGCAAAATAAGTGGAGGGAGAAGATTCACCTTCTAATTATTAGGATGTGGCGCAATTCGTGACATGTGGCTGATGGAAATTTTCTGAAGGGCCCTGTTGCAAATTCTAATATTGACCACACAAGTGAAACTTCGCGCTCGAGCCAGTGTTTCTCTTACCCCGTGCCTTCTACTGTGGCGCTATAAGCATGACAACGACCTCGTGCTGTTCATCTTTAATGTCGGCACTTGCCTGTCGCCGCACTTTCATCAATGGATGAACGTCCGACGTTGATGAAGTTATAAAGCGCCTGCCCCTTCGTGAGTTGTGCCTATGTCAGTAAACGGCTATCGCGCATTTTTTCAGAGAGATTAACCACGTGGCCTTCTTTTACGTGCGCCGACACGAGCGTGTCGGCATCTTGTTCCCATCGAAATGCGGCCGTCTTTGCACTCGCAACCTCGAGCTCATCAGTGGAACGACATAGCCACGGCGTCACTGCGGACGGGGCATACGAGCAGCGGACATCCTTAAATGCGTTGAAATGCCCGTCGCACACCTCTGTACGTCCATCTCTCACCACCATTATTCTCTCGGCATATATGACCGTACACCTCCGTCGCCCTCGTGAAGTTGCTGCGTAGTATCCACCCCCGATTTGGCAATTGGATTCTGGCGTAACTTAATTAAGAACAATGTGTACTGCATGAACATATACATGGCACCGGAATACAGTTGCGACCTCAGCGTCGCCTTGTAAACATTGCGTGAGGTTAAGCGCTGCATGGGATAAAAGAAACCGTCAAATGCTTTGTCAACAGCACCTTTAATTTCATGTCTAAAGAAACAAAAATAATAATATAAACAAATAAACAACACTTTCTCGTACCGCCATTGCACGAATAACGTTTAGGCGCTCACTACGCATCGCCAGTGGGATTTGGACAGAGTTTTGCTAGTCACTGGTAGGGGGCGTCTCGCTGGCGAACACAGTAAGAACGTAACAACGTATCATTATTCAATGGTCTGAGGTAGCTAAAGTGGCATCAACCTAAGGCCCTCACTGCCCTCCACCTGGGGTAAACGCAACGGGTCGCTTCGCTCCCCTTGGAAGGAGCCTTCCGTGTAAGGCGTGCTGGTGAAGCATAGGACAAATGATCAGGGGCGGCCGAAATCAAACTACAAAAACGAATAATGTTTCAACCTTAAAAAAGATATCCTACAACGCGATTCGTACCCGCAATGACGAGCCCGACGCCGCTTTGCGGCGCCATGAAATCAGAAGGCGAATTTTGCTGTTACACGAGTTCTGCATCGGCTGTTAGTACCCTTCAAAATAGGTATAGTTGGCTATAGTCAGGGGCTCCCTCACTATGGTCAGTTGTGAACATTTAAGCCACTAAAGTTTAAACCTGTGTGTTGCGATCTGCAATTTTTTTCCTTTGTCTGCTTCCCCAGGTTTTTGTCAATGCGGTATATGTATAGCTTAGGGTGGCTGAGCGCGTTTGAGAACACATGGAGTGTGCTCTGGCGCTGTAGGCTCGCAGGGGCGTGAGCCTCGACCTCATACCCTGACACAGAAGACTACCTGTTGCCACTAAGCTTTCGTTTTTACTCCTTTATTCAGAACAAACCCAATGAGTGGAAATATATTCTTTGTGAGGTTACTTTTATGTCAAACCATAATTTGTGTTCCTTTTCAATTTGCGATTATTTTAGTCATGAGCTGTGAACCGTAAATGTCGCACATTTTTCTTGAGATCATACTTGTTTGTATACTCCATGTCGGCTGCCATTTATGAGGCATTGTAAATTTAATGTTCACAAACTATGTCTTGTATTTCCTACTTATTTAATGGCCTTTGCCGGTAAATGAAACGGTACGAGTTCGCACTTTTCCTTCGTACTCATTCACGTGAACGTATTTTTTGTGCTACATTTTGTTGATAGTATGTCTAGCGCAAAAGCCCATCAAAATCATTTGCTTGAGTTTATACAGCTCGTTGCAGCTGTTTGCAGCAGTTGGGATAAATGATAAAGCTAGCTTATTGATACTTCACACCGTGTTCTAAATCATGAAGGGTAATCAAGGAGAAAGTGCAGCGCTGTTTTGTGGAGATTAAATGATGTAGCAACCAAGAATCAGTGCCAACCTATTTCCACTCATGTGTATAGAGGTATAAATTTGCAGCTGCTTATTTTAACTTTATGAGATATGTTGTATTATTGTACGTAATGGAAGCTGATGCTGCACGTACAGTTACAGGACCAACGCAGATTATCCATATTGTGCGGTGTCGTAAGGGAACACGAAAGCAAAACAGCATATCAGTTTAAACAGGTAAATTATTGTTTGCCGCTAATCTCGTATAATATGTTGATTTTTAGAAAACAAAATGAAGGTCAAAGCTAAATTTTGTTTAAAATTTCGTGCCGAAACCACAACGCCGGTCACCGAGGAAATGCACGGAGTTGGACTGGGAATCAAGGAATTTCGCGTGAAAAGCAGGACACTCTGTCCACCACCGCACATAGGAGACGCGTTGCAGCTCTTCCGATATTGGTACCTGCACACATATTCAGTCCTGAAACTTGCGTGTCCTTTTCTTCCAACTTCCGCGCGGCCCGAGCCCAGCGAAGCTCTCGATAATACGCACGTTGGCCACGAGTGGACAGAAACACGAGATGGCCGGATGCATAAAATTGCGATTCATAATTTCACGGCCGCAGTAGTAATGCATACCTGAGAACTTCAGTGGGACGCCGCCCCTGCTAAGTAATAAATGTACGGACAGGCAAAGCTACCCTGTAATGTGATTATTATATTCCAGCTACTTGTCATACATAAGAAAAAAGAATTCCCATAATTAAAATGCTTCATATAATTAAAAAAAATCTTGCATCGGATAGCATCGTGCGTCTTGCATCGCAGAAGTTGCGTTCATTACCCATGCCTGCGATAAGCTATGCAATTATTAGAGCAGGCTTATGATTGAGAGCGCTGCCATCCCCGGCTCGCGCATGCGTTGTGTCTTGGAACCTTCTTTAGTTTTGCAGAGTTTCTTCTTGTCCGAAAAAAAAGGACCACAAAGGACCTACGTTGTTTCAAATGCTCCTATCGGTAATTTCACGAAAGAATCCACAACTTTTGCGTTGAGCCGTTGTATTCTAGGTAAGTAATCAAAAGTTACCTAAATAAGCCTAAAAAGATAATTTCTCCCATGTAGAAATAAAAAAAAAGATTAATCATGACTAGCATGATCAGTCCCATCGTCACACAGCGAGGGCCTTTTGCCTAAAGCTCTCCGTTGTGTTATTATTTTAATTCTTAGCTTCATTTAGTTCGCGCAGTCAGTATGCCACGCAGTACCAGTCTTTAGATTGTTGTGATTTTCTCAACCACGAGACAAGGGTGACAACTAGGCAGTAGAATGGGTATTCATAAAAGTCTTTAATGCTGGTATATTGGAAAGTACTGCCCTGCCAATATGATCATCAAGAGCAATAAAATAGAAAGCTGAGATAATGTCTGTCAGAATCCTGTTAGTGTATACATCGGTCTCCTTTTCGAGCGCGACCGTAGCTGTGCATGGCTGTCACTGCAGCTGAGCGCATGCGCAACCAGCGTGCCATGTTTGAGAGGTAATCTGCCGCGTGTGCAAAAGTTGGGCTTGCCGTGATGGCGTGGTATCGTGTGTGCTGTCTTGCCGCGCGTTTAGCAGTAGATATTGCGTAATCTCGAATCTCGGGAGACGCGTTGCAGCCAGAGGCAGACGAGACGAAGCATTCGCTCGCTGCTCCCGCTGCCTTTCGTGATAGCGTCTACCCACTGTGGACGACACTATCAGCCGCGTGGACAGAGTTGATGCGAAATTGCGGCTCGCTTTGCTTTGCATAGTCGACGTGGCATGAAACCGTATATTTCGTCACCCGCTCTCAAATTAAGAATATTGAACTTTTTCTACTTGAAATTTGCTTTTCCTGATTGCCCAATGTTTTTGAAAATTTTTCTGCCCGTTGCGCTAAAAAAAAGACCATCAGCGACTGCACTTAATTGCATAAAAGTCTAGTTTCAATGCAACGAAATTTTGTTATAACGAAGCAAACTAGCGATTTTACCGATTTCGAGGTCTAATTGTATTTTGATGTGCGCTACTGAAGGACAGGGGCCATTGTCGGTCTCTGGAATTCCGAAATTCTTCACGAGAAACTACCGGCCGGGTCTACGCAACGACTTCAAATTCAACCTTAACTATGTAGTACGTCCTGATGAAATATAATGTGAATATTGAAAAGTAATGACCCAACTTTTCTTTTCCTGGACATATGTATATGGTGAGAAAACACTTTGAATAGGTGATTATTATAAAGCTATGGTAATGCTCGGGGACAAACCATCGACATATCATGACGCAATATTTAATTTAAGGTTTCTTTGCGTTCTCTAAAATCTCATAAGATCATCTGCGATATAGTTAGTAACGGTGTTGCCAAATAGTAACACTGAAAGCGCGGGAAAAACGTCATTGAAGTTCAGGGATGGTGGCCCTTTCTTTCATCAGACGCTTCGCTTTCCGTTTTCAATGAATATATTGTCTCCATATTCACCCAAGGTTCTGGCTCTATGCTTGGGGGCCACAAAATTGTCAATAGAATTAATGCACATGCCCTTCATATCATGCCAGAGCTAAGAACGTCGTTATTCAAACTTGCGAAACCTTTTTCAAGGTAATCTATAGCCACAGCATCCACGCGCAAAATCTTCACATTTTTAGGCGAACGCGTACATTGAAAATGCGCAGCTTCCAGCCGTATAAGGGCACAGACTTCTGAGCGGTCTTGGACCAATGTACGAAGAGATTAACGTGCTGCAGCTGGCAACCCATTGCGCAGGGATACGCGAGAGCACCAAAGGGCCACTACTACAGCCTCGCGCTGCAGACAAAGTCACAGGGCCGCACTTGGGATTTTTCTTGACCATCCAGGAAGAAGCGTTTCTCTTGCAGCGAGGTTCACATTCACTTGGGGCTTTTGAAAAGTGTCCACCAACCAATGTGACACCGTTTGCTCACTGGCGAGCAGAATAAATAATCGA
The DNA here is from genome assembly GCF_050947875.1 of Dermacentor variabilis. Taxonomy (NCBI): domain Eukaryota; kingdom Metazoa; phylum Arthropoda; class Arachnida; order Ixodida; family Ixodidae; genus Dermacentor; species Dermacentor variabilis. Next base: position 2,498,043 of record NC_134568.1, read on the forward strand.
CGTCAGCGGATTGATGCGGAGATCGGCGACAATGCGAAGATGCTCGAACAGGCGTTTAGTTTGATATTTGGAACCCTGTTTTCGCGGCGTTCATTGGCGTAATATTCTAATCAGTACTCGACTACGACATTTACGTGCAGGGAATTCTTTTCTAATGTCCACATCAGAGGCTGTCTAAGCCTAGACATGCCGCATGACAGCACACAAGAGGACGTCCAGTGATCTCAACTTACATTAAGTTAGGTCGGTATGTGGGGCACTCATTTGGTTTTTATTTCTGTAAAAAATTCACTCTCGGGATGAAGCCATCGTGATGCGAAGATCCAAATCCAGGCAGCCGGTATGCGTCAGGCCCAGGAGAAGAGTTTCGCTGCGAGTGACGGCTTTACTTTCGAATTCGTCCATGGGTTCGCAGTGAGGCAAAAATGGGAGATGTGACGCTGCATATATGTAGTCTTCCCGTAAAGATTAGCTAGGTGTTCTTCACACGAATGAGTAAATCTTTTAACTATTTTATAAAATAGTGTCTCCCCATAACGAAGCACCGGCAGTAAGAGGTCTAGCCCTGCGTGTCGCCCACTTTAATTCAATCCGTGTATGGGGTGAATTTGCGCACTCAGTCAAGGCGACTTCCTTCGGTATATGTGAATACACTGTCGTTGTGCGCAGCCTTCAGCGCCTGCGCTGTCGTCTCCTGACAACTAATCTCAGCCTCAAATAAACATGCGTACATGCATCTTCCTTTTACAATGTACCATAACCACGCTTAATACAGCTCCGCCATATCTTTAAAAGGCTAAATACATTAGTTTAACCTCCACAAACTGCACAGCGGGTTAGGACTTACGAGGGACACCGTAGGTCAAAGGATTCACGCTGATTGATCCACATCAGCTTAGTGGAGTGCATGGCAAAAGTCTCTGTCGGTATCGTCGCGAATTCTTGACACCTACCAAATAAAATATTGGGTTTTTAAGTGTCTTCCCTTTCGTTTGGACTTTGGTTTATCGACAGCCTTTATCTCCTGCCTTCTTCCTGCGTGTTGTTGTTGCTGTAACCCCACTGTTTAGAATACGGTACATCAAGCAGACTTACACTAGAAGACGTTTTGGGCCTTTTGTCCCCCCTAAATTTAGCTAGCTTCGCCAGCCTCGAGCACAAATTATGAAACTTTCCTTACCTGTAATGAAGCTTTCATTGCAGTAAGGCCGCCTTACATCAGTTCGGAAACCTTCCTTGCTGTGACACCCTTGGCGCACCCTTACCGTAAGGCAGCCCCGAAGCCTTCCTTCGTGCTTCCCTTCCTCGTTCCTTTCACTGAACGACGGCTTCTCGGCAACGCTTGCCTACGCGATGCTCGTCTGCGCACGTGCACAGAGAGGCCTGCTGGCCAGAGAGACGAAAACCGCGGCAGCCAGTTTCGGTATACTGGGACACTATGTCTTAGCAGACGGTATTCTCTGGTTTTGCGGTGAGAATCGCGCCCGGTATGTGAGCATAGACGACCGGCGGTGGCAAGTTGACAATGTCCTTGAGCACAGCGGGCCCTTGATTAAGGTATACTGCTCCGTGGCGCTAGTCGGGGCTTTGAGCGTGGCAGGTTATGTTGGTCTGCAACGCGACCCCTGACAGCCTGCATCTTTTGTACGGGTGCCCGAGCTGGTCGCCTCCGTTTTCACGGAATGTCAACTTTGCCAGGCTTGGTCGTATCCGTACCGCTTCTCAGCCGCTCAATTGAGAAAAGAAGGTGTAAGCTGTCAACCTTCGATCGCGGCAATCACGCGCTTGAAATTCCTGTCGTTGTGCTTTAGAATGAACGCTACTGGGGGATGAGCTAGAATGAGAGGTTGTAAAATATAGCAATAAAAGCTGCCAAAAGTCAATTTAAAGAAAGTCGCTGTTTCGCCTGACAGGCGAAGCTTCGATGGCAATAGCAAATTAGTAGACAGCTATGCGAAGTCTTTTAAGCTATAGTAGTCTTGTAAGACCTATAATTCGTAAATATTCGCTTACTAACTAAATTAACAAGCAATAACACGTCCATTAGCTTACTTCCAGTATTATATAAATATTCACCAAGATCGTTTACAATAGAACAAGGACAACACTAGGCTTTAGACAACCAAAAGAAGCGGCTGACTTCAGGAACGGATACTCTACGATGTTTCACATCCATGTCATCAATCAAGTAATCGAGAAATCCGCAGAGTACAATCGGCCGCGCTATATGGCTGTCATAGATTACGAAAAGGCATTTGATTCATTTGATTTAGTAGAGATGCCAGCAGTCATAGAGGCATTACGTAAGCAAGGAGCACAAGAGGCTTACGTAAATATCTTGGAAAATTTCTAGAGAGATTCCTCAGCTACCTTAATTCTCTACAAGAAAAGTAGAAAGATGCCTCCAAAGAAAGGGTTCAGACAAGGAGACAATCTCTCCAATGCTATTTATTGTGTGCTTGGAAGAAGTATTCAAGCTGTTAAACTGGGAAGGCTTGGGAGTAACGATCAACGGCGAATATCTCAGCCAGCCTCGATTTGCAGATGACATTGTCCTGTTCAGCAACACCTGGGACGAGTTAGAGCCAATGATTGAGGACTTTAACCGAGAGAGTATAAGAGTGGGGTTGAAGATTAAAATGCAGAAGATAAAGGTAATGATCAATAGCCAGGCAAGGGAACAAGAGTTCAGGATCGCCAGTCAGCCTCTAGAGTCTGTGAAGGAGTACGTTTACCTAGGACAATTACTCACAGGGAACCCTGGTCATGAGAAGGAAACTTACAGAAGAATAAAAATGGGTTGGAGCTAGCTCATACGGCGTACATTGTCAGATCCTGACTGGAAGCGTACCATTATATTGAAAATAAGGGTGTATAATCAGTGCATTCTACCGTTGCTAACATATGGGACAGAAACTTGGAGAGTGACAAGAAGCTCGAAAACAAGTTAAGGACCGCGCATATAGCGATGGAAGGAAGAATGATTGGCCTAACGTTAAGAGACAGGAAGAGAGCAATGTGGATCAGAGAGCAAACGGGGAAAGCCGATATTCTAATTGACATTAAGAGAAAAAAGCGTAGCTGGGCAGGTCATGTAATGCGTAGGTTAGATAACCGGTGGACCATTAGGGTTGCACAATAGGTGCCAAAAGAAGGGAAGCGCAGTCGAGGATGGCCGAACACTAGGTGAGGCGATGAAACTAGAAAATTCGCAGGCGCTAGTGGGAATCGGTTGGCACAGGACAGGGGTAATTGGAGATCGCAGGTAGAGGTCTTCGGCCTGCAGTGAGGATAAAATAAGCTGCTGCTGATGACGCTACGAAGTAAGGATTGTATTCTTATAAGCCGTATAATTCGTGAACAGTCCCTCACTAAATATATTAACAACCATGGTGTCACGCGCGCACAAGCAAACATGAACAGTTGTCACCCCATGAGCGCTGGCACTCGCTGTAAACACCGGCGTGAGGAGGAGCGGCAGCAGCATCGAGCGAATTGTCCTTCGTGCTGCCTCGCTCTTCAACGCGAAATGAGGGCGAGAAAGCCGTGAACACGAAGCTATCAGCCCTCCGCGCGCCGACTCCCTACTCATCGCAGATCGCTTTCAAGGTAGGGCCCGCGTGGTGGCGCTCAGCCGCGCCATACGCAGCCGCCGTCGGAGTCGAACCCCTCCGCCCCTTGCTTCCTTGCGCGCACTTCCTTCCCGCCTTCCTCCCATGCGTACGCGAGACCAAGCCACCATGCTCGGCTCACCCTCGCAAGCTTTCACCCGCACCTTGAGCATACGGCGTGTGGTCACGTAGTTTAGCACTCGTACTTTATACGGAATATCACGGCAACGCTTACGCCAACGGAGGAAATGCGCCTGGAGTTTCTTTATAATTACTATCAAAATAAAAATCGTGTACAATGAACAAACATAATTCGCATAGTTTGGCAAAAAAAATAAGTAATATTAAAATATGGCGTTCCGTTCATTATTCTGAAGACGTATAACGGAAAAGTAAACGTCGTAGCAAAGGCACCTCGCTAAGAAAAGTGCTAGAAAGTTCTTATTGCGATATCATTTCTGTTCCCTTCTTGTATTATGTGCCTCATTCTAGACCAATCCGCTTTGGTAGGTGGGAGTCATCATATGTTGTAGGGACGTTGGCAATACCCCGCAAACGCAACATACTAGTTGCCTTTCTACGAATATTTTTCTTTTATTGGCAAGAAGCAGCGGCTCAAGAACTCGTTTTTTCCATTCTTCATCTAAACTGCAGGGTACCTTCAGAAAAAACGTTGAGGATCACTGAACTTTAGCTCCGAACATGATTGCTAGAATTTTAAAGTATTTTTTTTAACAAAGCGAACGCAATTCAGCTGTAATATACAACAACGTTGAATGCACATTGATACCGGTGACTTTTTGCGTACGTCTTATCCTCTCCAGATTGGAACATTGTGGGCCAAGTACGACCTTCCAGAGTGGTTGTGCTTCTCGACGCGACAGGACTCCATGACGACTCCTTACTTTTCTACGGGTGCTTGGCATCCCTTCTCGTTTGTAGAGCATTTTATTTAGTGAGAGACGAAGTCGTGCTCGTTTTCTTTTGGATGTTTCACATACTGTAATCCATGCGACCTGCGTTTGTTTTTTCTTTCTCTGTTTCTGCGTGACTGTATTGTTCGTAGCTGGTCACTCTATACTTTGCCGTCGTATTACTTTAGTCCACGTGGTTTGTCATCTCTCTATTTTTTTTTCGTTTCATTCCATTTTCCTTCTATGATGGCGCATACCATCATCATACCATCATACCATCCGAGCTGCGTAGAGCTTGGTCCCACTCTTCCTTATAATATAATAATATTTGGGGTTTTACGTGCCAAAACCACTTTCTGATTATGAGGCACGCCGTAGTGGAGGACTCCGGAAATTTTGACCACCTGGGGTTCTTTAACGTGCACCTAAATCTAAGCACACGGGTGTTTTCGCATTGCGCCCCCATCGAAATGCGGCCGCCGTGGCCGGGATTCGATCCCGCGACCTCGTGCTCAGCAGCCCAACACCATAGCCACTGAGCAACCACGGCGGGTCACTCTTCCTTGGTGATCCTGGCCCCCGCGCCAGGGCGCAACCAGGGTGCGCGTACGGAAAGATTTTGTGCAGGAAGGCCGGGCATGAGTAGGTGCCCGTTTGAAGCCGCCTGCACAGGACTTCTTGAGGTTTATTGAGTGCTTTCTGCGGTAGCGGCATGGTTGTCTTGACCAGCTTATAGTGCTGGGTCAGATCATTGTAAGTGACGAGGGCGTCGCGCTCGCTCACCCATCCTGCCGAGAGGGAGTCCGGGCTCGCACGGTGAGTTAGGTCTCGTGCGGCCTCGTGTGCCGTCTCGTTGAGGTTAGGGGGCGGCCCCTCCAATGATCCCATTTGTGCCGGGAACCAAATGATGCAGTGTGAGGTGAGGTGCCGAGTACCAAGTATTCTGCCGACGGTCGGGGATATGCCCCCTGCTCCGAAGGACAGAACTGCCCTCTTGGAGTCGAAGTATACCAAGCTTTTATCGTCTTCTAGGAGTGCAATGCTGATGGCCGCCTGCTCGGCCACCTCAGGACTATCAGGGCGGACCATGCACGCGTTGATGACCGTGCCATTTTTGTTGTCCACCGCTGCTACATAGGCTCGTCTGCCAGGATATTTGGCTGCGTCCGTAAAGCAGCATGCTTTCCCGGAGGCAGCTGCCTGTCGAAGGAGTGCTTTGGCTCGAGCAAGTCTTCTGCCGATGTTGTGCTCGGGGCTCATATTACAGGGCGGTGGGGGGGGGGGGGGGAGGGGGCTGCCCTGATCTTTTTCATCTGGTCGGATGTTAGCCCGTGGCTGTTACACTCGATTTCCCGAGGCGCAACGCCGGTTTCTCGTAGGATCCATGTGCCCGCAGGTGTGCCGGACAGCCTGGGGTTCTGTGCCCGTTCCCGTGCCTCCGCAATATCGCTCAGCGTGTTGTACATGCCTAATGCTTCTAGTGCCTCCGTGCTCGTGTGCATGGGTAGACCCATGGCTCTCTTGGCGACCTTACGCAGGAGCTTTTCAACCTTGTCTCTCTCCACTTTGGATCATCTGTGCATATTCGCGATGTTTGGATGGTATTTGGAAACTGCAGTTACTCCTAAAGATACGAAAACTTTCGCGAGAAATGGTTAAAAAATAATGTGTGAAGAACTTAAGGAATATCCCTGAAACAACCATAATTTCCACCTCAACTTCTCTTCTTCCCATCTTAAAATTCTTTTTGTATTCCCTTGTTCCTAAATAATAGGCAGGCGTTGTGCGCCTCTCGGTGGCTGTGGTCAGCCTGCTCCTGCCATATTTCCATCTCTGTGCAATGTATATGTGTTTTGAAATGGAATAATAATGTTAACATAATCTAACAATAATAGTAACAATAATAATAATGATAATGACAATAGTAATCCTCTGATGAAGACGTAACTTGCGAAGATGATGTCACGCGAACGATGAATTGAACACTGAAGGCAATTTACTATGTATATTTACAAAAACAACTACCGCACTGGCCACTTAAGCCGACAGCTCGAGACTTGGGAGCAGTTGGCTTTCATCGTCTTGACGAGCGCGCATATCGCCCAAAAGAAACTCGCAATATGCATGAAGCATTATTCCCTGCGGCAGAAGCATCGTCCCGGTGCGTCTAAATATCGGTGCCAACAGGGGCGCAATAAAGTTTGAGGCGTGCGACATGTACAACGTCAGTGGGATGCGGGGCACATGAGGTACTTGCATTGAATAGGGCAATTTCATATGTAAATGGAGTCGCGGCACGCAGCACTCAGTATGGGCCTGTGTACCGAGACAGGAGTTTCTGTGGCAGCCCAACGTGATGGGTTGAGGACTGCAACCGTACTAGAGGTAGACTTCTGGTGCGGTGAAAAGTCGATCACGTGTTGTCGATCTCTGGGTTGTCGACCGTACATGCGCCGTTAGTTCTCTTGGGAAGCCAGGAGGTGAACGTGGGCAATATCGCGTGCTTGCGCTGCCCTTGTGATGGCATTAAAGGGAAGCTGAAAGGTTTTCCAGAAAAAATGAGTGAACATGTGTACATAATGGTTTTCAACCCTCCGAATTCGAATATCGTATCGAAATTGAGCGAAAGAAAGCGCAAATATATTTTATTTCGACGAAAAGTGCAGCAGCGGACACGCCCAGCTCGCGCGTCTCGTTTCCGCCTGTGATTGGTCGGGCGCCTCGTGACGTCAACTCTAGTGACCGACCGCTGCCGCTACACATGAAGCGCGGTGCCAGGTAGTTTGGTGCTGTAATGGAAAATTAAGAGGTAATGGAAAATTTAGAGAGACTGCGTTTTTCTGAGGAATTTGGCTTTACTCCCTACATGTAAGAGCCGATTGCGAAGAGCCGGCCACTCAAAGAAGCAAACGATGCTGGTGCGAGCAGTGCTTTCGACGCGAACGAAAGCGAAGTCTTAGGATCTCCTCGTGTTGGAAATGCTCTTTGGTGAGTATGTTTTTTGCAAAGCGATCTAGTGATCTCGCCGATCTTTCGCCGATCTAGTGAGCTCGTTTCCGGTCAAACAACTATAGTGTTGTGTTCCTGCATGCCTCCTCGTGCACCGTAAGCGGGGATGCGATCGTCGGCATCTGTGCGCTGTCCAAAGCTGTCGGCAATCTACAAAGACGGTTTAAACGCGTGAAAAGCTTCCCGGTTCATGCAGTACGTGTAGTGACCTTCATCTGTGCGCCATCCGCACACTACTCGTAACCGAAGTCGTAAAGGCGGCGAATTCCGTCGGCTACGTGAGACGGTCGGTTAATTCAGGCGTAACTCCTCACTGTTACCGAAAACCGGTACACCAGCTCAAACTCCATTTATCTGAAAAAAGCATTGTAGCAATCACTAGCTTACACGTATTAAAATACACTGAACAATGGTTCGCGCAGTCAGGTTCTTACCTCAAGCTTCCTTCTTTTCACAAAAGCTGCAGCCTTGACAGCTGTGACGAGCTTCTTGTGTACGCGAACACTGACGGCACTGCGCCGGGCCTTAGACGAGCCGACTTGACTGGCAAACCCAACGCACGTTTTAATGATAAATTCTCGTGATAATCGTCGTCACGGAAGTGGTTGGAGCACAGCACTGTTGTTCTTGAGGGCTTGAAATTCTTTCGCTTCACAGCAGCCTCCCACTTCATTAAATGTTTCTTGTCTTGTGGGAAGCAATGGAAGACAACATCATCGCGGCCGCTGGTGCTCGTGCAACCGTAGGCTGCACAGAAAGCCGGCATGATCGGCCCACCACTTCAGGTGATGCTGCGCACGTTGACTACCGCTCTACATACACGCAGACGCACCAACAAAGGAATGCAGGGTCGATCGAAGCAGATTACGCTGGCACGCACGCAGAAACAAGCACGGTCAGGCACGGTCGCAACGGTCGCGCAGGCTGCGAAGGAACAAAACACTAGAGTTGACGGACAACACCGCGGTTTCCGGTCTCCGCTCGCATCGTCAGCGTCAGCAGCAGCGCGCGGCATTCGACGGGGGGCAGAGCTACAGCGCAATTTTAACCGACGATTACGTCGCTCCTAATTGAAAAAAAAAAACCCAAACTTTACCTACATGGTTTATAAGGTTCTCGCATCCGTATATGAGCGTCTTATTGAATTCTACACACTCTTCAGCTTCCCTTTAAGTGCATATTAGCTGATGGGGGGAATGTGTCCAGTGGCAATGTTGGTTCTCGGGCGAACAGCAGATACAACGGGGAATAACCGGCAGTGTCGTGGCGGGAAGAATTATATGCGAATGTGACGTACGGTAAAGCAAGGTCCCAATGAGTATGGTCGCAGGGGACATGCTTTGCAAGTATGTATATTGGGGTTCCATTCAGACATTCCGTGAGACCATTAGTTTGCGGATGGTAAGACATAGTCAGCTTGTGACTGGTTGAGCAGGACTGCAGGACGTCAGCGATTACAATGAGCAATTGGCGCCGAGTTCCATGTTGCAAAATCACGCATAGTAAAAGGAAATTGGGGACACCTGTGGCGCAGCTTGTTGGCAGCTCTCTGGGGATTGCGCAGCGCGTGGCGTAATCTGTCGCCATAGCGACCCACTTGTTGCCAGATGTTGATAGAGGGGCAAGGCTAAGTAAGTCCAAGCCCGCGCGAAGGAACGGCTCCGACAGGACGTCGAGCGGTTGAAGGCATCCGGCAGGGAGCGTTCACGGTGTTTTCTGGCGCTGGCCTTTCTCACACGCCGCAACATATTTCCGGACGGAGCGGGAAAGACTTGGCCGAAAGAAGCGTCGGCAAATCCTGTCGTAAGTGCGGGAAACGCCAATGTGACCGGCGGTTCGTAAGTCGTGAAGTTCATGAAGAACCGCTGACGGTATGTGTTTAGGAACGACGAGAAGTATGGCAAGACCATCGGGTCGAACGTTGTGGGGGTATAATGCACCATGCCGCAGGAAACTCTAGTGAAAGGAAGAATCGGAAGTTGGCGCACAAGGTGGCATCACGGCGTTGCTCGTCGATGACGTGGAGCAGTTGAGAAACGGATAAAACGCAAGCGTGGTATCAGTGTGAGTAATGACGGGTGATTCGTCCACTGGACAACGTGATAAAGTGTCTGCGTCTTGATGTAAACGGTCCGATTCGTACATTACTGTGTATGAATATTCTTGTAACCGCAGAGCCCAGTGACCAAGCCGACCGGTAGGACCCTTGAGTGACGAGAGCGAGCAGAGTGTGTGATGGTCCGTGATTAACGAGAAGTGCGTCCCATACTAATATGGGCGGAATTTAGAAACCGCCCAAATGAGAGCCAGGCATTGACGCTCTGTAATCGAATAGTTGCTTCCGCTCCTGAGGAGGTGGCTAGCGTAGGCGATGGCACGATCTTGTCCCCGTTGGCGTTGGGAATCGCCAACCTCCATCAAAGATGTTAGGCGAACGATGGATTGAATACTAAGGACTATTTACAAAGTTTATTTACAAAAACAAGTGCAGCACTGGCCAGTTCAGCCGACAGGTCAAGAATCAGGAGCACTTCGTCTTCTTCGTCGGGGCGCCCGCGCGCATCGCTCAAGAGAAACACGCGATATGCATGTACAAAATATATTTCCTCGAAAGTGTTCTAGGCGCGTGAGCAGAAGAAAATGAAGAGCACAGCAGGGAGCTGTCTCGTGCTTCGCGCAGCCGCCTCCATTCTGTGGGAGCAACTAGGCGCTTTCGTCGCGCAGTGCTTCATCTAAACAATCCGGCGAACTTTCCAGGACGCGACCAGCGGGAACTCCTTCTTTTCCGCCGAGCAAAACTCTTGCGACGCCTCGTGTCAATCGTGATGCAACGGCCTCAATTCGATGCGACGACTTCGCACCAGGATACAAAGACGACTGGCCACGGATTTCGTCATGCTGCTCAACAAGACGACGGCTGCGGCGGCGTTCAGGGGTCAGCAACTGTGTCCGCAGACGGCGACCATCGATCTCACCGTTGTCGTGGGTGGACGAAACGCGGCAGGGATCCCGGGGTCTTTCCTTCTGGCGGCTGCCACGTGTCGGTAATCCATTGGTCCAGAGATGTTTGCCGGAGCGTCTTGGTCAACGAAACAGTCGACAGGTGAATATTTTTACATGTTCTATCAGCCTAACCATATCATTTCTGAGAGAGAGTTTAAAACTAGCCTCCATGCAGTGCTCTGGCGAGAGGTCACCCTCATCTTGGTGGCACCCTACACACAAGGTCCGTGGGAATGATCGCGCGAAGCAATTTTAGGGTTATTTCGAATACTTCTTATCACTTAGATGCATTCCGAATAGAAACCTGCATCTCCTTTGTACATTGAGTGCGCAGGCGCTTTCAACCTGTTCAGCGGGCATGTTGTAGCTTGCCTAAATATGTTTCATGCACCAGAGAAGGACGAACACAAAGAGAACACACGCTACACTGCGTTTGCTTCGTGAGGGTGTGTTCTTTTAGTGTAAGCCTTATTGGATTGCCTGTGATGATTTCAAGTAACCAAAAGCTGAGGAAGGAGAAGTACTTTGATTGTAGCTGGGTGTTTGCCCCTGGCAGGTTGTTTTCGTTAATAAAACGTAGAAAATGATGGTTAGGTGCCATCTGCTTTTGACAGCACTTCTAGAGGAATGAGGATTTTTTGCATAAGCGCCCAAGAGCCTAAAGCATTGCGGTACGATTAGGCTCTTAATAAAATATTAATAAAGAAAGATAAATAATTTGATATTTTCTTACTAACGTGCTGTTAAAGTGTTTAGCATTGAAATTCATTGTGTGAACGAAAAATATACAGGAGAAAAAACAAACTATCAAGTAACATTTATCAACCGTGATGCAAAGAGTCTGATTTGCCGCGAAATTTTTATATTGTAGCGGAAAGCCCCACCAGCGAGTCAGTCAAAGACATTGTGGTCGCGGATCGGCTGGTGCAATCTCGGCGTGGCTTCTCGCTCCAGCTTCACCAACCAAGACGATGGTTCACAGGAGGCGGAACGAGCTGGCAGCTGGTACAGTGTGTCATCCCAGGAGGCGCCAGCCCCGCGTCCTGAAAAACTCCGCCCACCGCCTGACCATCGCAGGAGCACTGCGCAGTCCTGGCCGCAGTTCCAGCGGTGGTGCTTGGCGCAAGGGCGGCGTGTCTCGCTGCGCGTGCACCAACAACTTTTGCGTGGATGGCTCCGCGCGTGTAGTCGAGGAGCCCGCCGTCGTCGCCTTCGACGCGCTGCCCTGTACCACGGCGAGCACGACGAGACCTTCAACACACGTGCGGGGAGTTCCAGTTCCGCGAGGCTGAGCACTTCGCCGCTATTGGGACTTTGGCGGAGTAATTTTCACAGAGATTCCCGCATTTCTCAAGCAGTACAAGGACGTCCTGGCTCTTCTTTCGGACGTCATAGGCTTCCATAACATCGGCTGTGCAATCGTCGATACGGAAGCCTGACTGCACGCGCGAAACTTTCCCGGAATGGCGTATCTCGAGAATTCCGCGGATGACGCGGCTCACAGAAGACGGGAACATTTCTGCGTTGTTTTTTTTTTCGTAGAGTCCTGCCGGAATTTGTATGCCGCTTCACTCTAAGATCAGCAAGGTGTTACATTTTTTGTGTTTTTAAATAAATACATTGTAACGTGTGCGATATTCGTAGTTTTTCCTGAATATTTCCTTTTTAGAGGGCCACCCTTTTTTTGCATTCTCGGAATTTACGCATATCTCCTTGTTATAACGGTCATGAGAGAGCACATCTTGACTTCACATATACCTGGCTTACACTGAACAAAGCCAATAAAAGGGGAAGAGGGGACACATGAAGCACTGCGATCTTTGTCCCCGCTTCGCTCTCTTTTTTCGTCCTTGTTTATCCTCCACTACGTACGTGAAGTTAAGATGTACCGATTCGTTGAAATCGCCGCACCAGTCAAATTAATTTCTCTTTGCCTGGCAGGTATAACCTGCGACTTAGTAGCTTATACCTATATCTCCTGTTTAGTTTACGGTTAGGACGTCTCATATCTAACTTCAGGTAATATTGTAGGCTGCACACGTTTAAGGTGGCCAGTCAGCCTGCAATATTTTCTGAAGGGATACTGACTAGACATCCGAACTAAAAACTAAAAACGCAACAGCAGAGGGGAAGATTAAGATAATAAATTTATGGATTGCCTCACATCTGTAGCCGATTAATCTGTATATACAAATAAAATCGCCCTTTGCAAAACCAAGGAGGTTCGAGTACGCTTTTCAACACGCAGCATTCTTTACAGGCGTCGTCCTCTCGGTCACGGAGAGAGATAATAGAAGCCGTCCAATGCTTGGCATTATGACAAAATGTCCTGAGCTGCCGTGCTGGCTTACCGACTATGGTTTTGCGCTGCTAAACAGGAGGTCACGGGATGAAATCCCGCCTGCGGCGGCAGCATTTCGATGGGCGTGGAATGCAAAACGTGCGTTTCCACTGCATTGGGGGCACATTAAAGATCCCATGTGGGTCAAACTTAATCTCGGTTTCCCCACTGAGGCATGCCTCTTAAAGAAATCGCACTTTTGGCACGTGAACCCCTGGAACGAAATAAAATTAAACAAAATATCCTTGACATGTGGGTGCGGTGTGAAGGCAACATATAGAACAATTGGGCTGTTGTTAGGGTGTTGGTTGGCGGTAAAGATCAGCTGCAGGACCGCCCTGCACTGGTGTCCATTGATGAGTTAGACGTGGGGTTCTTGCTGCTCCATTTATTGTGAGTGAGACGGAGTCTCGCCGTGTGATCGATGCCTGGAGGCTTGACAGGCATTACACAAGTCTGCCTGTGCCTCGATTTCGTTTTGCCCTGTTTTAACCTTCAGTTCCGCTCACTCGGTGGTCGGTAGCACGCCTGTTCCAGTGTTTCTTCTCTACTTTGTAGCGTTGTGACCAGGCCGTGGTGTTTGTTCATTTCCCGGAAAACTATTGCGCAAGGGCACCCAGACAATGTGGAAATCTATGACTTCATTTGTAAGCAACATGACTCAGCGATATATGTTGATTTTGTAAGGGGGTGCACTCACAAAATAGGATAATTTATTTTAAAGTAGTTGCTTTAGGCTATGTGGATTGTTGTGGCCGGTTCGTCCACTGGGAACTTTGCAGCTCTTGCACCCTCCAAGTGTGTCCTAATATGCAGCTATGCGTCAATGTGTCCGTCTTGCACTGATGCATCAGAGTACATACGAAACGCGATGCGTGACGCCCCTAGGGTGGATAGTGTGCTCATACCATGTCCTTTTGCTTGAGTTCCCCGTTTATATAGAAGAAAGGAACGACATAAGGAAACGATGCAATTCCCGCCAATGACGCATACTTAGCAAAGTGTGCTAGGACAAATAATTTCATTTACCGGTAGTAATTCTATCTATCTATCTATCTATCTATCTATCTATCTATCTATCTATCTGTCTGTCTGTCTGTCTGTCTGTCTGTCTGTCTGTCTGTCTGTCTGTCTGTCTGTCTGTCTGTCTGTCTGTCTGTCTGTCTGTCTGTCTGTCTGTCTGTCTGTCTGTCTGTCTGTCTGTCTGTCTGTCTGTCTGTCTGTCTGTCTGTCTGTCTGTCTGTCTGTCTGTCTGTCTGTCTGTCTGTCTGTCTGTCTGTCTGTCTGTCTGTCTGTCTGTCTGTCTGTCTGTCTGTCTGTCTGTCTGTCTGTCTGTCTGTCTGTCTGTCTGTCTGTCTGTCTGTCTGTCTGTCTGTCTGTCTGTCTGTCTGTCTGTCTGTCTGTCTGTCTGTCTGTCTGTCTGTCTGTCTGTCTGTCTGTCTGTCTGTCTGTCTGTCTGTCTGTCTGTCTGTCTGTCTGTCTGTCTGTCTGTCTGTCTGTCTGTCTGTCTGTCTGTCTGTCTGTCTGTCTGTCTGTCTGTCTGTCTGTCTGTCTGTCTGTCTGTCTGTCTGTCTGTCTGTCTGTCTGTCTGTCTGTCTGTCTGTCTGTCTGTCTGTCTGTCTGTCTAACTAGCTAGCTAGATAACTAAGTGACTGACTAACTTACTAACCGTTTTCCCGCCAATCGGGGTCGCTGTGTAGTCCATGGTCCAGTGGTACGCTACCGCACGTGGCTGCCGTGCTGAATGAATAGGATTCAAAACCAACCGTCCTACCACTGCCAACAGGCCATTGCTGCAAGCGGCGGTGGGAGCTTAATGAGGAGGAAGATTCCGCCTGCAAGCAGCATGTCGAGCTTGACTAGCCTCTTTCAAACAAGCCTGTTTTGTAATGGTAAAAAAATTTCGAGGTTACCCGGATTTACACTTTCTTTAAAGCTTTCCCTCTCTCCATTGCATTTAATCTCCAGCATCTTGAACAATCCCCGTAGTGGTTACGAGGAGGTCGTCTACGAGTACGACTGCAAGCATCTCTTGAAGATCACGTATATGAGGATATCACGTGCAACCGGCCTTAACACCTATCTGTGACGAACGCCAGGGGAGAGCTCAAGTTCCACCACAGGGAAGCCATATGGCAGGCTCTGCACACCACTCCCTCATTGACGAAATAACTGGACACTCAAAGGACAGGCTGCACACGATCATGGAGCAGGACCAGGAGTTCTTCGACAAACACATCTTTGAGAAACACGCCATTCTCGTCGCCATCTACGGGCAGTCGCCCGATGCGCACGTCAGGCACCTCGAGGGAGGAGGTGGAGGAAGAAATAAAGAGAGAGGGCAGGGATGTTAACTAGAGATGCGTCTGGTGGCCTCCTCTACTCTGGGGGATGGGAAAGAGGGAATAGAAAGGTGTGATAGAGCGAGTGAGAGGAAAGGGTGGAAAGGCGTGGAGAACTCGCACACACACGCGGAAGGCCTGAGCAAGTCAAAGGCGTTCACATAGGCCAGTCGCACCCCAAAAATACAAAAGTGCATTCAACAGCTTCACCTCGAGGGAGACTCCGTAGGGAGAGGGGTCCTCGCGGTTCGCAGCACCACCTCGCACCCATCAAGGGTTATGACCTCGTCGGGCACAGAATGGGCTTCAAGTCAAGGTGCGGTGGCGTCGCCGTGTACAACAACATTGTCAGGCGCTGTTTCGCGGTCGAATCCATTAGGCTACATTTGTCGCCCCACGTGGACGATACGCTAGTGTACAGTGGCGTAGGAGACATCTCCATGAGTCAGGCAAGTTACAACGGCCAAAACATCGCCGTGGCCGCTTTCCACGTTTATCCCAGGGCCATCTAAAAGATTGTGCAACGATTCATGCCAATCCACCTAATAGCTTACACCAAAACTGCATTCATACCTTCGTACGACAGTGCTTGGGAACGAGACATGCCGCTCGCCCGGTGGGGGGTCCTTAACATCAACCTCTTGAAGTTTAAAAAACGTGTGGTTTCCGCCGTACACGAGGGAGGCGTGTGGCGTGGAGCTGGCCTCTCTCGACATTGTACCCACGGCAAGGACTGGGGGTGTGTTCGATCACAACTTCGTCCGCGAAATCAGAAACATGAGACCTCACACGCATGCATCGTACTTCTCTGTCCCGCACCCATGCTAGCGTATATGAAGCTCGCGAATCCACGTAAAATTGCCGCTTGACTGGCCGCTTGAGGGCGTTTGCGTTTTTTTCATGAGCTTCTTTCACGCTCCTAAAAACACTTTTATGTAGCCCGTATTTAGCAACGGAAAACTGTATCGGGAGTTTTTCATGTTGCTCTACAATTTTCTCATATACACTTTTCATCTAATCATAATATTCGAGAGGTTGAATAAGAATTAAGATTTATTATGTAATTAGGCGTAATTAAAGAAATAACCCGAGTATCTCCAAGCGACCGTGAACAACGTTACTTTGATTCGGTACAGCTACGTGGGATTTGCATATTTTAAATCTTGGTGCATGATAGTTGGGACACCCAATATGTAGAGATATCAGGTTACGCGAGCATGTGTAGTCTTTGCTTCCCAGAGTAGCTGCGTGCGTGATAGTACGTGTTTTATGAGTGAGTGAGTGAGTGAGTGAGTGAGTGAGTGAGTGAGTGAGTGAGTGAGTGAGTGAGTGAGTGAGTGAGTGAGTGAGTGAGTGAGTGAGTGAGTGAGTGAGTGAGTGAGTGAGTGAGTGAGTGAGTGAGTGAGTGAGTGAGTGAGTGAGTGAGTCAGTCAGTCAGTCAGTCAGTGAAGAAACTTTGTTGCAAGTCTGGCGAGGAGGCGAACTCGTCGCGCACCCGGCTAGTCCCACGTCGGGACCGGCAGGCCTAGCCCACCGGCCCGGTAGCGGGCACGCCGGACAGCCAGGATTTGCTTTTCTAGAGCGGGGCTGCGCAGAAGCGAGTCCCACTCCTCCTTGGTGAACTTGGGGTAAGTCGACCCGCACTGCCAGAGCATGTGCGCTAGAGTGGAGGTCTGCCCGCAGGACGGGCAGGCGTCGTCGCGATACACGTCGGGGTAAGCCTCGTGGAGAACGGACGGACACGAATATGTGCTAGTCTGTAGAAGTCTAAGCGAAACGGCTTGCGCCCTATTCAACTCGGGGTGAGGGGGTGGAAAGACCCTTCTAGACATGTAGAAGATTTAATAACCTAGTTGTGAGTAGCGGGAGCGTCTCTGTGGCCGTAGGGAGGAGGGGAGACGGCGCTCCTTACAGAGGAAGCGCGGTCGGTGAGGTCACGCGCAGCCTCGTTAGCAGATTCATTGAGGTACGGGGGAGCACCCTCGACCCACCTTACGTGAACTTGAAACCAGTGGATTGAATTATGCGTGAGAGCACAGGGACTCGAGCTGCAAAGAAAACGAGCAGTTTGCTTGGCGATGCAACCCTTTTGAGAATCCCTAACTGCCGTTTTCGAATCGCTATAGATCTCGGACCCACGACCGTCTAGCAGGGCGAGGGCGATCGCGGCTTGCTCGGGGACTCCGGGATCTCGAAGTGCGAATGGAGGCGTTATTGGAAAGCTTGCCGCTGGAGTCGACCACAAGGACGGCAAAGGTCTTCCCATCGCTGTACTCCGCGGCTTCGACGAAGCTTCCTCAATTGTCTCATTGCTTGATCTGTTTGAGGATGGCTGCTGTTCTGGCCTTGCGTCTGCCCTCGTTGTGGATGGGATGGACGTTTCTGGGCACAGGGACCACTTCGAACTTGTCTCAAATGCACCTAGGGATCGGGGTACTGACCATCGGGAATCCCACAGGGTGGTAACTCTGGTCTTCGAGGATGGGTTTACCTGCCGCTGTGGTGCTAAGGCGAGTGAGTTGCGCGCGTTCTTGAGCTTCGGCAATCTCCTCGGCGGCGGTATTATGCACCCCCAGCTTGAGGAGATCCTCGGTATAGGTCCTGATGGGTAGCCCAAAAGCCCTCGTGACTACTTTGCGGATGAGAGCGTTGAGCTTGTCTCGCTCCGCTCTGAGCCAGTTGTGCATAGAAATCGGACAGAAGAAATTTGCATAGAATTGCAAACAGACACCGAGGCATGAAGGAAAACAATTTCCTCAGGCTGATCAATGCCATCGTACTATGCCACAGCACGTGTTTTATGCATTGATTTTCTGTTAGTCTTCCCTTCCTTTGTCTCTTAGCAAAAATAAGTAGCGCTTTCACAACTTTACACACAAAATGAATGTTTTTCCCTGAAGTTCATTTCGATATGACGTAAACGATTGCATCACGTTCAATGTTGACTCTAGGAAGCCCGATAAATTTAAAGAAGTTCAAAGTGCGTCATAAAGGCCACGATGCACAGCCAAATAGCGAAGAGTACACAAACATCTATCTGCACGCAGCTTTAGAAGCTTGTGGAATGTAGTGCGTAGATTCCAGTGGCCAACGCCGCAGGAGAGATCGAATTGAATTCAGCTGTTTTACGTTCCAAATCCACGGCTTATTTATGAGTTACGCCGTAGTGGAGTAGCCCGGAATAATTTTGTCCACCAGGGGATAGTTAACGTGCCCCCGGTGCAGCCGCAGAAGATATAATACGGGCGTTGTCTTAGAAAGCTTTTAACATGTATCGTGGCTTGAAACTTTGGCACAACAAATCATTACGGGTTCTTCTGTCCGAAATCATGCTTGCGAATGTAGGTCGTAGCTTCCTTCAGCTTTGAACCGAAAGTAAAAGCTCTCGGTAGCAAGAACAACAACGAAAAAAATCGCAATCGCAACGTGCTTGCGTACGCGGCGTTAACTTCATCGCTGTTATCGTGGACATTATGACTGCAGTCGTCGTTGTCGGCTTCATTACTGATGTTTCCGGTGCCACTTACGGTTCCCTTTGAATGCCTGTAAAAAACGCTCTCGAAAAATAAAAAGTTCGTAAAAAGTTATATTAACTGGTACAGCTACGAACTTTATCAGGCTATACTATGCCTATCTACAAACTGTTTGCTATAGTTTCGAAAATTCCCACTTAGGAAGTGTTGCCTTACTAAGAAGACTCTGTGAATGCTGCGGTTGGGTCTTACCCGATGTCTGTTATGGCGTACAGTGACGGACCTAGTGTGATATTTGGATGAACTTCAGTTTATTTCGTTATATTGGATTGACAGTGATGCGTTATCACCTGGAGCGCATATGTACAGGCGCTACGTTACACAAATTTATCTTCATCAAAGAAGCTAGAAAGCTGGCCTAGTTCACTTGATTAATGGGACATATTTATGGCACTGAAAAGAAAAAAAGGCGAACATGCAACACAAAGACAGGACGCGCACTGAAGTGCTTCCCAGCGCCGTCATTGCGCGTGGTGTGTTCATGTTGCGTGTTACCGTTTTTCTCAGCGCGGTGAGCTTGTTCGAGTGTTTAATTGTTCAGCTACCCACATACATAAGTGCTCATTGGGAACGCTTGTGTTCCCAGGAATGCGGGCATATATGCACATCAGGCCATCCTCAAAGAAGTGGCGCGTGGTATTCTGAAGAATGTGTACAGTGATATCGTTCTCGCTGTTTCTCACTTTTCTTTTTTTTTTTTTACCGGGTAGTAGTTACTACTACTCGCCGCGTTGCTACTTCCGGTTCCTGAGATTTTAAGGAAATTTGTAACAAGGCGTTGCTAACTTACGGTTATTGAAGTTTTATAGAAGTTTGTGACATCACCCAAGCTTTTTCAATCTTCAATTTCTGTTGCAGCTTTTCGTAGTTCTTGTTTTGATTCGATAGGCACTGAAAGGCACTGCGACCAACTGCTGGGTAGTTTTCACGTGATTACTGCGCTTTTTTAATCAGTTTTACAGTATTCTGGAGAAAAAGTGCCTCTGTAACCAATCGCAGCCAATCCATAAATGAAAAACTCGAAAAAAGTCTTTTAGGGGAAATTCACAAGCGGTAGGTCGAAGTGGATGCGACGTGATTTTGCACTCCTAACAGAACGCGCGGGAGACCAATATTGCTTCTTTAAACAATGCAAGGCGTTCGGAGGCAGCTTCACGAAGAGCCTTCGCATATAGAAAGCGAATGCCTTGCCCTGTATACCTTCGCCCTTGCCCTGTAACTGTATACAGTCGAGTTTTCTGCACTGAAATATTCGAACACGAAATAATTATAGAACACAATTGCCGTTAAAGGAATTATTTATTACTACTGATATATACCCTGAAGAAGTTTGTGCGCGCCCTCTCCGAACCGTGCAGTAGAGAAGACACGACCACTCCAGCGTGTCCGCTTTTGTTGACATAAAGTAGGCATGTGACGCGTGATTACTTTACGAATTATCAGAGAACATATCTATGCTGTCGGGGAAGCGTAAGTTCCAGACTATTAGAAAGGACTGTTTTGTTCACATCGATGTCTTTTATTTCGTGCTGCTGCTTCTGCGCCGTATGGTATAGAGGTGTTAACATTACGTGAATGTTATTGTGCGTCCTGTTGGCATGGCAATTTCTAACTTTTTTTGCTTAGCTTTGACTGTTGCCAAGTTTCTTAAGTATGCTTTTTTTTTTTTTTTTTTGCTGGTCGGCAAACCTCAGCCGAAGCATTTATATAGGCACAGAAGCTGACAACAGAGACGCCAGCTTCAGGAGAAGCCTACCAGTTGGCCTCGCTCGGTTGACCGGAGCCGCTCGTTCAAGCCGTCCGGGTAAGTAAAACGGCCATGTTTCTTGGCCAGTTGTTGTTTTATTATTTACGTGTTTGCAACAAGAAGGATTGTCAAGGCCGGCTACGTTTGTAGTAGGTTGAAGATTGTCAAGCAAGTGGCTGATTGCCGTACATCGAAAGCACCGACGGTGGGAACGTGCCCGAGTAAAAATAATCGAGAAGAGTAACGAAATAAACTTGGCCTCCAAAATAGTGCATCAAGTAGAAATGCCCACAGTTATATCGATATGTTAAGTGACGTCGAGTGGAACATCACTGTATCAAGTAAGAATACACCTTCTGCGTCAATCTACAATATATTCAACATTGTGCTCTGTAATTTTGTCAGCAACTTCAAAACTGCTCAATCAGTGAAAAAAATAAATGTCTAACAAGCATATTGTCTTTTCTTCGTTATATTTTGTTCTTCCTAGATCCAGCAAAAGTAGAGCTCACCAGAAGGAACTTACGTTATTTAATTATTCATATATACAGATATATATATTGGAAACAAGGGAAGGTCGTTCCAGTCCACAAATCAGGTAACAAGAACTCACCTCTAAATTACCGTCCTATTTCTCTAACTAGTAGTCCCGGCAAAATCATGGAACACGTCATCTATACTCAAGTCACGGCATTTCTCGACTCGAATAACTTTTTCAATCCTGCCCAGCACGGGCTTCGCCGCGGTTACTCTTGCGAGACTCAGCTTGCCGCTTTCTTACACGATCTGCACTCTAACCTTATTTGTAATCTTCAGTCTGTCGTAATATTTTGAGATTTTGGTAATGTTTTTGATAAAATGCCGCATAAACGCCTTCTGATAAAGCTTTCCCGATTAAATTTTCACCCTAATATACTAAGGTGGATCGAAGAATTATTGACTAATCGTTCACAATTCTTCACCATTAATAATAAGAATTCTAATTCAGTCTCTGTAACATCAGGCGTCCCGCAGGAATCCTGTGCTCGGTCCGCTACTTTTCCTAATATACATAAATGATTTACCATTAAACGTAACATCTAGCATACGTATGTTCGCGGACGATTGTGTGATATATCGTGCTATTACTTCCACCGCTGACCAATCTTCTCTTCAAAGTGACCTTAATGCTGTTCAGGAATGGTGTAACAAGTGGCTAATGGAACCTAACCCACGTAAGTGTAAATATTTGACATAATTCTCTCGTATTTCCTTACGTAATCTCTGAAGTTCCGGTAGAACTAGTTTATTCGTACAAGTATTTAGGAGTAACACTTTCGACCGATCTTTCCTGGAATTCTCATGTTACTAACTTAATATCACCCGCGAACAGGACGTTAGGATTTCTAAAACGCCATCTACATCATGCTCCTCAACGTGTAAAATTGTTAGCCTACAAATCAATTGTCACGTCAAAACTAGAATTTGCATCGCCTTTTTGTAGTCCCCATGAAGCATACCTAATTAATGATCTCTGTACAAAATCGCGCCGCTCGTTTCATCCACTCGTCATATTCCTTTGACATCAGCGTTCCTCCTTAAAAATGGCATCCGCATTATCCCCCTTATCGCTCCGTGGTCGCATTGGCAGCCTATTTTTATTTCACAAATTCTTTCACAGCACTATGCGCATCGCACCTTATATCCTTCCTCCTACACGCATATCTCACCGCACCAGCCATCAGCTACAGGTTGCTCGTCCGCGCTCACGCACTGTCACGTTTTCAAATTCTGTTTTTCCTCGCACAGCTGTAGACTGTAACGGCCTTCCTAACGACGTTGCTGTCATCATGTGCCCATCGAAGTTCACCGAAAATGTAAAAAAGTTCCTGTTATTGTGACTAGGTATTCTTATTCTTGCCACCCCTTATATAATGCTCCATTTATTGGGGCCTTTAAAGTAATAAACTGAAATGACATACATATACATACATACATACATATATATATAATACTGGATCGTCTGGTGTAAAAAACGACCTGCACATTCTGCGACTCGGTAATGGCTATTCATACGGATATAACTATGGGTGCATATTGGAGACTAATTTTATTCACATAGAGTAGATATTTTTCGTTTGTAAATATGCGGTTTTATTTCCCTCACAGAGGAGTCAATCTAATTTGCCAGTCAGCCTTCGTTCCTTTGGCGTCTGTCGTTGTCTCTTGCCAAAACATCACGGATCATAACACGCGTAATTACCACCAGCACAAAAGTTGAGTCACTTCAGTGTACGCTAAAGAGGATGAAGGCGACAGCCTGCGCGCTCTCCAGTCATTTCCTAAAGCTTTCACATTTTCATTCGAATGCTTTGTTACTTCCTATTACTTGTTTTCTCCCACCAAAGGTCGCGGGTTCGAGTGCCTTAATTAACTCTATGGTGAATATACATGTGCCCTAATTCACTTCGCCTTAGTTAACACCAAGGGTCGAGGGTTCGACTGCCACCATAGGTCGTATGTTCGACTCGCACCAAAGGTTGATATTTCGACTCCAATTTTTCTGCCATTGAATTTTATTGCCTACAAATTTTGCTGCCATTGAGTTTTGGTGCCGTCGAAATTACGGGACGTTCACATTTTCGACCTATGAGCCATCTAAGGCTTGCACCTTGAAAACAGAGACCGTTCAAAACACATTTTTCTTGCGTCTCTGATCTTGCGTCGGTCCTCGTTCCTATTGATTGTGCTGTCGTTAAATGTGAACCGGTTGACTCTTCTCCACTTTCTTTTGTAATAAAGATAATATTAATTTCGCGCGTATTTGAGGCTGGTTTGGTTTGGTACCTACGGTTGAGAACCAGCCCACTAAAGAAGATCAGCCGTGATTCGGGCGGCGGTAGATGAAAAAGTAAATACTTAAATAGAATGTTGTAATTGCAGGACAGATTATGACGCAATACTAATCGTTAATACAAATTTTCAGGCTTTATTATTCTAAAATTTGAAATTAATAGTTTTGTGTTTACATTCAGCAAAATAAAACGATAAGATTAACATGGCAGTCTCTTTGTTTCACTTACAAAAATACATATGGCGTCACATACGTTCACATTGCTTCGAGCGCAGCACTTCACCTGCGCATCAATTCGGTTCGTCGTGGTTTATGGTCGAGCAGACTTGTTGCGCAGAAACACGCAGCATGTCATGAACGGGTCAACCTCGCGTCACGTGATGCAGCTCCGAGGCAGCGTGCCACGAGCAATGCGCGACCACGAAAGGGCTCTGATGATCACGTGAACCGCGCGAAGCACGATCCAGCCACCGGCCCTGCTCGGCTCCAGGGATTGCGCCCAGCATCGCGTCCAAACCCAGAGGCGGTTCAGCTCAGCAGCCGACGACGCCGATGATTCCGATGGACCTGAGGCGACGGCGGCGCTCCAGCGACAACGTAAGGCACTTCCCTCACTCTCAGTTATGTTTGTCGCTTCGATAAAGAAGAGCTCTTTCCGACGCAGCGGTGTCTAACCGTGGGTGTATGTCGCTGTGCTGCTGAGCCTCAGGTCGATGGTTTGACTCTCGTCCTATATAGCCTCATTTAGACAGTGGCCGCATTGCTATTTTCTTAGACGGCGAAGAGATTTCTACAAAATTCGAACTAAAGGATCAAGTTGAAAGTAGGATCCGCATAATCTGAAAAAAAGCTAAATATTTTTGATCGCGCCTCAGCTTCGTGCAAACTACGAGGAAGCGAAATGTTCAGTGATTCGGTAGTCAATCTTTAAGCAAGATGCAAACCAGGAACGCAGATGCACATCGCTGTGCGTGAAGTGAGGCACTGTGTACTAAACGCAGGCAAACCTTGAAAAAGCTGTAGTGTAGCGTAGTCGCCTTTATACTGTATTCGCATTTGAAGTTTAGTTGATAGTACCTGAAAGGTAGCCGCGGTGACTGCGCCGATGTCGATGTACGCCACTGCTGGGCATGGCCAAAACCAAAACTATTCCATTTATAATCATGCTATCTTTGTGTTTTACCCTTCACATACATCTCGTGTAAGTGGATTCACATACAGAAGGAGTATTCGCGTCTGGTGCGTCAGCCTGCGTCTGGTCAGCTTCTGTGGTCACTTATAACAAATGGAGCTAAAATTTGGCTTCGGTAAGTGACTTCGACATAATGAGTAAAGAAATGAATGCTTCTGGTGCCCCAAACTTACGTTTCTCAGTTACCTGACAGCGGAGTGGCGGCTTCAAGGTAGATGTCCTCTAGTGCTCTACACTGCCGCTGGGAATGGAGTAGGCAAAGCTCTGACGTACAGCGACAGGCTGTGCAAATTCAGTTACATCTGCGTGGTTCGCTCTCCTGATTGGCTTGCGCCACTTTCATTTCGTTTCATTTGGGCCCATTTGCAAGCAAATTTGCAGGACAGTTGCAGGGCAGTCAACATATTTTTCGACAAAGTGTACATGATTGAGCATTCTCAAAAGTGAGACGAATACTTCTGAGTTACTGTTAGAATGAAGCTGACCTATTATTATTATTGAAATAAGCAAACGGCAATTAGCGGAGAGCCAATGCATTCGTCTGCCATTTTTGCTTACACTGCAGTGTAAGCGAAAATATATAGTGTAAAGGGATGACTGTAGTCATCGCTAGGCTTCTTTTTTAACAAACAAACAACTTCTGGGTAGGCCTTTCAAGGAGAACTCCTTAGTTATGGCCCATGCGCGTGCGGCTTGCTACTCGGGATTGCAGCACGTATCAGAAAAACGTCATGTTATCGCTGTGTAACGTGAAAGTAGACAGGCGTACAAACCTGACGGGTGTTTGTCCCCAGGTTTGCGAGATGATACCATGGAGAGGCCGCCTACGAGGGTACCCCGTGTGCCTGGTAGGCAGCTGGCCCGGCCTGTGGCCGTCGGGGAACCAACTCGTTTCCAGAATTCGCTACCTGCGGATCATCCGGATCTATTCCCGGGTGGACCTCAGCAAGTCGTGCACAGCCAACGCGGCCGAAAGCGGCTTCCTCCTTTCGGAGCGGTCCGCGTGCAACAAATCGCTGTTGGTCGTCAATATCGAGCTGCGGAAAAGACGGCTGGCCGCGGCTTGCCTGTGCCGAGGCGTTGTTCCTGCAGCATACAACTTGCAGCGCAGGCACTCGTTCGTGCTGGTCCACTGGCTGCTGATGGACTACCACTCTATGGAAATCGTGGAGCTGTGCGAGTCGCACATGTCTCAAAATCAGTTTCTGTTCCGGAACAAGTTGCAACTGATCCTAAAACTGAGGCATGCCAAGCTCTGCCACCACCTGCTGGACGACTGCCCGCCAAGAAATCTGACTGACTCGCTCCGCTCCCCGGTGACCACGCTCGACATACTGGAGACTGGGGGCGTGCACTTCTCGAGCGCCAGCATTCACGAACCGAGTGAACTCCTCAACAGGTTCGAGGCCTTGCGCACACTCGTGTTCCTTGAGAACAGGAGCGACGTGTCCGATGCAGAGGCGCGGATACCTTGATACGCCGCGCACCATGGTCAGCGCGAGTTCCACGTCGACGAGACGTGCAAGATGATCGTCTGCTGCTATGTACTGGCCGAACTTGTATCCGGCAGCGTGGTCATCGAGAAGCTCGTCGTGAGCCGCTGTGCGCCGTGCACGCACAGTGCGCCCCACGAGTTCGCAGTTCTCACTGGTTCTCGGGCCGTCGGAGATCGGTGCGAGCTGCTCGGAACGTTCGAGATGCATAACTTCGAGCAGAACGACGCAGAGATCCCGGAGCTCAGCGCGAACGTGAACATCAGCGTGAACGTGAAGACACCGAAGGTCACATGCACCGCCACCTCCCCGGGCCTCCAGCTGTCTGTCGCGCCTGATATATGGCACGTCGCGACGCTCGCCAAAATTTACATGAGCGGATATTTGGTGCCCGTTGACTTCTTGAGAGGGAGGGCGATCGCGGTAAATGCCGCGCTCAAGAAGCTAACAGTCAGCCAGGAGTGTCTTAGCAGCGATTATGACTTGCGGCTTGTAGGTGCTCTGTCGGTCAGCTGGATGTACGAGCTCCCGAGACTCGGCACGGTAATGCAGCCGGGACTGGGAAATTTCTCGGCGCAAGTCGGTGAGGGAGATCTGAGACGCAGTACAGAGTTCAGTGGCTGCGACGCTGCGACCGACGTCGTGATCGGTTGTCTACAGTGCGTCCTCAAGATCTCGCACGGTCCATTAGAACCACCCGCTTTCCTGGCATGGCCCGAGTACCAGGAACTCAATCGCGGATTCTACTATTGCAACGCCAACATCAAGAGTCATGTGGTTGGGATGGGTCCAGTGATCGACCATGCCTTGGTCTTCCTGCTGTCCACTGTATTCGTCAGCAGGCTGTACCTCGAGAATTCTCTGGTGGTCTTCGCCACGCACACTTCTCAGGCCGGGAATCAGCGCGCATTTACCGGCTGGAGCCGCAGCCACTGGGCCTTCATCTTCGGCGGCTGGACGTTCGATTACCACGCGGCGACCGCCTTAAGTGACATGCTGCACAGGAGTAGCACCCTGTACCATGTCACATTCGACGCGGTGTTACCGGAATCCGCCGTCTACCTGATGAAGGGTCCGCGAGGCCTAGAAACAAATTACACGCCCTTAACCACCAGCGACTGTAAACAGCGCCACCCCGCGCAGAATGTGTTCGGGTGGAGCGACGCCGTTCGTGTTGCCGTCCGGTTACACACGTTAGATGGCGGCCACGCTACTGAAAAACGTGCTCGAGAGCCGGTCGCTACTCGTTAACATGTCCCCACTGGCTGGCCTGACCGAAGCCGAGGTGGCCTAGGCGGTTACTCCGTGACAATGACAGCAGCATGGACACGCACTTCCTGTCCCTCGCTGGTGTCACGAGGGAAAAACTTTAGTGTTATCATGACTTAGAGAGTAGTCAGTAGCTGAGTGAACTTAATTTAATTGTGAACTTCACTTAATTTCTATAGCCGAGTAAAGATAAAAGATCATAGCAAAGACTTGATATGTCGAAGAGAGGACAGCAATCCTGTGCCGTTGTGTCGCCTGGGTGCTTCTGCATATTGTAGCCAACCGAATGAGAGTACATCACGGCTAACCATTGCAATAGTGCTGGAGATACCGAAGCTTTAGAAGTAGGTGTACGCGAAGAGAGAATCGGGGTGCGATGTGTGTTTTAGATTTGATGCATGGTTATGAGTTTGCGTTGGACACAAGGTCTGTGGCATCAGGTGCTTGATCGCGGTTGGATCGCGGCAGTGAGAATGGCGCTACCAATACCTGAATGCCGGATGTGACTTTTACTTCCATATTCATATTTTGTAGCGCAATTAATCACGATCAAGTGATAAAACCAACGTTTGTTGCGTGACACGTTCTCCTAATGGTGCTGTAGATTCCACAGAATTATCATCGATTCTGTTTAGTGTTTTCTTTTCTCGACAGTGTTTTTTTCCCGAAGTGGTTTTTTACGCTACGTTTCAACTAAACGACCCGCCGTGGTTGCTCAGTGGCTATGGTGTTGGTCTGCTGAGCACGAGGTCGTGGGATCAAATCCCCACCACGGCGGCCGCATTTCGATTGGGACGAAATGCGAAAACGCCCGTGTACTTAGATTTAGGGGCACGTTAAAGAACCCCAGGAGGTCGAAATTTCCGGAGTCCTCCACTACGGCGTGCCTCATAATTAAAAAGTGGTTTTGGCATGTAAAACCCCATAATTCATTTCAACTAAACGGCACACAAAATTATGTTGCTCTTAGTGGATATTACTTAGGCCCAGAACATGAATACGGCATATTGGTTGCAACAAAGTGTATTTTTATTCGATTCTTTCGCGAACCTTAGAACATAGGTCTCATCATAAATATATGCCTGAACTTTGTGTGCGTTAACTATTTCGGCGTGCAGTAACGCCTTGTGTAACTGATAGCTAAGGCGATTGCGTTAACAAAGCTGGTGAGTTCAAGAAGGATTTCTGAAGTCTCTTAAAATTGCTAGCAGGAGAGAGTTAACGAAGATTTAAAAGATGAACTCATTTTTTGAACGAGGCCATGGCAACCGGTGGATCGCCTTCTAATATTTCCCTACATTGCTAAGATTGTAACTGCACGCCAAAGTTAGATGAATGTGCGATATTGTACAGGCATGAGAATGAAGATACGCGTCTTATGGTAGAGGCATGGCTTATCTACAATGGTAGAAGTGCGTGCGTGAGTCAGCCTTCGATTACATTACATAAGGATGAGATTAAATGCCTTAACAGTATCTCTTTCATACACCTATACATGTACCCGACTGGCACGTGGTGATACCAATCCGGAGCTTGCGCAGATGAGCTTTGTGTCCTCTTTCTTTGTTTGCCTCAGTGCTCCCTTCAGTTGGTAGTTGGCGTTCATGCTGTCCACTTCTCTACTCTTGTGTCCTGCCTGCACATCTCACCTCTTTTTTGCATAATGAATCCTTACCAACTAGCTCAGCTTTCTGTCGTTCTATGCGGTGTGGATTGTGTGGCATTATAAACACATTTGTGGAACAAGGATAACAGATCGATATTACGGCGAATAACTAAAGGCTGGAGGGAATGATCGAGTTTCATTTACGTTACGCTGGAGTTGTGTCTATAATTAGGTGAGATGAAACGCGCAGCTCGGTTCTGAACTGATTCGAGCATGTCGATTAAGTAGGTAGGATGTGGTGACCAAATGGATGATGCATACTCGAGCTGTGGACGAACAAATGTCTGATAGGTCAATTTGCGGATGTTGGAAGGTGAATTATCCAGATTACGGCGTAGGTAACCTAATGTCCTTGAAACTTTTGCGTAGATGGCTGCAATGTGGTCTATCCAGGAGAGGTTTTCGTTTAGGTGGACACCCAAATATTTATATGATGATGTATGCAACAATTATTTATTATTGACGTTGTATGAAAATTGTGAGTTGTCGTGCTTACGACTAAAATAAATTACCTGACACGTTGATACATTTAAAGCCATTAACCAGGTGTTACACGAATTATGAATTATGCTAAGGTCATTTTGAACGGCCAGGTGGTCGTCAGTACTGTTAATTGATCTGTAAATAATGCAGTCATTAGCGTAAATACGTAAGCGAGAAGAAACATTAGGTGGGAAATGATTTATGTAAATTAAGAAGAGTAAAGGGGCTAGAACGCTGCCATGAGGCACACCAGAAGTAACGTAAGAAGGAGACAAAGCAATACTGCACTGTTGACAATTGCAAAGAAAATTGCGAAGCCATGATAAAGTGAAGGAGTCAATTCGAAGTGCAGTTAATTTTGCAATAAGGCGACAATGGGCTACACGATAAAATGCTTTCGAAAAGTCAAGGAAAATGTAATCGGTCTGAGGCGCACCAGAAGTAACGTAAGAAGGAGACAAAGCAATACTGTTAACTACTGTGCACTGTTGACAATTTGAAAGAAAATTGCGAAGCCATGATAGAGTGAAGAAGTCAATTCAAAGTGCAGGTAATTTTGCAATAAGGCGATAATGGGCTACACGATCAAATATTTGGAAAAGTCAAGGAAAATGCAATCGGTCTGCTGGTTATTGTTCATGTTATGGTGCAGGTCAGTCGTGAATTGAAGTAACTGTGTCTCACATGATAATCCTTTCCTCAAACTATGTTGATGATGAAAAAAGAAATGTTTGGATTCTAGGTGAATATACATATGAGAAGCAATTACATGTTCGAACATGTTGCAGCAAATGCAGGTCAATGAAATTTGACGGTAAATTTCCAGGGAGTTTTTATTCCCAGTCTCAAATATGGGCATGATTTTGGCAATTTTCCAGTCATTGGGCAGCTGTCCCCGCGACAAAGAGAGCTTGAAAATATGGTACAGAATGTTACTGGATAAAGAAATGGTATTTTGCAATACCTTGGAACTAATATTAGCAGCACCAGATGAAATAGATAACTTTAGATTAATAATAAGACATGCAATTCGCTCCACCTAGATTTCAATACTTCCCATGAATTGCCAGTCGTAATCAGCAGCGTCAGGTACATTGGTATGATCCTCGTGCCTTAAAATGGATGAAAAAAAACAGAGCAGAGGGGCATTCATTGTCAGAGAGGGGAGTATTTGTATCGCTATGTAAGGCTATCCGGTTAGAGTCGTGGTCAGGTGATATAACACGCCAGAACTTTTCTTATTCGAATGTAAGAGAGAAGGTAAACCAGTGGAGAAATATTTGTATTTAGCTGCAGCTAAGGCAGAACAATTTGGTTTATTAGCAAAGCCTGTACCTTTCCCAACAAGGAGCATAATTGGTACGTTTACCGGTATTGTACAGAAGTTTCTTTTTATTCCTGAGCCTACATAGGGCATTATTGAACCAAGGATTAGATTTGTAATTTGTTATCGAGGTCAACAGGATATATTTGTTAATTAGAGCAGACATTTTATTCTTCAAACATACCCAGTTACTTTCCACCGAGCGATTATGAAAATAAGGAAGTAGCGTGCGTTTGAAAAATACTTCAAGTTCATCGTTTATTTTAGAATAGTTTGCTTTTTTATAATCGCGTATTATTTTCTTTGAGATCTCTGAAAAGTGTAGTGGAACACTGATTGTTACCTGAAGTAGATCGTGATCCATAAAGCCGTTTAGATGAACTACGGATTCAATCGTTTCGGGATTGGTGGTGAGTATAAGGTCTAGATTGTTAGTACCACGGGTTGGTTTGTGAACGACCTGGAACAGGTTAAGATGTAAAGTTAAATTGTAAGTTAACCAGTTAAGATGTAACAGGTTAAGTTAAGAAAATTCACTGATGTTCGACAAGTTGATGACAGATTATGCCAATTTATGAGCGGAAAGCTAAAATCACTGAATAAACAGAATGCGCTGGAGAGAGTTTGAGGGTCGTGGTTTTCTATAGGATGGTTATGACAATCCATAATCAATGTGACAACGTTATCAGAATAGTTACGGCTAACTCCTTGTATCTTCAAATTTTCCCCTTTCTCTCTGGACTCGTACTGTATCAGCAGACAGCTAGAATTTCTACTTCCACTAATGCCCCTACTGGAAGAATAAAAAGGACATTCCTTCATTGTGGCGATTTCAGTTTGAGCTTCTCCATATATAGCACTTATATAGATACATGGTGAGTGCTACGTTTGACACACATAAGCAGTACTTTAATATTCAAGGAAAATGAGTAATACGTTGTAATGTGAACGACATATCTGTAAACGCTCTGAATAAAACTGAAAGCTGCAAGTTCTTAAACAAATAACAGTGAGGGAAGAAGCAAATGTGGCCATCGATGTCACGACACACCCCTCGCCCTAGGGTCATGGGTAGCTCCAGCATAGGACAACTTGTGCGGGAGCAAGCATATTTCAAAGCCAGTGTAGCGTAGTCGACTTCATAGCGCGTTACGAGGCTCATGAGACTAGTCAAGACGATCCCGAGGCGAACATTTCGTGTAGCTTGGACACAGACGTAGTGCATGTGCTAGAGAAATATCGCGTCCGCTTGGATAGAAGATGTGCTGAGCTCGGGCCTGGCGGTGGGGCAAGGCGAGAGTGAAATAATCTCCGTGGAACTCCATTACCACCGCCGATTGCGCATAAGATAACTTCTTGCTCATTCTTGAAGGTCCAGAGAAGGCGGTCACACAGAAATGATACATGTGAATATGTCGAGGGATCAGTCCACGCGACAACATCAGTGGTGCCTGGCAAGACTCGCGGCAGCAGCTGCGATCTCTTTGGAAGCGCCCTGTGCCATTTTGACAGGAGTTAGCAGACCCGCCTGCGATGGCGAAACTGCAGGGAGGACAATAGTCGCTTGCTACATGACGCCTTCCCCGTGCAAAGTTAGCATAAATCAAGAAATCAGAGTGAAGTATTAGTTCACGCCTACGTAGATATTTTGTTAATTTCATGTAAAAAAGAGTGCTTTTCACGAACAATATTGTCGCGTGGAGAGAAAGTTAGCTGATCACGAAGTTCCAGGATGAAAACGTTTCAGCTATGTAAACGTGGGCCCACATATGAAAATTACTACGTCGGCTATTCTGACGGTAGATTCTTTGATTTCCGCGCATTCTATGCCAGTGTCATTCGCATAAATGTAATTCGTAAGACCCGGAGCATTTGAAGATGTGCAGTTTGCCACAGCCCTATATGAACAAAAGGTGAACTCGCAATTATCAGAGGCAATATGGCCTGCGGGTATAGTGTGAGAAGACAACCATGATCACAGGCATGAACTCATTCTTGGATGTGTAACTTGAGTTGTGACGAGCGCTAGAAGTCTCATAATGCGTCCTGTCATTTCTATCACACCTTTTATTCAGAAGTGAATAGAGGAGACAAAGGCATTGGAACGTTCATGATGTATATTTTATAAATACACGAGGTATGATATATATATATATATATATATATATATATATATATATATATATATATATATATATATATATATATATATATATATATATATATATATATATATATATATATATATAGTGGCGCTGGCTCACACCCTCTAGCTTAGTTCTAATAGTAAAACAAATACCCTGGAAAGTGTATGGGAAACCGGCGCCGATGTTGCTCAGTTGGTAAGAGCATCGTACCCGCAATGCGAAGACATGGGTACGTATCTGACCTACGGGCAGTTGTTTTTTACCTTCACTTTCATTTTTATTAATTTGTAATTTCTTCAACTGTGTTATTAGAAACAAATATTACCCATTGTTGCATCTGGGTCGCAAGCCCCAAGGGTAGCGTTGGCCTGGTGGCCTGGGGCACAGCTGGAAGCATCCGAAGGTCCTGGCAAAGCATGAGTCGGTCGACTGCTAACAGAACAACTTGTTTATTATAGCATCGCAAAAGAGCGGCCGGTCAGGTTGACCGAAGTGGAGAGACGGGAGAGCACGTTACTCGACGGAAGAATTCGAAGCCTCTCTCTTGGAGTCCGAGGGCAGCTGCTTTTATACTCTCGGTGTCGAGGGCAAGAAGGAACGGCTCGGGATGAGGCGCACGTGACGGCGGTGCACGGACACGTTGAGACTAGAAGTGACGCATCCGCCGGGCCTGCGCCGGTCAGACCTCCTCGCTTCACAGTTGGGGAGCTCCTCTCCCCGGCTGCCGCGCTTTGACAAGCGTGGGCACCAACATGCACACACACACACACGCACACACGAAGACACGTGGCATTGAAACATGCCTGGACGCGCATGGCAGGAGGCGTTGCGGCAGGGCTGAAAGGGCCAAAATGTCCGCCGCTTTGAACGAAGCCCCGGCGTCCGTTGCATCCGCGCCGGCTATACCGCGCGTCGTAGGCGAAACGTAACAGACCGCCCCGCCGGGAGAAGGAGATCCCCATGGACAGGGGACTGCATCCGCTGTCCGGAGGGATGTCGCTCGATGATGCTCATAACCGAAGTCGGGCGTCCCTCGACGTTTCTTGAGCGCAGCGCACAGAGAAGGCCTCGTTCTCACGTTCAGGTTCACACAGGACACTGCAACGTGACTTCGGGAGAGTTGCCATTTTTTTCTCGTTCCCAGCAAGCGTTAGAACTACGCCGAAACTCAACCGCTCAGTCAGCAAGCACGACACAACCCTCACTAAGCCATGCCAGGCTCTTTTCCCTTTCATACTACTGCCTGGTTCCTTACAGTAGTCTAGCAGCACTCAGAACGCGTCCACAAATTGGAAAATTGCACTAGAAAGCACGTCATGACTTTGAAACATTAAACAAAAGCAATATGTTAAAAATCCTGCCTCAGGAAGAAAACATCAGTAACAAACAACTTCGAGGCTGATTCCTACGTTAGGGGCCTCGAATTAAGCCATCGGCGTTACCGTTGAGACTCCCCTTTTTGTAACGCACCTCAAAGGAATATTGTCGCAAGGCGAGGCTCCAGCGAAGGAGGCGGCCATTTGTGGAAGAGATGGTCTGCAGCCATTGGAGAGGGCAGTGATCCGTCTCGAAGCATGCGAAGCGGAGACCGCAGCGAGCGACCGTACACCAGCTCAGCTGGCGAAAACCCCGTAGCCGCATGCGGCGCGGTCCTTAATGCAACCATCACCTCAGGCAGAGACAGTTCCTAGTCAGTTTGTTGTTCAAAACACAATGCTCTCAACACGCGCTTCATGACGGAGTGGAGCTTCTCAACGGAATTCGACTGTGGGTGGTACACTGAGCTGTGTAACAGCTTTACCCCACACCTTTCGAGAAAGGCTCTTGTCAAAGCGCCAGTAAACACTGTGCCCTGATCTGACTCGATTTCCGCAGGAAAACCAACTCGCGCAAATATGGACAGTAGTGCATTGACTATCTCAACTGAGCTGAGTTCTTTAAGCGGCACTGCTTCAGGGAACTTTGTCGCTGGGCAGATCACAGTGAAAATGTGTCTGTACCCCGTGGTTCTTACCGGCAAAGGTCCCACTGTATCAATAACGAGCCGTCTAAAAGGCTCCGTAATGATAGGTACCAACCTCAACGGCGCCCTCGATTTGTCCCCTGGTTTGCCCACCCGCTAACAGGTGTCACATGTCCTCACAATGTGTTCTGCGTCACGAAAACACCCTGGCCAATAGTACTGTTGCAAGAGACGGTCCTTAGTCTTCTTAACTCCTAGGTGTCCGGACTACGAACCCCCATGCGACAAGCGCAACAGATCCTGACGGTAGCACTGAGGCACGATCAGCTGATCGAATTCCACTGCCCTGCGGTCTAGATACTTCCGGTACAGGACCCCACTCCTTTCCACAAAACGAGCATTTTTCTTGGCGATACCTTCCTTGACATTGCAGCGCATGTTTTCTAGGCTGCCATCCTTTTTTTTGCTCGGCTATCAAAGCCGACCGGCTGACTTTTAGCAACCTATTAAGTCCGTCTGACGTAGGCGCGATGAGCAAATCTGCAGATAGCTCTTCTAACTTTCCCGTGTCGGGCATTTCCTCTCCAGTATCCGGTGCCTTCAACGCTACAGGCTTAATTTTGTTCAGTTCGGACGTGCTCTGAATATCAGCTTGCTGCGCCTCCGACCCTTTCTCATTGTTCGACAACGTCGGCCCCGCAACTACTGCCTTTGCAGCGAGCTCCCGAACTCTCGATCGGGTTAAGGCCTGAACGCTAGCCTCACCAAACAAAAGCCCCTTCTCGCGCAGGAGGTGATAGGACCTGTTCGAAAATAGGTAGGTACTGGGGGGGGGGGGGCAGCGTAGATGACACTGCGGCCTCCGTCTCAAGTGCTCCGAAAGGTCCTTCAATAAGCACTTTTGCTACGGGCAGACACACGCTATGAGCTTCCACGGCTTGCTTGATCCATGCACACTCGCCTGTGAACATATCGGGTTCTACGTAAGAGGGGTGAACTACATCCATTGTAGCTGCGGAATCACGAAGCACTCGGCACTCTTTCCCGTTCACGAGGAGGTCTCGCATGTAAGGCTCGAGAAGCTTCATGTTCTCGTCAGTGCTGCATAATGACAAAAACACGACTTTTGTTTTTGTTTCTGGACACTGTGCCGAAAAGTGACCCAGCTTCTGGCACGCATAACACACGCGCATGGGAAGCATGGGAAGCATGGGAGAGGCCTTTGCCCTGCAGTGGGCGTAACCAGGCTGATGATGATGATGATGATGAACACACGCGCGCTTGCCTCGTCTCGAACCGCTTTCTGCGTTCGGCTTCGGCTGCCGCCGTCTCCTTACGTTCGGTCGGACTGCTTTCACTCGCATCCGCACTACGTGTGTCGCCCCTTGCTCTCATGGGTGTGAACTTCGGCCTCTCAAACTTGGAGCCAAATTGACCCTTTTGACCGTCCTTAGCTCCGGGAGCCCGACGCGTCACAAACTCCTCGGCTAGCTCGGCGGCTTTAGCCACCGTACTAACGCCTGGCCTATCCAAGACCCAGTACCGCACGTTCTCAGGTCCCCGACTATAAAAC
The DNA here is from genome assembly GCF_050947875.1 of Dermacentor variabilis. Lineage (NCBI taxonomy): Eukaryota > Metazoa > Arthropoda > Arachnida > Ixodida > Ixodidae > Dermacentor > Dermacentor variabilis. Next base: position 2,534,486 of record NC_134568.1, read on the forward strand.
TGTTCCAGCCCGAAACACTGCAGAACTTTCTCGTGGTCACCAAACGCTTTCTCTTCTTTGAGCCACTCGTGCATGTTTGACAGAAGCCTGTAGGCAAACACTGTATATGACTCACTTCTGCCTTTCTCATTTTCCCGAAACTTCCGACGGAACGCCTCCGCTGACAGCCTGTACTTTTTTAGCAGACTCGATTTCACTTGGTCGAAATCCTCTGCCTCCTCTCTCTTCAAGCGAGCGACTACGTCGGCCGCCTCGCCGGGTAACAAAGTGAGCAAGCGCTGTGGCCACGTTTCCCGAGAGAACCCCTGCTTCTCGCTCGTTCGCTCAAAGTTAACCAGGAACAAACCAATGTCCTCTCCAAGCTTAAACGGCCGCATCAGGTCAGTCATTTTGAACGATACTCGTTCTCCTGCACCGTGTGCCTGACTTCCATTACGAGGGCGTTCCATCTCTACCTCGAGACGCTTCATTTCCGAAGCGTGTTGACGGTCGCGCTCCTCTTTTTCTGTCTGCTCTTTTCGTTCGCGCTCGTCTTTCTCTTTTTGCTCTTTTCCTTCGCGCTCCTGTCTTTTTGCCGTCTCCCTCTCCTCAATGGTGTCAAGGCATTCCGACAGCTCGTCATCCTCAGCTTCTCACTCGAGCATAGCCCTTAGCAGTTCTGGTTTTCTGAGTTTGTCTGAGACATCCAGACCCAACTCTCTTGCAAGCTCCAGCAATTTCGGTTTGCGCAACGACCTCCAATCCATGGCTGCTCTGAATGCTGCTTTCTCTACTGCCTACTATTGTCTTGCCGCAAACTAACCCGGCAGCAACGAAAACCACAATTACCAGCTCTGTTTCTGACACTAACAAAAGCCTGACAAAACTCAGAAGAAGAAAGTCCCGCACTCACCAAACCTCGCAGCCAAGAATTCAGCGCAGTCGTTCCGCTGCAGGCAACCAGTCATCACACAGGGCTCGTTGCACTGCTCCCGGATGGTCGTTGTGCTGCTCAGCATACAGTCGACCGCATATCTTCGCTGCTGGCATCCGTTGTCGCGATCTCACCGCTGGCAGCCAGTTGTTGCATCTGGGTCACAAGCCCCAAGGGGAGCGTTGGCCTGGCGGCCTGGGGCGCAGCTGGAAGCATCCGAAGGTTCTGGCAAAGCATGAGTCGGTCGACTGCTAACAGAACAACTTGTTTATTATAGCATCGCAAAAGAGCGGCCGGTCAGGTCGACCAAAGTGGAGAGACGGGAGTGCACGTTACTCGACGGAAGAATTCGAAGCCTCTCTCTTGGAGTCCGGGGGCAGCTGCTTTTATACAATCGGAGTCGAGGGCAAGAAGGAACAGGTCGGAATGAGGCGCACGTGACGGCGGAGCACGGACATGTTGAGACTAGAAGTGACGCATAAGCCGGGCCGGCGGCGGTCAGACCTCCTCGCTTCACAGTTGGGGAGCTCCTCTCCGCGGCGGCCGCGCTTTGACAAGCGTGGGCACCAACATGCACACACACATGCACACACGAAGACACGTGGCATTGAAACATGCCTGACGCGCATGGCAGGAGGCGTTGCGGCAACGCTGAAAGGGCCAAAATATCCGCCGCTTTGAACGAAGCCGCGGCGTCCGTTGCATCCGCGCCGGCTATACCGCGCGTCGTAGGCGAAACGTAACACCATATGTCGTCCTTAGTGTGTGTTAGGCCGCTCATCTCTCGAGCATACAGAATGGACGGTGTAGGGCTGCATGATTGTTTTGTATATACTTTTGCAGTGCCGCGAGTTGCCTATGCGTTTTGTGAATGGGGAGGCGTCCAACCCCCAGCGCATCGGGCAGCAACCGTTTCTGTTTTTGAGGGGTCGGACGGCCCGCGTGGTGTCGGGTGACGAGCCGAGGCGCGCGCCGGGGGGCCGCGGTGCGGAGGCGGAAAACGGATTCGAAGAACATGCTCTCACGCGCGCTGTGTTGACATTCCGCCGATGGTCATAATAGGGCCACGCGGACAAACCTCGAGTGGGAAGGTGGTATACGCGACGTTGTGGCGCCGGCTCCTGAGTCCCCTGCTGGTTATAGACGCAGCTGCTAGCAATGTTGACCACGTGTTGCGCGTACGGAGCGGGGGGTTCACACCCCTACGCATTCGGGCGGCAGCCGCGTGCATCTTGTTTTCAGCGCTGAGGAGAGCCCGCTTGGTGTCGTGTTACAACTTGGAGTGCGCACCGTAGAGAGGGGCGCGGTGCGCTGCGGAGGCCGCGTTCGGAGAACGTCGTTTTAAGAACACCGAGTCCGGATGCCGCCAGCGGTCATTATTTTTATACCAGGAAAAACCTTGAGGGGGACTGCGCTACGCGGTGTTGGGACACCAGCGCCCGAGCTCCCTGCTGGCTAGAAACGCCGCTGAGGTGCGAGATGGCCTCAATAAATCGTGCACGCCTGGCGTGTTTGCCGAGGCCGTCACTGACCACGCGTAAACAGGAGAGGGAAACGAAGCTGTGGGAAGAAGGAAAACAGGGTGGTTTTCGAATACATTTACTTCTGAGAGTAAGCCCATCCCTTTGGGTTGTGGCTTAAGAAAGTGTCAACTCTCATTGGCAACTGCTTCTGTGGGATGGGCTAGCGACCCTACCGCCCTTTTTCTTTGTCTCTTTCACCTATAACAATCGAGACGAGGTGCTTCTTCCTCAGTCTAGGCTGTAATCACTAAACCTGATAGAACAGTAAGACTCCGTACGATGCAACGCTAGTCTGGGCCGTAACCACTTAGTGGTAGAACAGTGAGACTCGGTTGGTCGTATGTAGTGACAGTTGTCCTAGGCTCTAACTTGAAGAAAAGTAGAAGAGTAAGGCGCTGTTTACTTGTGTGTTTTGTATCAGTGTTCTTTTGCTAACTCTGTATTTGACTGTGTAAATATTTCCGTTGCAATATATCTTCAAGTTTTGTTACCTCCAACCTGCCTCCTGCTTCATCACCGCCGATAATCACCTTGAAGAGACTTTGGTCGGCTTCAAGGAGAAAAGAACAACACAAAACTTAACTGGCGCAGCCGACAGGATCGGCGAGCTCTACAACATCGTATGCTGGACCAGTGGTGAGAAGATCAAGTCATCCAACGACCACCTCCTGCATCTTCGAGGAGATCCCACAGCAGCCAAGCCCGGCACCGTGGAGGAGATCCGGAAACGACAGTGCATTCAGCAATGGGTGAGCAGGATTTCTTGCGTCTTTCTTAGGTTGGCATGGCAGTTGATGTGTAGAGCACATGGTGAGGACACGCGGGCGCGCAGTGACAATGGAGTCTAATGGAGTTGAGGGTGCGACTGTGGCGGAAATGGATCGGAATCAGGAGTTATCAAATGATCAAATGACGATATGCTAAATTCCGATAAGTCAAATGAAGTGAGGGCACCCAGTCAGAGCCAGGAATTGTCGCAGCAGGCATCTCAGCCTTTGCAAATTCCGAATGATACAAGAACGCTTGAACTTGAAATTCAAAGGCTCAATGCTCAGACTACTTGTATACAACTTCAGATTGAGTACGAAAGGCTGTTGCAGGCAAGGACGAATGCTGAACGTCTCAATGGCACGTCGTCCAGCACTGGGTCGGAGCGGGGCGATCGGAGGCGAATGGGCTTCGACTCCGTCGAGCAATGCGCAAAAGTGCTGAAAGGGTTCCGCCTGCCGTGTGACGCGGATGTACCCTTATGGTTTGAGGAGGTAGAAAGACTTTTTGCTACTTACGGGGTACCGTATGAGAGTCGCATGCATTTAGTCATGCCAGCTCTAACTGAGCGCGTTCGCTACCTACTGCGTAACCTCAACCAGGAAGAGAGTACAGATTACGAGTCAGTTAAACAGGCAGTGTTGATGGAACTAAAGCTTTCTCCCGCGGAGTATCTGCAGAGGTTTGAGAGAGCAGTGAAGCGGAAGGAGGAGACGTGGTCACAGTTCGCGTCGCGAGTGAAAACGTATTTCTCCTGCTACCTTCAAGTAAGAGGAGCCGACACTGTAGAAGTTATGGCAGAACTCATGGTGGCGGATCGTATAAAAGGGGGCCTTAGTATAGAGGGTCTTGAGTACGTCAGGCTGCGAGAAGGCGAGGGATGGCTTAAGCCACCTGAGATTGCCAAAGTACTACAAACTTTGGAACAAGCTAAAGGCAAGGGATACGCCTCAAAATCATCAGCGGCAGAGATGGGGCAAACGCCGACGCGAGTAGCGAAAAGCGCCCTCAAGTGCCACGTATGTCACAGCTCAGGCCATTTCGCTAAGGATTGCCCGAAGTCTAGCGACAAGGAAAATCAGCCAAAGAAGGCTACCGAGCCAAGGCGGAGGGCACAAAGGGTGGCGATAGCCCACGAGACTGGAAGTGAGATACCTGATGGAGTCCTTACTGCAAAGGTAGAGGCCTTGAAACACAAAGGTGAAGGCATGACTAACCTGCAATTGATCCCTATCTCATGCGGAAACGTATCCACAGATGCGATTCTAGATACGGGGAGTGAAGTAACTGTCATACGCGAGAGTCTGCTTCCGCAAAGTATCTTGGTGCCGTCAGGCACAATAAGATTGGTGTCTGCATTTGGTAAAACTATTGAGGCAAAGCTAGCGACGTTTCCGGTAAAGTTAAATAGCCCGCAAATGGCGGCGGAACCTCAGAACGTTGACCTACTCTGCGCGTTGACTAATGAGCTCGTCGAGGGCACAGATTGTTTGTTGACCAAGGAAGATTGGGAACATTTGTTGAGGGCCAGCAGCTCTCTGGAATCCATTGTAGCACCGGCCGAGGCTGCTCAGAGGATAGAGCGATCAAATGAGAAAGCCGAGGTAGTGGCCTGCAACGTTACTTTGGAGAAGGAAGGTATTTCTGGGGAAGTTGAGCTAATTGATGAAGAGAGGGATGAGTCATTAAGCCAGAGGGGAGAGTTGCGCAGAGTCCAGCTAGCTGACGCTACTTTAAAGAAAGGTTGGGAAGATGCTCGGAGTGGGAAATCCGGCATGTTCGTCTCTGATGGACTCTTATACCACTGGGACTCAATAGCAGGCACCCGAGTGAGACAACTGGTTGTTCCCAAAGACAAGCGCAGTGAGGTGATGCGTTTAGCTCACGAGTTAATATGCGGGGGGCACCTAGGGCCAAGGAAAACTAAAGCGCGTATGAGGTGTAATTTTTTTTTGGCCTGGCATGGAGGAGGGGGTATTAGAGCACTGTCGTTCATGCCATGATTGTCAAATTCGCTCTGACAGGCATCGCACGGACAGAGTACCTATAACTCCTCCCACAAGGCCAGAGCACCCTTTTCAAATAGTCAACGTGGACATCACTGCACCCTTAGACACGCCGCCAGCGGGAGGAAATAAGTACGCGCTATGCTTGGTGGACATTTGCACAAGGTGGCCAGAGGTTGTCCCACTGCGCACTTTGACAGCTAAGGCGACTTGTGACGCGTTGATTGAAATTTTCAGTCGAACTGGCGTTCCGGAAATGATCGGTTCCGACCAGGGCACTAATTTCAGATCACAGCTCACACAGTCGATGCTCGAGAAATTAGGTTGCGCACCAAGGTTCTCAACCCCAGAACACCAAGAGAAAATAGCTGCAATTAAGAATGTGGTGCCACCACGCACTAAAAAGGAGCTACGCAGCCTGCTAGGACTGTGCGGCTACTATCGCGAGTGCGTCAGAGAATGTGCAGAGGTGGCGAGCCCGCTCACGCGGTTAGCAAAGAAAGCGGTACCCAATAGCATACCCTGGCCGGAGGGAGCTCAGACGGCATTTGAGACACTGAAACAGTCCCTGTGCGAGGCCGTGGCGCACAGCACTCCGGACCCATCTGAGCCCTACTGGCTATTCACAGACGCATCAGCTACGGCGGCGGCCGCTTGTTTGGCGCAAATGACAGCCGAGGGAAAGGAGAGGCCTATTGCCTTTGCCAGCCACCGCTTCACGCCGACCCAGACGCGACGGTCGACAATTGAGAGGGAAGCGTTTGCTATTATATGGGCCTTAAAGAAATTTGACTACTGGCTTTTTGGTGCCATGATAAACGTTGTTTCCGACCACAATCCATTGTCGTACCTTACAACTTCGACTCCACACGGGGCAAAATTGACAAGATGGGCGCTGGCTTTACAGCGATATCACGTGTCAGTGCGACATCGGAAGGGTGTCAGTAATGGTAGCGCGGATGATTTGACCAGGCTTCACAACAGCTCATGGAAGCCAACGTAATACTATAGTGCCATGCCAACTGGAGGGGCGTGAATGTTCCTGCTCACTTGGCGCTGTATATTGCGGACTTTGTGAGTGCCGATTCAAGACACAGAGAAACTAGAGTGCTCTTATAGTTTGGAACTGCAATCGTGTGCTTAATTGTTTGATGACATGTATTGTGTATTTCTTTTTACTCTCTTCTTGCTTTGTTATTTGAAACTGTTTGTTGTTGTGATGTAATTAGGCCAGGGTGTGGTTAGAAAGTTCGTTACGTAATCGCGGCAGTGATTTATCGTATCACTGAGCGAAAATCAGCCCAGTATACTCTTTAGCGGGAACGTGTTAGGCCGCTCATCTCTCGAGCATACAGAATGGACGGTGTAGGGCTGCATGATTGTTTTGTATATACTTTTGCAGTGCCGCGAGTTGCCTATGCGTTTTGTGAATGGGGAGGCGTCCACCCCCCAGCGCGTCGGACAGCAACCGTTTCTGTTTTTGAGGGGTCGGACGGCCCGCGTGGTGTCGGGTGACGAGCCGAGGCGCGCGCCGGGGGGGGCGCGGTGCGGAGGCGGAAAACGGATTCGGAGAACATGCTCTCACGCGCGCTGTGTTGACATTCCGCCGATGGTCATAATAGGGCCACGCGGACAAACCTCGAGTGGGATGGTGGTATACGCGACGTTGTGGCGCCGGCTCCTGAGTCCCCTGCTGGTTATAGACGCAGCTTCTAGCAATGTTGACCACGTGTTGCGCGTACGGAGTGGGGGGGTTCACACCCCTACGCATTCGGGCGGCAGCCACGTGCATGTTGTTTTGAGCGCTGAGGAGAGCCCGCTTGGTGTCGTGTTACAACTTGCAGTGCGCATCGTAGAGAGAGGCGCGGTGCGCATGCGGAGGCCGCGTTCGGAGAACGTCGTTTTAAGAACACCGAGTCCGGATGCCGCCAGCGGTCATTATTTTTCTACCAGGAAAAACCTTGAGGGGGACTGCGCTACGCGGTGTTGGGACACCAGCGCGCGAGCTCCCTGCTGGCTAGAAACGCCGCTGAGGTGCGAGATGGCCTCAATAAATCGTGCACGCCTGGCGTGTTTGCCGAGGCCGTCACTGACCACGCGTAAACAGGAGAGGGAAACGAAGCTGTGGGAAGAAGGAAAACAGGGTGGTTTTCGAATACATTTACTTCTGAGAGTAAGCCCATCCCTTTGGGTTGTGGCTTAAGAAAGTGTCAACTCTCATTGGCAACTGCTTCTGTGGGATGGGCTAGCGACCCTACCGCCCTTTTTCTTTGTCTCTTTCACCTATAACAATCGAGACGAGGTGCTTCTTCCTCAGTCTAGGCTGTAATCACTAAACCTGATAGAACAGTAAGACTCCGTACGATGCAACGCTAGTCTGGGCCGTAACCACTTAGTGGTAGAACAGTGAGACTCGGTTGGTCGTATGTAGTGACAGTTGTCCTAGGCTCTAACTTGAAGAAAAGTAGAAGAGTAAGGCGCTGTTTACTTGTGTGTTTTGTATCAGTGTTCTTTTGCTAACTCTGTATTTGACTGTGTAAATATTTCCGTTGCAATATATCTTCAAGTTTTGTTACCTCCAACCTGCCTCCTGCTTCATCACCGCCGATAATCACCTCGAAGAGACTTTGGTCGGCTTCAAGGAGAAAAGAACAACAAAAACTTAACTGTGTGCTTATATATATATATATATATATATATATATATATATATATATATATGTATATATGTGTGTATACATATATATATATATATATATATATATATATATATATATATATATATATATATATATATATATATATATATATATATATATATATATATATATATAAAGCCAAGAGGCTCTGAAGCCAAGAAAAGCATATGGGGGGTGTACTGCAGCGGGTTTTCTCTCCCGCGCTTCCCTAAGAACATTCGGCGCCAACTATAGCCTCCGCCGCCCAGCCTGCGCGTTTCCTCGGAAATGCATGGCGTGGCGGTGCTTGAGAACGGTGAGGAACTCTTCATGTGGAAACCGAACTCCGAGTTCGCGTTTATTTCTAGAAATACTGCGCCATCTAGTGGAACTGAAAAGAAGTACGCGAGTAGACTCCGAGACGGCAAGCGAGGTGCGACGGTGCCTGCGACTAATACTTTTTTCCCTAGCTTGCTGCACACCTAGTGGCTCATACTCAGTGCCCCAAAATGGCGAGAAGTTTCTTGAGGAGCAAGACACCCAGTGAAATCATGGCGCAGTTTGCTGAAACGTTTGCTGCTCATTGAAAGAGGAAAACTGCAAGTGCATTTGTCGCGCAGCATGCTAACGCTTCCGGTTACAAAAAAGGAGGAAACAAAACACTGTGTACGAGCCATGTTTGGAGTCAACAAGAACAACAAGATGAATTTAAGAACAGTGGCAAGGACTTTAAGAACATCATGACCATTAAGCAACGAAACAGGCGGCCACAGAAGGGGTGATTTGTCTTTTTCTTCGTTACAATGGCGCAGTCGACTAACAATGGGACTCGCAGCGCCTGGCCGTCAAACACGGTGCTCCGAAGAGGTCGCTAGGTTCGGGGCCGACATTCCCCGCACTCAGTTGCTGCAACGCACTTGGACGGCGTTCAGGCCTCCACAGCGGCATCGGTAAAGGGCGGTGGCAGCGCTGCTGACGGTGACCTTGCACCGACAGTCTCCGCTTTGTCGCTATGTCTCCATGACACGACTCATTCTTTTGCTCCACCCACCGCACCCGGTGCTTTGACAACTTCTGCAGAGACGCGTGCGGACGTTCACGGGTTCAAGGATGACTCTTCCATCTTAGTTAACAGCGTGGACACTGCCCGTCTCCAATCAATGAACGGACGCGCAGAAGATTTAGATCGCCGAACGATGTCTCCATGGAGATGCAGGAGCATGGCATTGTTTTGAGGTCCGCCAACACTCGACAAGGGCAAACTGGAGCGCAGAGTTGATATTCGCATTTCATAAACCTCTGGGGCGCTACGATACTCGATGTACGGCGATGCGATCGTGCAGGCAGGCCGACAATGAGGATGTCGCCACAAACGTCTACGAGAAATCACACCTTCATAAAAGCCTTGCTTCGGCGTCTCCTGCGGCCAGGCAGTATATCGTTGATGGTATCCGAGATCCCTCCCATGCGACCATCCTTTCGTCCGGAAGGCAGTGGAAGTGTAGGGTGGCGCAAGTCCGCGTTTGACAGCCAGAGCCCCGAGCACACCTACTCCGAGGCTCCGGTTATACGGGAATGTTTTAGAGCGCAGCTCTTTGGCGTCCGTTCCTGGGTTTCGCGTCGTCGTCGGCGTTGTCGTCGGCCTCGTAACCAGCTCCGCCCCCACTTTCATCCCCCCAGCGCTAGCAGCGACCGACTGATACCGCTGGATGCCGCTGTCGCCGCTAGAGAGTCAAGATAACGTGACTGCATAGAACACCGTCGCCGCCATGCAGAAAGAGGAGGAAAGGGTCCCCCCCCCCTGTTCTTGTGTGGCGGATAGGGTGCTCTTCAGTTGCATCAGTCAGTCGCTGCTATCTCTTCCCTCCTCCCTTTATCGTGTTGTCCGCTTGCTGCGCGCGCTTCTGCCCCCATCGTTTGCCGCTGGGTGTACACGCCGCCCCCCTCCCCCCTCTTCCTGCGAGTCTCCGGTTGTCAAAGCGCCGGCTCGAACTTAATTCCTTTCTTCGCTCCTCCTCCAATGCAACCCCTGTGCGGTGGCAATCAGAGAGCCAGATCGGTGGCGGCGGATCTGTATATGTGCACCGCCCGAGCCGAAATTGCCGCTGCCGTTCGCCCTGTGCGGTGGCAATCAGAGAGCCAGATCGGTGGCGGCTTGACATAAAGACAAACAGCAATTTCCTAACACTTATGCGGGAGAACATCCCGTTCCTCTCGCTCGTAACGCGTCCCACGGCTGTGACAACCTCGCGAGGCACTTGTATAGATCTCGTCTTTGAGAATCAAGCATTGGTGTACCAAGTCGAACATATATCAGTCTATTTCTCCGACCACAAAGCTTCCTTCATGACTGTCAAGAACTGTTAGTGGAGTCTTTGTTAATGGAATACGTGTGAAAAATAAAAAAAAATTCTGTGATAGCGCATACATGTGTTGCTCGATTTCTTCGCCTCAATCTATCGAAAAGGTGAAACAGCTTATTTGCTGCGCTCAAATTTCGCATTAGGAAGTAACGTAATCGTCGGTAATTTTTTTTTCTTCTGGCCGCGTGGGCCACTGCCATAAAAACTGTCCGCAAGATAGGCGACATAACATGCACTATCAAACCCCCGTCCACTACCAACGGTCCGGGTCCGCGTCGTCGGCATAAATGAGCTTTCGGTACTTGTGAACGCGGCAGCTGAGCGCGTGGCCCTGCTGCGACATCACGCCACACCCACACTCCAGCCATGGACCGAACCATCACTTCAATGCCTCTGGGTAGCGTGGTGCCCGCCGCTGCTGTTCACCTGCGACTCCACATGGACGATGAAAGCAAGTCTCTGGCCGCTGCACCTGTCTTCAAAGAATTACCCACCGATATGAACCTGGGAGCCGACAAGCTCCATTCCGCTGGCATACATCTCGTCATCGAGGGCCGTACAGTCCTTTTCCACCCAATAGCCTCGACTTCATTAGCTACTAAAGTCGTTACGGGTGTGTGAGTCTGACGGCTCTATAACAGTTTTCTCAGTGCTCTAACGCTATAGTGTGATTTTCGCGTAGAATACATAGTAGTTACCAGGCACTAGCTTACTGGAACATCGCATTCTTACAGATGACCACGCAACCATGTACCATTGAGACGTACTGCCGAACGCGAACGTACCGTCATTGCAGAACAAATTCAGGAAGTGCTGGCCACCACCGTTATTAAATGATCTTCTGGCCCCTTGGTTGCACCTGCCGTCTTTGCCAAAAAGGAAGGCAATCTCAGAAATTGTGGCGATTATTGGGAGTTAAGCACGCCACCTCCGAGTCCTACCCACGTACCCACTGTGACGACGCCATTGACATACGAAACTCTAGATTATATTCATTACTTGATCTTCATGCGGGGCACTGGCAAATTAACGTTGCCGAGGAAGGCAACAATAACGCAACGTTACGGACACTTTCCCGCCTTTAAGAGTTTAGCCCCATGCCTTGCGGGCGGCAAACAGCGGCAAGTACATTTCAGCGTGCCACGAATATTGTTCTCGGCACATTGAAAGGTCATGCTTGTGTTGTGTCCCTCGGCGAAATATTAGACGGGCACAACAGAAGAAGAATCTCTGCAACCTGGACGAGTTTCTAGAACGACATTTTGATGCGGGTGCAGATTAAACCGTGAAATATGCCCATTTCCTACGAACACCATGACCTTTTTGGGACACACCATTTCCGTAGAGGACAGTCAACCTGTACCCGCAACGGAAGCAGGAGTAGCCAGCTTTCCTACTCCGACATGTTTGAAGTAGCTACAGGCATTTCTGGGTCTCGCATCGTACCTGCGTAAGCTTTCCCAAGCTTCGCATCGACAGCAGCTCCACTCACGAATATTCTTAAGAAAGCTTCGAGTTTTAAGTAGGGGCCCTCACAAGACGCCGCTTTTCAAACCCTCTAGCATTGGCTCACACAATGCTTAATTCTGAGTCATTTCAAGGACTAGTGGGACACACAGGTGCAGACTGATGCCAGCCAGTACGTTCTAGGAGCAGTTCTCGTTCAACGCGTCCCCGACGGAGTTAAACAGGTTGTCGCCTACGCCATACGTAAATTATGATCCACTCAGCGTCATTACTTCTCGAGCGAGCTACACTGCTTGGCAGATCTCTGGCGCGTTGATGAGAAGTTCCGGCACTATTTCTTCAGCCACATGTTCCCTGCCGTGATGGGCAACGCCGCCATTGCATCGATGTTTGCTAAACAACACCTGAAATACAAGTTCGCCCACTGGATCATCCGTCCGCAAGATTACACCCACGACGTAAAACATCAGGACGCGACGCTAAACCAGGTTTCCGATGCGCGATAGCGAAACCCATGCGAGGAGAGAAACCCAAGAAGTGTGGATCTAGTTCGTTCTACAGGACGCTTCTAACCCTCAACGGTGCGATGCAGATTTGGCATCAATAAAGCGAATTAAGACCGCAAGCTGGGCGAGTTGGTGATTGAACATGTTCCTATGGGTGGGCAGCGCAGCCCGGACGAAGGACGAGAGGAAGTACACAACATGAGCGCAGACTAACAACTGGTTTATTATTTAAAGCAACGGATTATAATATACAAAAAATGTAAACATGTGTGAAATGACGTTTACAAGGGTGTTAGCCTATCTTGCCATTAAAAAAATCAGGTGATTTTTTAATTAGAAATACTGATTAGAAATATAGCATGCGACTTAATAGTTTCTTCCTTTATCTGTTGTTTAGTTTTCAGTTAGACCGTCTCATATCTCTCACTTCAGGAAGTAGCGCAGGCTGTACGCTTTTAGGATGGTCAGTCAGCCTGCAATGTTTTCTGAAGGTATACTGATGAGATTTCCTAAAAGCTAATGAAGCTACAGGAGAGCAGAAAATTAAGAAAATAAATTGATGCATTGCCTCAGAACAATAGGCGAATTATGTACGTGTATAAGAAAGCAACAAAATCCCAATAAAGAAAGGCTTCAGGCATGGAGATACGATCTCTCCAATGCTATTCACAGCGTGTTTACAGGAGGTATTCAGAGACCTGGATTGGGAAGAATTGGGGATAAGAGTTAATGGAGAATACCTTAGTAACTTGCGATTCGCTGATGATATTGCCTTGCTTAGTAACTCAGGGGACCAACTGCAATGCATGCTCACTGACCTGGAGAGGCAAAGCCGAAGGGTGGGTCTAAAAATTAATCTGCAGAAAACTAAAGTAATGTTTAGCAGTCTCGGAAGAGAAGAGCAGTTTACGATAGGTAGTGAGGCACTGGAAGTGGTAAGGGAATACATCTATTTAGGACAGGTAGTGACTACGGATCCGGATCATGAGCCTGAAATAATCAGAAGAATAAGAACGGGCTGGGGTGCGTTTGGCAGGCATTCTCAGATCATGAACAGCAGATTGCCATTATCCCTCAAGAGAAAGGTTTATAACAGCTGTATCTTACCAGTACTCACGTACGGGTCAGAAACCTGGAGGCTTACGAAAAGGGCTCTACTTAAATTGAGGACGACGCAACGAGCTATGGAAAGAAGAATGATAGGTGTAACGTTAAGGGATAAGAAAAGGGCAGATTGGGTGAGGGAACAAACGCGAGTTAATGATATCTTAGTTGAAATCAAGAAAAAGAAATGGGCGTGGGCAGGACACGTAATGAGGAGGGAAGATAACCGATGGTCATTAAGAGTTACCGAATGGATTCCAAGGGAAGGGAAGCGTAGCAGAGGGCGGCAGAAAGTTAGGTGGGCGGATGAGATTAAGAAGTTTGCAGGGACAACATGGCCACAATTAGTACATGACCGGGGTCGTTGGAGAAGTATGGGAGAGGCCTTTGTCCTGCAGTGGGCGTAACCAGGCTGATGATGATGATAAACACACATAGTCACTCTTTATAAAACGAAGAAAATTCGAGTAGACGGGCATGCTTTTCAACATGCAGCATTCTTCACAGGCATTGTCCTCTGGTTCAGTAGAAGCCGTTCAACGCTTTGCATTCTCACAAAATGAGCTGAGCCACTACGGAGGCTTTCCGGCTATGGTATTGCGCTGCTAAGCACGAGGTCGGGGAATGAAAACCCGCCTACGGCAGCAGGATGAGGAGGAAGAAAGAACTTTATTTTTCAAAATAATTTGGGACCTCCCAGGCCCCCTGGGTCCCCGGACGACCCCACTGCACTCAAATGTTCATGTTTAACATGTCTATGACGTTGGCAGCGCGGTTGGCGGCGATCTTCTGCCTTGCCGGGTCCGTGGAGCGTAGTGAGATTTCCCAGTCCTACCAAGTTCGGAGTGGTACCGGCCCGCCGGGGGGAGGAGAAGCCGGGCAGGCCAGGAGTATATGGGTGAGGTTTGCTTTCGGCGCATAGCACAAAGGGCAAGAAGGTGGGATGGGTCGGTAGTGGGATAGGAGGGATGGAGTAGGTAGCGTGCGCGTTTGCAGGCGGCGCCATAAGTGTTGCTCCCCAGTAGTGACGCAAGAGTGGGGGGTGGGTATATTTGCCGCTCGGCACGAGCATTCGCGATGAGGTCAGCGAAGGTACACGCACGCTCCCTCGAGAAACCCCCCATGAGGTCCGCCTGTGCCCGGCTTCTCGACCCTCGGGCTAAAGAATCGGCGGCCTCATTGCCAGGGTTTCCCGAGTGCGCGGGCACCCAGATGAACTCTGCGCTGCGGGAGAAGGGAGGGTTCTGGGTCAGTACGTGGAAGGTGGCAGGGTGAACTCTGCCCCCAGCATAATTTAGCAGCGCAGTTTTAGAATCATTCAGGATGTAGGTAGCACTGGAGCTGCCGAGAGCTAGCGCTATAGCGATCTCTTCGGCTTCCTCTGAGTCTGTTCCCGGGGGTAGTTGCTGTATTAAGGGAGGGGTGTTCGATGTGTAAGCAACCGCTGTGGCTCCGTGCTGATCACATGCAGCATCTACCCATATTGCATTCTGTTCATCGCCGTAGCATTTATGAAGGGCTGCTGCTCTGGCTTTTCGTCGCTCGCGGTTTTCGTCGGGGCGCATGTTACGGGAGAGCGGTCGAATGCGCAGCATTTGACGAATTGCCATGGGAAGGGCTTTTAGGGAGTTATGATTAGCAGGAATGTTAATTTGAAATTTAGAAAGTATATGTCTTCCGGTAGGGGTGCTGGCTAATCGGAGATATTGTGCCTGTAAGTGTGCTCCGGTTAGTTCTTGTAAGGTGTTATGCACACCTAACTCCGCCAGGCGTTCGTTACTGGTGTTTTCCGGCGGACGGAGCGCTGCCTCGGTAGCTTGCCTGATTATAGAATTTATTGTTTGGGTTTCGGTTGAATTGACGTTAGGATAGCACGCACAATGCAATACTTTACTCATGGTAAAAGCTTGTACCACTTGCAGAGTATCTGATTCACGGAGACCGTGAGCTTTATTTGTTACTCTGCGTATTAGCTGCGTGGTGGCCGCTAGTGTGCTCTTTCAACGTTTGATTGACAGTCCAATCCACGTCGACGAGACGTTCAAGGTGATCGTCTGCTGCTGTGTGCTGGTCGAACTGGTATTGCCTAGTGCCGTCATCGAGAAGCTCGTCGTGAGCCGCTGTGCGCCGGGCACGCACAGTGCGCCCCACGAGTTCGCGGCTCTCGCGGGTTCTCAGGTCATCGCCGATCGGTGCGAGCTCCTGGGAACGTTCGAGATGCAGAACTTCGAGCAGAACGACGCGGACTCCCGGACCTATCCATAGCGCTGAACGTCAGCGCGAACGCGAAGACACCGAAGTTCACATGCACTCCCGCTTTCGCGTGCCGCGAGTTGTCTGTCGTGTCTGATATTTGGCACGTCGCGACGCTTGCCCAAATTTACATGAGCGGCTATTTGGTCCCCGTTGACTTTTTGAGAGAGAGGACGATCGAGGTGAATGCCAGGCTCAAGAAGCTAGGCGTGCCTTAGCAGCGCTAATGGCTTGCGGCTTCCAATGCCCTGCTGAAGATACCCTGTTGCGGCCTGCAGATGCCCTGTTGGACGCTGGAGCTCCCGAGCCTCGGCACGGTAATGCAGCCGGGACAGGGACATTTCTGGACGCAAGTCGGCGAGAGAGACCTGAGACGCAGGATCGAGTTCAGTTACTGCGACGCTGCAACCGACGACGTGATCGACTGTCTGCAGTACGGCCCAAAGATATCGCACGTTACATTTGAACTATCCACTATACTGGCCCGTTCCTAGTACCAGGAACTCAATCGCGCATTCTACTATGGCAACGCCAACGTCTCGAGTCTCGTGGTTCGGATGGGTCCAGTGATTGACCGCATCGTGGCCGTCCTACCGTCCACCTTTTCCATCAGATGCCGCTACCTTCAGGACACAAAGTTGGCCTTCGCCACGAAGACTTTTCACGTTGGGGCGCAACGCAGAGTTAACGGCAAGAGCAGCAGCCTCTACTTCCTCATCTTCGGTGGCTGGATGTTCGATTACCACGCGGCGACCGCCTTAAGTGACATGCTGCACAGAAGTAGCACCCTGAACCATGTCACGTTCGATGCGTTGTCGCCGGAATCCAACGTCTTCCTGATGGAAGGGCCGCGAGGCCTAGAAACAACTTACACGCTATTATAACCATCAGCGACTGTGAGCAGCGCTACACACCTGAAATGGAGGCACGCTATTGAAGAAGGTGCTCGAAAGCCGGTCGCTACTCGTTAACCTGCTCCTACTGGCAGGCCGGACCGAAGCCAAAGTGGCGGAGGCGATAACTGGTTGAGAGTGATGCCAGGACACCCATTTCCTGGCCCTCGTTGGTGTCGCGAGCGACAAGCTTAAGTGTTACGGGGACCCAGCCATTGGTTGCCGCCCTCGCCGGCTGAAAAATGCGGCCCTCGCCGTTGAAACAGTGCTAGAGATACCGAAGCAGCAGAAGTAGCTGTACTTTTACTTCCATATTCATATGTTTTTGGCGCAATTAATCACGATCAAGTAATAAATCCAACGCTTCTTGCATGGCAAGTCCTCGTAATGTTGCTGAAGAATCCACAGAATTACCATCGCTTCTGTTCAGTGCTGTTTTTCTCGATTTTTTTTTTTTGACGCTAAGTTTCAGCTAAATGGCACATAAAGTTATGTTGCTCATATAGCACATTACTTAGGCCGAGAACATCAATACGGTATATTGGTTGGTGCGAAGAGCCTTTTCATTCGATTCTCTCGTGACCATGAGAACAAGTGTTCTTTCGGTTCAATCGACGACATCTATTTCGCTTCAAGAGTGTTATGCTTGGGCTTTAAGTGCGAGAACTATTTTGGCGCGCAATAGGGCATTGTGTAACTGATAGTTATGACGGTTGCGTTAACAAAGCTGGTAAGAACAAAAACAATTTCTGAAATGTACTAAAAATCACTCGCTGTAGACAGTTTACGAAGACTAAAAAATTAACATTCTTTTTTTGACCGAGGCCATAGCAACAAGATGTAGCTGCATGGAGTTGTATAGAGATCGCTACACAAACGGCTATCGCGGAAACTGGTTCCCTGTGAACTTGTTTTAGTTGTTAGTTTAAGCGTGGTGCGTGTGGTGTTCGCCGTACACAGGTCCAGATAAATGAGTCGTCGACGTAGTAGTTTAGGAGGCAAGGGTAAATACGTTCACGCACATAATAGCTATGATAATGTATAGCTGTCGCTACTTGTAATATGGTCGATATCAGGTGACCACGTAATCCTTGATGGCAAGAAAACTCACGGCGACAGTAGCAGGCGTAGTGCCATCAAACGTGAAGTCCGCACATTCAACGTGCTGATGTAGAGGCTTCGCCGCGCTTTTACCGCGGAAGCTGGTGAGGACGAGGGACATTGAGAATTGCCGTCGCGAGGACAGCGAGAAAGAAAGAAATAATCTAGAAGAGAGCAGCATTGGTGACTGTATACAATTTTAAACGCTCCAAGAGCAACTTTTATTGTGGATCTTTGCCGAATTTAGCAAAGCATTCATTTAGTAGGACAAGTAGTTGAATGGTAACAGATGTACGAACATAAATTACCAGTTCATTGACAATTCGCATAGGTACATTTACACTCGCCAGCCTTTGCTGCTTGTGTAGTTGCATAAGACCGTGCTTCAATTAATCGGCATAATATTATGTGATTCTCTGACCTACCATGTCGCACTGCTTGATAAAAGACGGACAGCAAACAACATCGATTTAATTGGCCCTCAATAATTCTACAGCGACAGCAGTATTGTTCAACTTCGAAGAGAACCGCCTCGTTGTTGTTGCCTTGAACTTCGGGCAAGTCGACGCGAGGGGGATTCGCCAAGGTTCAAAATGTCAACCTAATAAAGAAACTTCAAACCTCTAATGTTATGCCTGTAGTGCCTATATTTAACTAATGATACTGTATATGTTAAAAAATAGTGAAGAGAAATCTAGCCACTTTTCTATGAATCGCTAAGGTGTTAAAAGAAAATAAAATGCTAATAATGAGGGAAAAAGCTGTTTCACATGTCTGCCTCTCTGTAGCATTTCTTTACTCATCCACATTCTGACTTGTTTTCGGACCCATCCGAGGGTGCTCCCACAAAAACATAAAAAATTACCCTCTGCGAGGGCAGAACCGCTACGCGATAACAATTGTTATAAGCGTGTAGTTCTTTCCGGATTATACCTGCGGTAAATATTGTCGTGCGTGGCTTTTCCGCAAATAATGAGCCACTACTGGGAACTCAACGTGAAACTAACGGTAAGAAAGCAGCTGGGTTGTGTCGAGGTGTGCAGTCGTATAAAAATGTATTAATTATAAAGTGAGGCCTTTAAAAATATTTGGCACATGTTTAATTTAAACGTCAACTCTCAATTGTGTGATATTTGAGAACGATAAATGTGGATTAGATAAACAAGTTGTGACTTTAGCTTATTGGTAGTGCACTGAAGGTCATCGCTATGAACTAGTAGTGCATGTTGTCAATTTCGAAATACGTTTATGAAGCGACATTAGGATTCTCACATTCATTATTACTAGAAATCGTCACCTTTGTGGAGCCTTTCGTGCGGTGCTGCTTGGCCGCAGACTTATGCGAATGTTCCTTTTCTTTAGTAAAGCGTGGGTGAAGGCTTTAAAAATGAATATACTTCATTCGGACAACCAAGCTGCACCATTTGTCATACTCTGATCGTCATGCGTTCCTCATAATCCCATGGTCGCTCTTGCACGTAAAACTACCGAATTTAAGTTCATGCGGTGTCGCTGGATTCTTCAGTCGCTCAGACACTGTTCTGCAAGTGTGGACGGGCTATCCATTGGTTCAGGTTTGACCAAGGTGCTGAAAATAACGTCGTTTTGCGGCTTATGGTGGTGTTAGGGCAAGGAATGGCCCAAGCACACCGACGAGTACGTCCAGTAGTAGGAATGAACGAAAAAAGGTTTATTGGTTTAGTAACACGGCTCCAATTACGGAAGACCACTCCATGCAGGAGCAAGTTAAACGTCCCAGTTAACTTCAGGGCCCTCTCTACTATTGCACGAAAAGTATCCGCTTTTAATACCGTCGTCTTCCATAGGAGAGTCGGCTAGGGAATCTGAAGACTGTCTAGCAGCAAATCACAATCGTCGAATCCGTTGCGATACCACCCCCATGCTATCACAACGCTTCGCACTAACCCCGCCTCCGAATCCCAATGGTATGGAATATGCGGCAGGATAGTACCTGCGAATCCAAGGTTGCCGTCGTTCTTCGGTAGTATTTGTTGTTGCCCCTCTTCATCATTATTTCAGGCTGTCAGGTAGTGGTGGGGTTAGTTGCCTTTTATGGACCCGTCAACAGTCGGTGTTTACGCTGCGTTGACGTCTGGATAGGTGCTGATGGGTGGGTGGGTGTTTGCCTCGTGGAAAACGTCTAATTATCGCCTTTGTGGTGTTTAGAAGTAAGTCTCCGCTCTTGTTCACCGGACTTGGAACATCGCGCAGAGATTCGTGTTCTTTCGTCAAACCGCGAGCCTAGAAAATTCTCTGTCGCGAAGAAGTGCCCTTGGTTGCGCAGGAGATTCAAAAAATGTTCATATCATATTCATATCATGTTCATATCATGTTCATTCATATCATATAGATACAAGGAGAGGGCTAGGTTTCACACACATAAGGAGTACTTTAATGTTCAAACAAAATGAGTGATAAGTTGAAATGCGAACGACATAATTGTGAACGCTCTGAATAAAGCAGAAAGCTGCAAATTCCTAAACAAAACACAGTGACGGAATAAGCAAATGGGACCATCACTGTCGCGATACACCCTCGCCATAGGGTCGTCGACCGCTCCAGCATCGGACAGCTTCTGTAAGAGCAAGCATATTTCCAAGACAACGTAGGGTAGTCGACAACATGGAGCCTTACGAGGCTCACGAGAATAGTCCGGACGATCCCGACGTGGACATTCCGCGATGTTTGGCCACAGACGTAGTGCGTGGGCTAGTGAAATATCGCGTCCCATTGGATGGAAGGTGTGCTGATCTCGGGCCTGGCGGTTTGTCATGGCGAGAGTGCAAATAAATTCTGTGGGACTCCTTTACCACCGCCCATTGCTGCTATGATGACTTCTCGCTAATTTTTGAAGGCCCAGAGAAGGCGGTCACACGGAAATTATATATGGGGATATGTCGAGGGATTAGTCCACGCGACAACATCAGCGGTGTCTGGGAAGACTCGCTGCAGCAGCTGCTATCTCTTTGAAAGTGCCCTGTGTCATTTTGACAGGAGTTAGGAGACCAGACTTCGATGGCGAAACTGGAGGGAGGACACTGCCGCTTCCTACATGATGCCTTTCCCCTGGAAAGTTAGCATAAAGCAAGCAATCAGAGTGAAGTATCCATTCACGCCTACGTAAATATTTTGTTAATTTCATTTAAAAAGGAGTGCTTTTCATGGACAATATTGTCGCATGGAGAGAAAGTTAGTTGACCACGAAGTTCAGAGATGATAACATTTAGGTTCTCTAAACTTGAGCCCACAAATGAGAACTACTACATCGACTATTCTAACGGTAGGGCCGGTGATTTCCGCGGATTCCGTGCCAGTATCGTTCGCATAAATGTAATTCGTAACACCCGACACATTTGAAGATGTGGAGATCTCGACAGCCCTATATGAACAAAAGGCAAACTTGAAATTCTCAGAGGCAATACGGACTGGGTGTACAGACTGAGAAGACAAGCTTGACGACATGTTCGAGATCATTCTTGGATATGTAACTTTAGTTTTGACGAGCATTAAAAGTGTCATAATTGGCTGAGTTGTTTGTATCGCAGCTTTTCGTCAGGAGAGCAATGACAGAGACAACAAAACAAAAATACTGTATAAAGTAGATGGGAAAATGGCTCCGAGGTTACAGAAATGGTAAAAGCATGGTAAACGTCCTGCGAAGTCATGGGTTCGTATCTAACCTATGGCCAATTTTTTCATTCACTTATTCAGTTTATTTCCAATAATTTATCGTATTTTTAAATGAGTTAGAAATTACAATTGCCCCTATGTTGTCCTTTGGTGTGTTTTCTGGCTTCGTATGATATATATATATATATATATATATATATATATATATATATATATATATATATATATATATGGGAACCCATCCGGCAATGATGCCAATAAAAGCAAAGGGATGATTACCTGTGCTTGACACTGAATGTAAAAAACAGCGCCAGCGCCCATCTGCCGACGACTGTCGAGGCTAATGCGTTAGCACTGAATCAAGATTGCCCCGCAACTTATTGCCAGCGTCCAAAGGAGTTATGTATGAGGCGTGTACTGCAGCGGCTTTCCTCTATCGCGCATCCCTAAAAACATTCGGCGCCAACTAGCCTCGTCGCCTTCAAGCCTACGCGTGTCCTTCGAAATGCATGGCGTGCTTGATGTGGAAACCGCTTGATGTGGGAACCGAGCTCGGAGCTCGCGCTTCTTTAAGAGCCAGTACACGCGCGGCCTCCCGAGACGGGACGCGCAGTGCGCCTGTGCCTGGAAACGCTGAGAATTGTTCCCTCGCAAGCTGCCTACCCAGTGGCTCATACTCAATATGTCGAGAGGTTTCTTGAGGAGCAAGACATACCCAGTGAAAGAATGCCGCAGTTCGCTGAAGCGTCGGCGTGATAGGTGTTCATTGAAAGCGGAACATTCCAAAATTTCCAAGTTAATTTGTTGCGCAGCATGCTAATGCTTTTCCTGCTACGAAAAAGGAGGAAACAAAACGCTGCGTACGAGCCATATTTTGAGTCAACAAGAACAACAAGACAGATTGAAAAACAGTGGTAAGAACTTTAAGAACATCACCACCATTAATCAAGGAAACAGGAGGACCATAGAACGGGTCTTGTGTCTTTTTCTTGATTACAATGGCGCAGTCGACTAACAATGGGACTCCCAGCACGTGACCGTCAAACATCGTGCTCCGAAGAGGTCGCCAGCTTCCGGGCCTAAATTCCCAGCACTCAGTTGCTGCAACGCACTTGGACGGCGTTCAGGTCTCCAAAGCGACATCGCTACAGGGCGTTAGCAGTGCTGCTGACGGCGATCTTGCACCGACAATCTCCGGTTTGTCACAATGTCTCCGTGATGCGACTCATCCTTTTGCTCCACCCGTCGGCCCCGGTGCTTTGGCGACATCTGCACAGAGGCTTGCTGACGTTCACGGGTTCAAGGATGACTCTTTCCACTTAGTTAACAGCGTGGACGCTGGCTGTCTCCAATCAATAAACGGACGCACAGAAGAGATAGATCGCCGAAGGATGTGTTCATGGAGCCGAAGGCTTTGGTCATTGTTTCAAGCTCCGCCACTACTCGACATGGTGAAGCTGGAGCGCGGCGTTGATGTGCGCATTTGATGCCCTTATGAAAATGACTGTTGAAAAGTTGTTGGCATATTGTTGACGAATTGTTGACTCAATAGCCTTTCAACAATACCTCAACAATTATTGAAACCACAGGCAATAATTCAACAGTAAAGTTGTTGGGCAGTTCACAACAAAAAAGTCGTTGACTAAATTCTGTTGGTATATTGTTGAATAGTATTGAGTATTATTGAGCCATTGTTGAGCAGTTTTCAACAGTAAAGTTATTGACTAAATTCTCTTGATATATTGTTGAATAGTATTGAGTATTATTGAGCCATTGTTGAGTAGTTTCCAACAATAAATTCGTTGACTAAATTATGTTGATATATTGTTGAATAGTATTGAGTATTATTGAGCCAATATTGAGTAGTTTTCAACTATAAAGTCTTTGACTAAATTCTCTTGACATATTGTTGAATAGTATTGACTATTGAACCATTGTTGAGTAGTTTCCAACAATAAAGTCGTTGACTAAATGCTGTTAACTTATTGTTGAATAAAATTGAGTCACGAGCAATATTGAGTTTCGAAGTACATGTGAAACACACGCACATATGTATGTGTGCGTCTTTTGCACATATATGTTGCTTTACTGATCACTTGATCACCATTGCATATATACAGGGTGTTGTTTCACGTTACTTGAACCATAGACGTATATACACGTGTTTCAGCTAACTTTACTCAGAGTTTAAAAATATGCCGATGCACCATAAGACGATGCGACCAAATGCATGTTGCTCACTCTTGTACGTGTCACGCTATTCTTGTATTTTTCCTAAGTAGCTAATTAGTCAAGAAAATTAGCCATTCTGAAGGAACAAAGTTAGGCGAAAAATTCGAATTAGAAAGCTCTAGAGCACTTTGCAAAACGTCCTATTAGGCAATTTCTTACTTTCTATCTATTAAGTGTTAGTGTTTTTCAGCTTACTGCGGATGCCCGTGAAATACAAAAAAATATCACCTGACATATCCGCTTGCGCGCCGTGCTTGCAGCGCTCCCAAACGAGCATACCATCGAGCAGGGTGTGTTGCCGCTTAAAAGGCGACAGGGCAGTGACGAAGGCGTTGGCTGTGGTATTGACGCCAGCGACGTGCTTCCCTCGCTGCGGTTCATGATGGCGATAAGCAGACAGGTGTTCACACCGGTTAAATGGTATGTTTTCGTTTGTGCGCAGAAGGCTTAGGAGCAGTGCAATCACGACGCAGGCGGGCATATGTCACGTGGTGCTTTTTCTATTTCGCGAGCATCCGCAGTCAGCTGAAAAACAATAATACTTAACAGATAGAAAGACAGAAACTGTTTATTCGGACGTGTTGCCAACAGCTCTGCAACTTTCTAATTGGAATTTCTTTCCTAACTTCCTTGCTTCAGAAGTTGGTTAATTATGCTTGACTAATTAGCTAATTAAGCAAAAATACTCAAATAGCGCGACACGCTACATACCAAAGGGAGCAACATGCATTTAGTCGCGTCGTCATAGAGTTTATACACTCGGCCTAAAGTTAGCAGAAACACCCTGCATATATATATATATATATGTGTGTGTGTGTGTGTGTGTGTGTGTGTGCAGTTTCAGAAGACAAACGTCCCTACAAGCAGTGACAAACAACCGATGATTGGACACATCCTGCATTTCCATCGGCGTCCATTATAAGGGGCCAGTGCCCTGGCTGTGTTAGGAAACGGCATTGCATGCCTCCAGGTTAAATATGGTCGAGGTGGCGGAGAACGTTAACAAAATTCAAGTCTGGCGTTTGACGTGCCAAAACCACGCTTTGATTATGAGCCGCACCGTAGTAAGAAATGCCATATTTATTTTTGCCATCTGGGGTCCTTTAACCTGCACCGAACGCACAGTACACGGTCGTTTTTGCATTTCACCCCAATCGAAATGCAGCCGCCGCGGCCGGCATTAGATCCCAAGCACTCGGGTTAGTAGAGCAACACCTCAGCCACTATGCCACCACGGTGGGTGCGGCGGAGAAAGGAGTGAACATCGTTTTTACAGAGTGCATTTCGCTTACCCGTTAGCGCGCTATACAGAACGAAACGAAAAGCTTGGCCGATATGTACGACATGGTGCTCATATTTCACATGGAGGCCAAATTCTTTTCTGTGACCTAGACGGTGTGCTGGCGAATGTGTTAGGAGTCTGCTCGGCCACCAAGCACAATCTGCGCCGCTATACGTTCTCGGTGACAAATCGCACAGCGCAGGAGCACACGCACAAATGTTTAAAGAATGGGACGACAGACCGCCTGCAGTTTGCCATGACGTCGAAATAAGAAGCACAAACAGCGACGTTTCTGTACTTTTCTGGTCAATAGTTCAGTTCGTATTGTTGCGGCACGCATTACTCTTTTTTTTTTTTAATCCAAACGACGAAAACTGTGCGCGCACAAATTAGCTCGGCGTTTGTGACGTTTGAATTTGGCGCCTTTTCCCGCGCATGCCATTAGCTCCGGCCGGTGCACTGCGTTACTGCGCTAAAGAAAGTAGTTCATCAAAGAAGCGAAGCAAAAACTTTTATACACTTGCAAACCGCAACAATTGTTCAGTAATAACATGAAATTACATAATTTGTTATCCAATAGTACAATTTATGATAATATAAGCGTGTGTTTGTATGAGTGTACATGTATGATTGCGCGTTTGCGCTGTTGATGCTTGGCGCATTCCGGCGAGTTCGTGCACGCCGTTTGCGAGAGAGTTTCCTGCGTTTTCTGTGTTCTTTGTGTGCTTCGCTGTGACATCTTTGGAATGTTCCTGCGTGTTGCTCGCTTTTTATGGACTTGTTGCCTCGAAGATCGCCATGATCGCCTCCGACTCAGCGACATCAAGGGTGAGTGAGTGTTTCGAATTCCCCTTGTTCGTCCATTGCGACGCGGTGAACGGAAGCGGGGAAATGATTTCAGCGCTTGTGCGTGTCTTCCGCGCGCCTCTTTTCTAGTTTTCATTCCTAGTACTATCCTTCCGTTGCGAGAATGGGTTGTACAGCACTAGATTTGTGGTAGATAACGTGGAGTTTTGTCCTGGTTTAACTTTACACTCCGCTTGTGGTGGCGTAAGGCAGCTATGTGGTGCCACCTAAAACAGGGCATGTTGTACGCCATTATTTCTGATACGGTGTTCGAGCACCGATTGAGTTAGCCTTATTAATGAGCGCAAAACAATGCGACGTGAAACCATCCGATCTGTACTGTAATCGAAGATATTTCGTTTGCGCCACGCTAGTACAAGGCGTGTGAGCGAGCTTTCAGCAAAAAAAAAAGGGGGGGGGGGTGCGGTGGGATTGGCGAAAGTGTATTCTGTTGCGCTGTTCCCTTCAGGATCGAATGACTCCGCGGTGCTTCAAAGCTACTATCTGACACGCCGTGCGGCCGATGTTCGCGCGATCGGAAAACACAGAGGAGGCTGTCGCGCAATAATAATAAAGAATTTCAAGGGTGTACAGGCGATACGTGAGATACAATAGGGGTGATGCCACAGAGTGCTGCGAAATCATCGAGTTATACGCCTTGCCAACCGCGTGTGTTTTGTTTTCCCCCAGGTCGCGCGCATTCAACTTTCTTTTATCATCTTCTCCGTTCGACGCCATCGAGTGCTTCGCCCAAACGGCTTCGCGTAGGCGCTCTTTGCATTCACGGAAAGGCAGATTTCATGGCACTTCAGTAACTGATTTAACAATAGTTTTAAAATCAGTAAAGGAACGAGATGCCTGGCATATCTACGTTGTCGTCCCACTGTGTTTCGAGGCGGCATGTATACGTTATCGGCAACATAAACATCAATAATTAGCATTGTTTCTTGTGACCATAGAAGTAGCTAGTTATGTCGAAAAGCTATTTTTGCTTTGAATCAGAGCACTATAGAGTGAACAGATTGAAAGGGGAGCGCATCGTTGTGAACTAAATCACGACACTTTGCCACAAGCTTGGAATAATGCCTTGTCGAAAGAGCAGTTTTGTGAAATTCTTTCTTTGAGAGTAAGCAAAACTTCAGTAGCATCAGGTAGACGGGGAGTAAAAGAATGTTACACTGGTTTTATATGAAGGAGCTGCCTCTTATATGTGGCCATAACAGTTAAGTAGATGCGTGGAAATAATGTTTAAGGTAACTAGAGGAATGTGAAATAAATTTTTTGACAAGCTCACACTGCCATTGGCAAGAGCGGCCACACTTTAGTGTATTCAATGACTAGTCATTTGTATCCGTCCATTTATGTCAGCCTAATGGTCCATGTAGCTCTTTTGATTGTCGCTTTTGCTGCATCGTGGCTTCACGTTTTAATAGTGACATCTTTTTTCAGATTCAAAATGAGCTGGGAGAGGCCCCCGCTGGAACGGTAAAAGTGAATTCTTTGGCCATCCATTCTGTAGCGTCACGATGATCAAATACAGTGATACTGTGAAAATGTATTGCAGGAAGCAGAAAAAACAACAACATTGCTGATGCAACTGCAACGCATTTGCTCCAGTGATCAATTGGCGCAGAGTGCCTTCATTAGGAGACATGGTGCCTTTAAGCACTCAGCTTAAAGACTTTGCAACTGCACCGGGACTGGGAGTGAATTTCAGTGCCACTTGTGAACATATTAAACGCAGAATGTGCCTTTTTCAGTGTGTATACCTGATATGAGAGGGGCGTTCAGAAACTTAGTGTGGACATTAGTGGTCTGCATGAGTGCACATCTTTCTAGTTTTACCAGAACGAAGGTATTATGACCTATGTCATACAGCAGTGCACAGCTAGAGGTATCAAACCAGAACAGCAGCACCCCTTGAGAAAGTTGGCTGAAAAAACGAGCACTGATCGAGGCTTTCTACATTTCAAGGGCCAAATTCCAAAAAAGGTTGATGTTGAGCTGGACGGTGTGAAGTGCCGGTCACCACATGCTGTAGCCAGCATGGCATTTTTAATCTCCTTGGCATTATGTCTCGTTAAGATACAGAAATTGCATCACTGCTCATAAAGAAATTGGAAATTGGGAGGTTGAGGGGAAGTGGAAGGGCTCCCCTCTGGAGCAGCCAGTGCATGCCCTTTGCTATACTGATAATCCTACCTTAATGAGAACCAGTGATGCATGTTAACCTATTACGCAGCCAAGTGCATTCCTTGTTTTGTATTAAGGGGACACTAATGACACCTTAAATGAATTTAAAATAAAGCATCGTCTTAAATAACTACTTCTGTAACTTTCTTGGTAGTTGTTTGATTATTAGAGAAAATAAAGCTCAAAGTTCAATTTTCTGAGTATCGCCCCAAAATCTTTGTGCTGACACCTCATTGTCACATCATGGATTCCAAGTATTTTTTCAAACTTGGACTGTATTGGTTCTGTAAAAGTTCTTGGCGCTTTTTATTTTGGGTTTTTGGAATACGATGAAGAACATCTTTATTTGTAAAAAAAATTGCTACACCTCAACAGACATCATCAAAATCCATGACGTCACAGCAAGCGGGTGTGGTAACTTCAAAGCAGCACTGCCACCAATCTTTCCTCTTGCTGCTTTTACAGTTTACTCAGCCTCTTGTCACGGTATGAGTGAATCTCTTGAATTGTAGGAAGGTCATGTACAGATACATCTAAAATAATTTTTCTCTTTAGTGCTTTCATGCTGTAGTTGCTTAGGGGTGTTGGCACAGCTTCGCTAAGCACGAAGTCACAGGATCAAACAACCGCATTTTGATGGAGGTGAAATACAAAACTGCCCAGGTACCTTGCAGCCTGATTTGGTAAAAATTAGTCCAGAGTTCCCCACTAAGGCGTGCCTAAACATCAGATTGTCGTTTTGGCACTTAAAACGCCAGAATTTAATTAATTTAATTTTGCTTTAGTGCTCCTTTAAGCTGTAGAATTCATGATCTTTGCAAAAACTCATGCTCAAAGTATTCTCCATAAAGAATAAATAAACAGTAGATATAAGTGTCTATTCATATTTTGAATTGTGGTGATACGTGATGACTATTAGAACGGTGGTACAACGAGACAGACAGAATTGTAATACAATGTATGACGGCACGATGATGCACATCGAGGAAATGACCGAGTCTCCCTAGAGGTCCCTGATATGGACATCAACTGACTGTCCACAAACTTCTGAGTTCACTCCGTGATCTTGTGCAGCCTGTGCTTTGCGAGTCGATTAATTTAATTGAGGTGGTGGTTGGCACATACTGTCCTTGCAGCTTATGTACATTTCATACAGTGGAGTGGAATCTCACATATTGCTTCTGCAGCACAGCAAGCTAACGTGACGTGTAGTGGTAATCTTAGTAATGATCGACAATCATGTCCCTCTTTGAGCTCCTAATGCTGCTTGCCAACACAAGCAGCAGCAGTTGCCCAAGATAGCGGGAAGGAGACTCATTGAAAAGTGGCATATGCTCAAGGTCGCATACCCAGTCACCCAAGCTGTTCCAACGGTTGATTTTGAACTCTTCCCTCAACATAGCCCAATCTCCCCATTAGACCATGGACTACCTATTGACACAAATGGATGGGAAAATAGAGACAAACACCTGAAAATATGAAGTATCCTAAGAATGGTAATCACAATAAATAGTACTAGATGTGCATTAGCGCAAGCTCTTGGGCCAGTTGGTGCATGATAAACTTGAAAAAGGGGGGTACCAGCAAAACAAAGGACGCGCACACACGTAAAAGGCGTTAGACAGGGACGGATGCTGGTCCGTCCCAACGTCCGTCCGTGTCTAATGCCGTTTCCTTGTGTGCGTGTCATTTGTGTTTCGCTGGTACTCCCCTTTTTCAAGTACTAGATGTTTGGATACTTTGGTTTATTATTCTTCTTTGTGCTGGATTGTTTTTCTGAAACATGTGGCGTCCAGACAGCATAAGAAGCTTGTAAGAAGTCAAGTTTAGCAATCTAGATTTGCAACAGGTACTTTTGTAATTTATTTGCAGTAGGGCTGTTGTGTGAATGTGCTTGAAAGGCTTAAAACTGTTTTGCTAACATTTACTTAAACATGCAGGTTCACATAGGTTGAAGGAGTGCACATTGAGAAGGTTATCCTGGCACAGCTTGCCATGGCCTGCCATGGTGGACCAGGAAAGTTTGCAAGGGCCTTGCTTCACCATGTGTTCACAGAGGAGGAGCTCATGGGCCATTTGGGCTTTGGAAATAACACCAAGGGGCAAAAAAGGCTCTTGACCCCACCAGGGTCAGTGCTGTTATAGGCAAGTACCATATATCCTTTCTGGTTGCATTTTTACATTCACATTTTTTTCTAAGATTATGAACTTGCTATTGGCATAACAAACGACTTTCAAGTAGCCCGTGTGTTCAGTTGTGTGCAACAATAGCCTACTATTTGGAATGACTGTTCATACGATCTTAAGTGCGTAATGCCGCCATACTCAAATGCTTCTAAAATTTAAAAGCTGCCTTCACTGCTGAAAGTTTTTAGTGGCTCCACCACATAAAATGAGCTGCATTTGCGCATTAGCAGTGTTACTTGGCTGTCATTGCAAGGAATAGTTGTCTGTGAAGCACGCTCCAAATCTATTGGCATGGAGGACATGTTTAGTTAGCCTGAAAATGTTATTCTAATACGCGAATTGCGGAGAAGGTATGCTCAAGTGTGGTTACTGCTCAGCTCGAGCAGGAGCATGTTCACCAAATTGCAGAAGTCAAAACAGCTCTCCAGGTTCTGAGATGTGAAACAGTAGTTTCACCAATTTTAACTGACCACATCGAATTAAGGTTGCTCCTATATTGAAGGAGGTCCATGTGATGCCAGACAGCAGCCTTTTAGCAGAGGGAACCTGAGTGGTGTGGCAATTTTCTTTTGGTTGTTTCAATCAAAGAAACAACAGGGACAGAGTTGCAAGCATTGCTGTCAACAGTACTACGTTTAGTGGGCGCTTACTCATTCTAAGCACTTAACCTATGACTCGTATTTATTAATGCACACTTTATCACTTTGTATTCTAAGATATGAAAAAAATATTTATGTGGCTTTTCCCCATATACTTCAATAAATTGAGAATAGGATCTTGGGGCCTAATGTATAAAGCTTCTTACAGACCATCGGACATGTTCACTACTCCCATTCTGAAATTGTTAGAATTGATTCCTGCTTCCTTACTTCACCTACCTGTTAACAGGGTTATTATGAACCATTGCCAAGTAGATTATGGGCTTAAATTAATCAAAAAGATGAATGGGCTTTTCTGTCGCTCTTGTTTAGCCCGTTGAGGATCACATTTTGGGGAGAAATATGCCTCTCGAATTTAGGAGTTATATATTTTTTGTGGTGTGCAAATGCTCAAAACTTTCGAATTGAATAGTGTCCTATTCAATTTAGTCTTTGAGTGGTCACTATTTGTAAGTGCGAGTATTCTAATATTTCAAAACACCAATAAAACATGAAATTTGAGCCAAAGTACGGTAAATTTTCACCTCCAATAACATAGCGTAGACATAAAATGTAAGAACTTGTAATAGCAGACCAGGCTACGTTACTTCAGTAGCTGTACTTTAGAGGCTTTACAGCAATCATTTATGCTTACTGAAGAGTCCTGTGCATGTGAAGAAACTTTCTGCTGCTCCATTTGTGCTTTTAATAAACAGCTTTTCATAACATAACAATGACAGAAACTTGCTAACTTTAATAATACTAGGATGTGAGCCTCATCTTACATTAATTGTGATATCAGCTGTTCATTATTCAGAAGCTATCCATTATTTGATTTGCTTCTAGCATTTTTCGGTTCAGCCTCAAAAATCACTTTTCGCGCACCCTTAATATTTTTATTGCAGATTTAAGTTCTTCGGAGAGAAAATAAACTGGTAAATAATATTTTTAAATAACAATAAAGTGGCAATACCATTTCAGTATTTGCAGTTTTACATGTTTTATTTTTTTATGCAGGATAAAGCAGCATAATTTTTTTTGTGTAATGAAACTTACAAAAAACTTGTGGCAACACTCCCAAATTACTGCAATGACAGACACCAAGGAGCTAGGTGAAAAATCAGTTTTGGAGAAACCCAAGGAGCGACACCACTATAAGAATATTTTCTAGAAGTCTCAGAAGGTTGCAGCACCTCCAGTGGGATGCTAGGCAACACTTTATTCTGAAAAGGCAAATTTTTTTCAGAACGTTCCATCACAGCCACAGATGTACGGCAGTGAACCCTAAAAGGGTTAAAGAAGTCAGTCAGTCCTATGGCATATGGCTCTTAAAAGACTGCATTTCTTCGTCTCTGTCACATTCTGCATGTGTCATGCTAAGCAGCTTGGTGCACTACACGGAATCCTCATTATAACAGTAATTCAGTCGTCGAGGCAGAAAACATACTTCACTGTAAGCAGTGTCTTCTTTAATGTAGAAAGTCTTAAGTCATTGTAAGGCGAGAAGTACATTCCGATTGCATGTGAACTCAGGAAACCTAACATCAAATGAAGCTACACTCAGTTGTAGTGACATGACAGTATTGTATTTGGAGCATGGAAAAGCACAGTGAAGTGCAGCAAATTTTAATTATGAAAGTTATAAGAAATAATTTTAGTTGTCAGTTCAGGTTTATTTATGAACGACATGAATTTGTTTCACCATTTCGTTTCTCGGCAAGCAAAGCTCACATCTTTGACATTGAGGATATTCATAAAGTTATTTTGCTACAGTGTTTTGTTCCTCTTTGCCCTTTCCTGCATTTGACACTTAGTGGAGTCCTGTGCTGCACTGAATAAATTTAAATGGTCATGCTGTAAAGCTGTACCCGTGGAAAGTTGGAATAAAGCAACACAAATACATAAATCAATTTCGTTATAACGAGGGCAGATTGCATGCCATTCTTTTGCATGTGGAAGTTGCTTTTTAAAACTTGTTCTGGCTTCTTGTTTTTGCAGGCTTCACGTGTCGCAAATTGCCTGGTACCAACATGCCCTATGTAAAGAACTGTGGCCTCGCTTCTCGCATGGGACCAATAACCTCTCAAGAGCCCAAGTTGGACAGCTCAAACCAAAACACAAGTGTTGTGCTTTTGTAACTCTCGACATTTTTATGTTCTGTGTTAGTCTCCTGAAGGGCCCAATTTGGATTTCTCAAATGAGCTTACAAATGTTGTGCCTTTCTATGCCTTCACATTTTTATGTTAATTTTATTTATGTTAATTGTGCTAGTCTCCTGAGAAGTCCACATTGGATTGCTCAATCCAGAATACAAGAGCTGTGCTTTGTTATAGTTCACTACATTTTTATGTTAGTTTTTGATATGGTTCTAGTAAGGAAAGTGTTTCCTTATTAATATATTTTTTAAGTATCTTAAGCCATTTCATGCCAAACCACCCAATTTTGTCAAGAACTGTTCCATTATGGCAAGCCATTTCAAGTTTGCTTGATTTTGAGTAGGTACAATGAGGAAATTTGCTTTCGTACATACACTTGAGTCATTCCAGGGCAACCAACCAACGTTTTTTTGACCATCACAGATATAGTTGAAGCTCCAAACTCTTGCTCCCCATTTATTTTCCTTCGGAAAAAATTTTTTGAACTTTGGCAAAAAATTTATTGTTCTTGCCCAGCTAAGCTAGAAGGCACTGATACACGTTTCTTCTGAAAGGGAAATTGTATGATCCAAATATTCAGATGGTGTTCATGTCAAGAGACTGAAGTGGTGTGAGTGCCAAAATTTGCAAAGTTTGAATTTTCTTCTAACGTAGGGAAATACAGAAGGCACAAAATAAATATAAAATCAGACTGGTTGACTTGGGATAGCTGCAAAATATTTCAAGCCTTGGAGGTTCAGTTGATCAGCTAAAAAACTGTAAAATTCAAATTTTTTGCAAAAAGCTTCGTGTTGAAGGTAAAAAATTAGCTTTGGTGGTTGGCACAAAAGTATATGTCGCCCATCGTTACACAGCCCTACATGTCTGCTATACATGTGACAAGTAACAAAAAGGTATTATTCTTTAAGTGCGATAAATTATTTTTTATAATCTTCATTTGTGGATCACACATACAGCATAAATATAGCATAAATATATGAAGCCATGTCATCTAGTAAGGAAATATTGTTAATATAATTAGCCACAAGAACTATTCAAC
Organism: Dermacentor variabilis; assembly: GCF_050947875.1. NCBI lineage: Eukaryota > Metazoa > Arthropoda > Arachnida > Ixodida > Ixodidae > Dermacentor > Dermacentor variabilis. The sequence continues at coordinate 2,568,284 of NC_134568.1, forward strand.
AAACTGACTGCCTTTTTTATCATTGCGAAGGCAGGTGACGTCAAGCGCTGCAGCTGCAGTCTCAATTCGTATTTTTTTAACATGAACGCAAGAAGTGGTTGCCAATGGTGTCTGACCACATCAGACTAAACATGGCACATGACTTTTATAGATGAGCATGTTCCGGCTCTGAAACAGTGGTAGCAAACAACACCACAAGAATTTGTTCGTACTCATGTAGGTTTTCAGTCCTAATTATGAAGGTGTTTTCTACTTGCATCATCATTGGGCTTCAGGGAGCAGGGCACAAAGTGTCCTGCTCCCTCTATGTTGCATTGCACTGCGACATGCCCTTTAAAATGCTTTGTATAAACAATATCAGCGCTCTTTCTGGATTTACTGTCTACATAATAGCTGATATTTCTTTTTGTAAACTGCACGAACCATATCTTTTAGCACTGCAGGATTCCCTCACGTATTTAATACGTACGATGTCTGTTAGAAAAGTATTTGACTTTTTTTTGCAAACACCTGATGAATATGTAACAAGTGCGTTTTCATCAGCCGCCCTTGAACCTTTGTGCGCATGCACGAATTTTTTCCTGCCTGCCAATAGCGTGACTTGCTGGGACGCAGCATTTGAATGAGGTAGTACACAGTGCTCTCGTCGGTTTTTTATTGCAAGGAAAATGGCGGAGTGACTGGAGCAGTGCTACGGCATCAAATTTTGCCAGAAACTGGGCGACAGCCAAGTGGAAACCATTCCGAAGATTCAGACTGCTTTTGGTGACTATGCTATGAGCAGCACACAGATTAAGGAGTGGTACAACCAGTTTAAAGACGGCCACGCATCGGTGGAGAGCGAGCCACGCTCCAGTCGGCCATCAACATGCCGAAATGACCAGGTCATTGCCAAAGTGAACCCCGTGGTGATGCGGGACTGTCGTGTGACTATCCAAGAAATTGTGGAAGAGGTGGGCATCAGCACATTTTATCCACATTCCATTATCACTGAAGATTTGGCCATGAAGAGAGTTGCACCGAAATTCGTTCCCAAGCTGCTCATGGTGGAGCTAAAGCAACTTCGTGTTGAAGTCTCACAGACATGCTGGATTCCACAAACAGTGACCCCAACTTCATGAACACCATAATCACTGGTGACAAGTCTTGGGGGTATGTTTACGACCCGGAAACCAAATCCCAGTCATTACAGTGGAAGCATTCCACGTCACCAACCAAAGACCGCTAAGTGCGCATCAATGTTAAAGTGTTGCTGACTGCTTTCTTTGACTCCCGCAGTGGTACACCACGGGTACGCACCACAGGGTCAAACAATCACTAAAGACTACTACAGGGATGTCCTCCATGGTCTATGTGATGCTGTGTGGCGCAAGATACCGAAGTTGTCAACAGGAAATTGGCGCATCCATGACGACAGTGCTTTTCTCGCACTTGATTCAGACTTTTTTGGCGAATAACCAGACTCCTGTAGTTCGACAGGCTCCTTACTCTCCTGATGTGGCCGCCTGCGACTTCTGGCTGTTTCCCAAAATCAAGAGGCCATTGAAAGAAGCGCGATTTCAGACAAGAGAAGACATTATGGCTGCAACAACAGCTGAGCTAAACTCCGTTCGGAAAGAGGCCTTCTCGGAATGCTTCTAACAATGGCAGCACTGCTGGGAGAAGTGACTGGAGTCCCAAGGTGACTACTTTGAGGGTGATTAGGTTTCCAACGCTCCAGTTATGCCAGTTTTTTTTTTCTTCAGCCAAAGGTCAGATACTTTTCTAACAGACCTCGTATTGATAGTTTATGTGCAATGGCTGTATGGTTTACCTGGCCCACACCAAACACAAGCCTCGTTGCGTTAGAGCATGTGGCCCTTGGCAATAAAATGCAGACCCTAACACCGCTTCTCTGTCATCTGTGTGGAGACAAAGCCAGCTTTGTCGTGTGCATTCCCAGCCGGCAAGCTGTGCGCACATCCGAGAAAAGTCGGTGCTGACAAAATTTCAAAAAAGAATTTCTCGCATTTAAAAATAATGCCTTCTTTAACTTAACACATGCATAGCAGACATGTAGAGCTATCTAATAATGTATCATATTTTGGCCAACTACGAAAGCTGTTTTTTCCTTCAACATGAAGCTTGCAAAACATTAGAATTTGTTTTTTTTTACAGGCGATCAGCTGAACCTTCAAAGCTGCACATATTTTTTTGCTATACTATGTCACCTGGGCTACCATTCTGTATTTAAGTTCTGTCCTGTGAATTTTTCGTTACGAAAAAAATCTAACGGATTGCAATTTGACTCATTTTTTGCCGGTGCCAAAAGCAATTGAAGTATTCAAATATTTGAAAAATTGTCTATTTTGGCAGTTGCATCACTTCACCGTATTTCCACGCACACCATTTGAAGGCCTCTATCAATACAATGTGCATTTGAAAAAGAATGTTGATTGATGTCCTCTAGCTCAGCTGAGCAGGAAAACTAAACTGTCACCAAAATGCTACAAAATATCTGGCAAAAATTAATAAAAGTGGGTAACGAGTTTTGAACTCTATAAACACATGGCAATGTTTCAGCTATATGTGTGGTGTCAAAAAAACACTGGTCGATTTGGTATGGAATCGCACACTGCAAGTGCATCTGTGCCATTGTCAGAGTTCAGTAAAAACTGCATTATACATAGCTTTGTAAACATGGTTTATTGCTATCTAAAATACACGAGTAAAAATTAATAGGTATAAGTCGGCTTAAATTTAAAATGCAACAAGAAATCTCCGGTAATGGCAATGATGTGCCTTTCATGCTTGCATGAAACCATATCTTTTTCTGAATTCTTTCATTATTTTTTTGTGACAGTGAATAAAATTGAACTCACAAAAGGAGTAACTTTGTTTTATTCCAGCACATCACTAATAGTTTTTTTTTTCATATAAAAATCTGAAGTAGTTAATATGAATAAGTTGCTTGATATGGAATGACCTGCGCAGGAACGTTATCATGGCAGAAAACGCAACTGTATCATGCAACAGCAATGCAGCATAATAAACTGCTCCCATAAGCATCGCTTATGTGATTGCCATATTTCAGAAGTATGTAAGGTTTACTGAAATTGGCACACACCATTCAACCAACAAATAAGGATTGTACAGTGGTCCTTTTTCAGTTTTACAGATTTTTTAAAAGTTGTCTGTGCCAGGTAGCATAATTTTTGTTGAGCTGGATTATTCAGAGGTGGACATTACTAGCACAAGAAATGGAAACATTAAACTGATTCTCATAAATTTATTAATTCACTTAAACATCACGGCACATATTTCAGTTTGCAAATTGTAGCCAGTGAGGTTGAAAGACATATTCACTTGAAATTAATTTCCAGGATGACACCAGTTGCGAGATTTTTTCAGAAATGTGAGAGAAATACATGGGCATTCCGGTTACTTTTGTGCTTCAATGAATAACAGTGCGTTTTGTTAACAAAAAAGTGCTACAGCAGTGCATTTCTACAGCCAGTTTGATGGCATGTGTCTCGTTACTGGTGTCATTCTGGAAGTTCGTTCTTAGTGCATACACCTTGTAAAATTACCGTCTACAATTCGTAAAAACTTTATTAGGAACTGAGTTTTTCTTAATCAGCTGACTATGGTGTCTTGATTTCTCATGCAAGTAATGTTTGGCACTCTGTATCTAGAATTATGTTAGCTGCAACAGTCCGTGTTTAATAAATTCCATGAAACTTAAAGATAACCACCCTGCATATCGTGTCTCATTTGATTGCTGTGGGCTCAAGCAAATCGTGCCATGGTAATAGTACCACTGGCTCCCTAATAGAGAAAGCAAGTACCTTTTTTGAGTGCTCTTATTGACAGTCATATCAGTCTGCTTCTAGATTTATTTATTTAGGTATTTATTTTTTTAAATTTATTTCTTTTGGGAAATGTGTTTTACTTGAGGGCCACACAGACTACACCTTCAGTATTCAATTTTGTTACGGTGTCAAGCTGCAGGAAGTTTGTACTGTGCAATAGTTTTTAAGAAGTTTCTGATGTTCTCAAACTACAAATGGTTGTACATTTACACAGATGTTTGGTTACAAATAAACGGTTCACCTAGAAAAATGGTTTTTGTCTGCATCAGTTCAGCACTCTTGATTTTGTGGAGGACCATTCACTCTGACAATTCAAAAATGTGGCATAACAGTACTGCTAGCAGTTTTGCAATATGTTTTATTACAGGCAATCTAGGAGCATGTTTTGAGCCCAGGGTGACAGAGGCCTGTGATACAAAATGGCTGTATTTAAATTTTATCCCTATCCTCTCACAGCAAACATACCAATGTGACATCAAAGGTAATTATATGCAACATAGCTCAGCAGTATTTTAAGGTAAGTGCAGGTTTAAACTGCTAAATACCCACTGGGGCATAAAGGGATTTCAACATAATTTGTGTTGATGTTCAACAGATCTGCAACAATTCTTCCATGGGCTTTCAATATTGACGAACAACACATTTCAACAATACGTCAATGGGCTTTCAATTTTGAGACTAAACACATCTTCAACAATGCTTCAATGGGCTTTCAACATTGACAAACAACACATTTCAACAATACCTCAATGGGCTTTCAATTTTGAGCTTCAACAATGCTTCAATGGGCTTTCAACATTGACAAACAACACATTTCAACAATACGTCAATTGGGTTTCAACATTGACAAACAACACGTCTTCAACAATGCTTCAATGGGCTTTCAGCATTGAAGTACACCATAGTTTCAACGATATGCCAATGATCTTTCAAATTGAGAGGCCACAATGATGTTTCGAGTGAATGTCGCGGGCCAATTATCAACACTTGTCAACAATTTCCTCAATGATGTTTCAACAACTCCCCAATGATCTTTCAAGGTCATTTGTTGACGTTGAACAATGATACGTCAATAACCTTTCAACAATTTTTTTTGTAAGGGTGAGCTTCCGGGAGCTACGATATGGATGGAAACAACTTTATTTTAAATCCGGCGAAGTTTAACGACCCGGGCTCTGGTCTCCCATGAGGGGACTTCGAGGCCTTGCCTCGTCGCCGTCTCTCAGGCCTGCTGGACAGCCCACTCTTGCGTCTTAAGGTTGGAGCGGCACAGAGCTCCGGCCCACTTCGACGCAAGAGCTTCCGGAGCTACTGCCAATGTAGCTGATATAACACGACACTCCCACAACATGTGTGAGAGCGCCGCTCTAGTTTGAGGACATAACTTACAAAGAGCACTCGGGTATTGCGCGGGGAAAGTGTGCCGCAATCGCACCGGACTGGGGAAGGTTTGTGTCTGCAGTTATCGCCAGACGACTGCCTGGCGACGTTTCAGCTTGGGGTGAGGGGGGGGGGGGAGCAATGAGCACCTGCCTAGCTGGTAGTGCTTGGTGATGTCATCATAGCTGACCAAGCGTTCTCGCGTGTTTTGAACCAGGAGCCCCGAACTCGAATTGGCGGTCTCCGCTTCTGCGCGACGGGTCATGTCTCGGGGTCAGTAAGCGCAAGCGCAATCGCTACCTCTTCCGCTGTTTCTTGGTATTCCATTGCGACACTACATGCGTGCGTAAGCCGGGAGTTAACGTCTACGACTACCGCCGTGAACCGGTGTTCGCGTGTGTTTTCTGCCGCGTCTACGAAGCGCGTAGTCCTCTTCCCGCCCAAGGAGCGCAGCAGTGCCTTTGCGCGGGCCTGGCATCGGCCCCGATTATATTCGGGGTGCATGTTTCGGGGGTTAGGGGCGGCGATCAGTATGTCGCTGAGGTCGGGTGGAATGACCTGTTTCTGACCGTGTCGGACGTGGTAATTGAAGCCGAGTTTCTGCAGGATGTACCGGCCCGTGGCTCTCAGGGACATGCGTTCGAGTTGCGAGGATCTTTGCGCATCCACGATTTCCTCAAGCGTGTTGTATAGCCCCAGCTGTAGCAGACGAGCAGTGTTTGTGGACTCCGGTAGGCCAATGGCAATCTTGCAAGTCCTGCGAATAAGGGTGTTGATTTTCTCCCTTCCGGTGACATTCCAGTTGCGGAAGGCAGCCACATAAGCAATGTGACTGATTGCGAAAGCCTGTATGAGGCGCATGACGCTGTCCTCCTTCATGCCCGTGTGCTTTATTGTAATAAGTTTGATCAGGCGGGTAGCCGCTGTAACCTTCCCTTCGATTTTGCGGATAGCTTCTATGTTTGACCGTTGGCTGTTATATGCATGCGAGGTTGCGTATGTTCGGGAATCGGGGAATACAGGAGCTGTCTTGCGTATAGAGGATTATTTCGTCACATTGGCGCGATAAGCCTGTAGGCTTGGACCCGCAGCCTGGGCGGTAAAGGAGCAGCTGCGATTTGAGTATAGATAGTTTGCCTTAAGGACATGTGATCCTGCCGGCAGGCTGACAATGAGGATGTCGCCACATACATATACGAGAAATTACACCTTCTCGGAGCTTGCAACTTTGCTTGGGGGTCTCCTGGGACCAGGCAGTACATAGTTGATGGTGTCCGAGTTCCCACCCATGCGGTCAGTCTTCACGTGCACCCAGTGGAACCCAGTCTGCAAGCTTTCGTCCAGACGGCAGTGGAAGCGCAGGATGCCGCAATTCTGCGTTTGGAAACTGCAGCCCCAGAGCACACCTCCGCCCATCCGCTGGTTAGACGGGGATATTTTTCTTGCGGCAGCGTGGGCCACTGTATAGGAACAGTTCGCAAGATCGGCGACAGACCATGCAATATCAAACCTGCCCACTACCAACGCTCCGCGCGCGCGCGCGCGCACGCACGCACGCACGCTCGCACGCACGCACGCACACACACACACACACACACACACACGCACGCACGCAATCACACGCACGCACGCACGCACGCACACACACGCACACACACACTAACACACACACGCACGCACACGCACGCTACCTCTGGGTCGCGATCTGCCCAGCGCCGCTCTTGACCTGCGGCTCCACACGGACGATGGAAGCACGTATCTGGCCTTTGCTCCTGCCTTAAAAGAATTACCCGCCGATCTGAACCTGCGAGCCGACTACCTCCTGTCCGTTGACGTATATCTCGTGATCGAGGGCGGCACAGTCTGTCTCCACCCAATAGCCTCGACTTCAACAGCTGGTGTAGTCGCCACAGCCTGACATACCTATAGCTGTTTTCTCAGTGTTAGAGAGCTATAGAGCGATTTTCGCATGTAATACGTTGTATTTACGAGGCAATAGGTTACTGGAACATTGCGTTCCTACAGATGACCACGCAGCTATGTAATTACCAGTGTGACGTTACGCCGTACGCGAACGTGCTGTCATTGCCGAAAGGGTGCAGGAAATGCTGGCTGCTAGCGTCATGAGATCTTCTAGCCTCTCAGCCGCACCTGTCGTCGTTGCGAAGACGAACTGCAGTCTCAGCTGTTGTGTCCATTATTGAGAGTTAAGCATACCACCTCCGATTGCTACCCACGTACCCGCATTGGCGATGCCATTAACTACGTGCCAAACTCTACAAACAATGCCTGAAGTAGAAGTTTGCCCGCTGGGTCATTCGACTGGAAGATTACGCCTACGACATAAAGCAGAGTTGTGACGCTGAACCAGCTTTCCGATGCACTATGGCAAAACATCTACGTGGAGAGCTCCCCTCAAGTCCAAGAAGGGTGGATGGAGTTCGTACATCAGGACGATTCTAACTCTCAACGGTGCGATTCAGATTTGGCATCAATAATAACCTCCGTCGAAGATAAGCAGCGCGATTCCAAATTTGTGCGGTGCGAAAAACTTTGTATTGACCCCATTCGACTGGCAACCAAGATTAATGTCAACTCCTAATATTCCCCTTGACCATTCGTTCTCAAATCCCTCACGCCATTCATGATAACCCGGAAAGCGGACACATAGACCTACGTGCTAATCTTCGTAAGATCCAGGGATATTTTTGGTGGCCTATGTAGTCTGGATAACAGCATTCCATCGTACGTCAAAAGCTGCGAGCTGATCCAAAAGCTTAGGCGTCACCCAGGAGGCCAACACCCCCCCCCCCCCCCCCCCACGCACATTCCACTCCCTGACATTATTTTTCAAAAATCGGGATTGATGACGTCGGCACATTACCAACTACGGCAGCAGGCAACCAGAACATGTTAGTCGCAGTGCACTACTTACCGAATTTTTTCGAAGTCACTGCAGTGCCTTCTCTGGCTGCTAATTTGTTCACAAATTTATGCAGGACAGCTTTGAGTGGAAACGCGGTCTGCCCAGAAAGGTGGTTCCAGATCGAGCGACCCTTTACCACAGTCTAGAACTTTAAACTTACCTCCTGAATGCTGGCGTCGAACACTGCTTCACTTTAGCGTAGACTCCGTAAGGGATCGGGTTAACTGAGAGGTACAACCAGACGTTGCAGGCTCGACTCATCCCTCAATCCAACAACAAGAAACCAAATGAAACGGACTGGGACGACCATTTCGAAGCGGCACCTGCATACGCACTAATGCGGCGTTCCAATCTTCGTTTGCCACTTCACCTCATGAAGTTGTCTACCGGCACATACCAAAACTGGCTGCCGTCCAAAACTTCCACACACATGTTTAATATGGACGTACCGCTTCAAGACAAACCATGTGCCTCAACATTCGGGCTACGGTGTGCAAAAGGGCCACAAACGGTACTATGGCCGCTGCAGTGTCACTGACCAGCGCCGCAATAGCAGGTCTGGCACGAGGTGTGGGTAGAGAAATACGCACAATCAGCACTCGAAAACTGGTACGCGAAGTTAGACTGCCCTTTCTTGATCGACGAGAGACTGGGGGAGAACACGTGACCTGTACGGTACACGGCTAATGAAACCGGTGTGGACCAACGCGGGAGAAACAATTTTTTGTGCATTTGTCTCGCCTTTCCGGATCCGGTTACGACCATCCCTCAATCCAACAACAAGAAACCAAATGAAACGGACTGGGACGACCATTTCGAAGCGGCACCTGTATACGCACTTAGTGCGGCGTTCCAATCTTCGTTTGCCACTTCACCTCATGAAGCTGTCTACCGGCACATACCAAAACCGGCTGCCGTCCAAAACTTCCACACACATGTAAAATATGGACGCACCGCTTCAAGACAAACCATGTGCCTCAACATTCGGGCTAAGGTGGGCAGGAGGATATACCAGTACTTCAAAGATTTCCTGACGGAACGGACCACCGAAATCTGCGCGGGAGACCTGCAGCTCGAAGAGAAGAAGCTGGGCAGCGTCGGAAATCCGCAGGGCTCGGTGATCTCCCCGCTACTCTTCAACCTCATGATGATCGGGGTGGCCAACCTGCTAGAAAGAGTAGCGGGAGGCAGGCACACCATTTACGCCGACGACGTTACGCTATGAGTACCGGGAGGAAGCGACGGACACATCGAGACAACGCTGCAAGAAGCTGTCAACGCCAATGAGGAGCAGCTGGACGGGTATTGACTCGTTTGCTCTCCGGCCAAGTCAGAACTGCTGGTGATTCCACCGACAGGAGCGGGCAGGAAAAGAAAGAATATGGAAGTTAAGTACGAGGGTCCCAAGATCACGGTCAAGTCGGCGGGAGGACAAGTAATAGCGGAGGTCGAGAAGATTCGAGTGCTCGGGCTGCGCATCCAGCGAAACCGAGTCAACGGTGAAACGGTCAAGGTCAACAAGCTGGCGGGCAAAGCGGCCGCTGCAATGAGACTCATCAAGAGGGTGTCCAACATAAGAGCGGGGATGAAGGAGGACAGCCTGACTAGGCTCGTTCAGTCCTTCGCAGTTAGCCACATAACGCACGTGGCCGCCTTCCACAACTGGAGGCCGAGCGAACGTAACAAGATAGACGCCACCATGCGCAAGGCGTATAAGGCGGCACTCAGTCTCCTCGGGAGCACGAGCACCGAAAAATTCATGGCGCTGGTAGTCCACAACACGCTGGACGAAATAGCCGAAGCACAGAGAACGGCGCAACTCGAGCGTCTCTCTGAAATGAGAACCGGAAGACAGATACTGCGGGACCTTGGCCTCGAGCCGGGGGAAGCCAAACAGAAGAAAGACGTACCTATACCGGATAGCATCAATAGAAAGCTCAGGGTCCGCCCGATCCCGAGGAACGTTAACCCCGAGCACAACAAGGAGCGGAGGTTGGCGAGAGCCAGGGCTCTCGTGGACCTCTACGCCAGAGCAGAAGGCGCCGTCTACGTGGACGCGGCGGAGTACCGAGGGAGCAGCGACGCATACGCGGCGGTGGTTGCCGGGGCATCGACGGGTGCAACGAAGACCGTGGCGAGCGTCCGGACTAAGGGACCTTAGTCCGGACTCGAAAAGCGCACCGGGCGGAGGAGGTGGCCATCGCCTTGGCTGTCTCCGACCCCGGATGCACTACAGTGTTGTATGACTCTAGAACGGCAGTGAAGAACTACGCCAAGGGTAGGGGATGTGGTGGGGCCTCGCGCATACTGCGCAAGGCCGAAGACATCGGACGCAAAAGTGCTGTGGTGATCAAGTGGTTTCCGGCCCACACGGGCATTGACGTGTCGGAACGCGGGAACGTGAACCACAACGAGACGGCCAAATCGGCCGCGCGAGGACTAACCAACCGCGCAGCTGCAAGCACGGCCGACTAGGAGTGTTGGTCGCGGTGCTGTGCGAAGGACAAGATGACCACCTTCAACGAAATAGTGAAGTGGTACAGACTGAAGCGACAGACTATGCCGCCACCTCACCTGAGGCTTACCCGGAAGGAGGCAGTGTTATACAGACAGTTACAGACGGGGTCCCTGCTCACCCCGGTGATAGCTAAGCACGTGTGTCCGAGGGTGTACTCGAGTGACGTGTGTAGACTGTGTGCGAAGGAGAGAGCCACCGCGGCTCACATCCTTTGAAACTGTAGCGCAAATCCGCGAGAAGCCAGCGAGAAGACGACGATCCCGCCGCAGCTAGAGGCTGCAACAAGGAGCTTTGATCAAGAGACACAACTCAAGGCCGTCCAGCAGGTCTCGGCAGTTCTAGAGAGGCAGCGACCGCGCGAAACCGAGGAGAAGGGGGGCAGCACCCCCAGGAAGGAGGCGGTGGCCCTCTCGGACCCGCAGAAGTAGCGAGAGACCAAGACCTCGAGGAGCACAACGCACGAGGCTGACGTAGTGGCCGCGTCGCGGTAAAAGCTTGCCCTCCCTGCGTGGTGGGAGCCTAACCGATTCTGCAGGCATTTTCAATAAAGTTGTTCTCTGTCTCCATCTCTGTCTCGCCTTAAGTAGACTGTCAGTTCAACTGCTGAGATGCGTATGTTTGTTTACTTTTGACCATTCCAATGTATATATATATATATATAATATATATATATATATATATATATATATATATATATATATATATATATATATATATATATATATATCATGAGAAGCCAACAAACACTGACACGAAGGACAACATAGGGGAAATTATACGTGCTTAATAAATGAACTGAATGAACGATAAATTAACGGAAATCAAAGTGGATGAAAAAACAACTTGCCGCAGGTGGGAACCGAACTCACAACCTGCGCATTTCGCGTGCGATGCTCTACCAATTCAGCTACCGCAGCGGTGTTTCCCCATCCACTTTCTTGGGTATGTATGTGTCCGAGTAGAACCCTGAGAGTGTTAGCCAACGCCACCACTCATAGACCTTAGCGGCGGACGTGGAACGTCCTTTTTTTTTTTTTACCGCAAGCGTCACGAGAACGTGATCTTTTTGGGTAAAGGCAACTGGTCAATAAACCCACACATGCTACCGGAAGGCATCAATGTTGCCGCATTCGAGACCATCGTTATGTAATAAATCAGAAGAGGGGGTTGACCGAGGGGCCCGATTTTTATTAGTCATATAAGAAGCCAACAAACACTGAGGCCAAGGACAGCATAGGGGAAATTAGATGTGCTTAATAAATGAAATGAAGAAACGATAAATTAATAGAAATAGGAAAACGGTTCCCACCTGCGGCAAGTTGTTTTTCATCCACTTTGATTTCCATTAATTTAGCGTTTCTTCATTTCATTTATTAAGCACATCTAATTTCGCCTATGTTATCTTTGGTGTCAGTGTTTGTTGGCTTCTTATGATATGACTATATATATATATATATATATATATATATATATATATATATATATATATATATATGAGCCTATTTATGTCCACTGCAGGACGAAGGCATCTCCCTGCGACCTCCAATTACCCGTGTCCTGCGCCAACCGATTCCAAATAGCACCCGCAAATTTCCCAATTTCGTCACTCCATCTAGTCTTCTGCCGTCCTCTACTGCGCTTCCCTTCTCTTGGTCCCCATTCTGTTACCTTAACGGTCCAACGGTTATCTAATCTACGCATTACATGACCTACCCAGCGCCATTTTTTTTCTCTTAATGTCGATTAGAATATCGGCTATGTTCTCTGATCCAAACTGCTCTCTTTCTGTCTCTTAATGTTATGCCTAGCAATCTTCGTTCCATCGCTCTCTGCGCGGTCCTTAAGAGGAAGCTTTAGCTCGAGTGCTCCTATATAAATACATGTAAAAGGAGAATTCGTTTTTCTCGGCAACCACTGCACCAAATTTGACGAGGTTTGTTGCATTTAAAAGACAAACTTAAAATCTAGTGACTGTTGGTTTCGAATTTTCGAGTTAGGCTGTCAATTTTTTATTAAAAATTGGCAAGCATTGAAAATTTTCAAAAAACGAAACTATCAAGTTTACAACTCTGTCACTCAACCACTAAAGATTATAATACAATTCTGTGAATTCCACCTAATAGTACATCTAAAGCGGACAAAATTGATATGTTACACATGAATATAAAAAAATTTAATCATAGGGAAATACAACGTTTGCAAAACCGTTGTAACTAACGTAGCAAATGCACGTAAGATGTAAAATGACATATTTAATTTGTCCGCTTTGAATGATCTGAAGGGTGCCATTTACAGAACCGCGATATCAGTTCTTGATGCAGAGCTATGAATTTGTAAACTTCGTGCTTTTATTTTTTTTCGAACGGTCAAATATTTGAAAATCGTTTTAAGAAAATTCAAGCCCTAAATCGAAATTCCGCTTCCAACAGTCACTAGAATTTAACTGTCTCTTTCATATGCAACAAATTTCATCAAAATTGGTACAGCGGTTACCTCATAAAAACGTTTTTGCGTTTTACATGTATTTGAATAGGCCGCGTCGGAGTTGGGCCCGAGCTAAAGCTTCCTCTGTTCTCAAGCTTCTTTGTGAACCGTCAAGTCTCTGCGCCGTATGTCAGCACCGGTAAAATGCATTGCTTGTATACTTTCGTTTTCAGTGATAACGGTAAGCTCCCATGCAGGGGCTCACGATGTCTGCCGTACGCGATCCAACCCATTTTTATTCTTCCATGAATTTCCTTCTCATGGTCTGGTTCCCTGTGATTAGTTGATCTAGGTAAACATACTGCTCCACAGACTCTAGAGGCTGACTGGCGATCTTGAACTCTTGTTCGCTTGTCAGGTTATTTATAATTATCCTTGTACCTGCATATTAATCTTCAGTCCCACATTTACACTCTCCCTGTTAACGTCCTGAATCATTTGTTGCAACTCGCCTGCATTGTTGCTGAATAGAACAATGTCATCGGCACACCGAAGGTTGTTGAGGTATTCGCCGTCGATCTTTACTCCTAAGCCTTCCTAGTTTGATAGCTTGAATACTTCTTCTAAGCACGCAGTGAATAGCATTGGAGAGATTGTGTCTCCTTGTCTGACCCATTTCTTTATAGGTATCTTTCTACTTTTCTTGTGCAGAATTGAGCTGGCTGTGGAATCTCTGTAGATATTTTCTACGGTATCTACGTAAGCGATCTGTACTCCTTGATTGCGCAATGCCTCTATGACAGCTGGTATCTCCACTGAATCAAATGCTTTTTCCTAATCTATGAAAGCCATATAGAGAGGTTTATTGCACTCTGGGGATTTCGTGATAACCTGGTTAATGACATGGATGTGATCCATTGCAGGGTAACCTTTCCTGAAGCCAGCCTGCTCCCTTGGTTAACTAAATTCCAGGGTTGTCCTTATTCTATTGGAGATTATTTTGGTAAATATTTTATGTAATACTGGGAGTAAGCTAATTGGCCTATAATTTTTTAGTTCTTTAACGGCGCCCTTTTTGTAGATTAGTATAATGTTTGCATTCTTCCAGTTTTCCGGGACCCTTGCAGTCGATAGACACTTCGTATAGAGAGCCGCCAGTTTTCCTAGCATTATGTCTATTCCATATTTGATTAAATCGACTGTTATTCCATCCTCTCCTACCGCTTTTCCCCGTTTCATGCCTTGCAAGGCCTTTCTGACTTCATCTCTAGTTATAGGAGCAGTTTCAGTATACTGTTCATTATTGTTTTGAATAGAGCGCTCCTGTGTCGTCTGGGTACTGTAAAGGTCAGTATAAAATTCTTCCGCTGCTTTCACTATATCTTCGTGATTGCTGATGACATTACCCTGCCTACCTTTAGTGCATACATCTTGGTTTGTCCTATGCCAAGTTTCGTTCTCACTGATTTCAGGCTGCGTCCATTTTTTAAGGCTTCTTCAGTCTTCCTCACGTTATATTTTGGAATATCACTTATTTTCGCCTTGTTGATCAGTTTTGACAGTTCCGCGAATTCTATCTTATCTCTTAAGTTGCACACTTTCATTCTTTGTCGTTTCTTCATTAGGTCTATTGTTATTTGGGAGAGCTTGCCTACTGGTTGCGTTGGTGCCTTGCCTCCCACTTCAATCGCTGCTTCTGAAGCCAGCCTCGTTACGGTTTCATTCAATACCTCTGTGTCATCATCTCTCTGTTCTAAGGCTGCATATTTGTTAGCAAGTACCCGCCTAAATTTGTCTGCTTTTGTCCTTACTGCCTCTAACATGACCTGTTCTTTCTTGACCAATTTTACTCTTCTCTAAATTGAGGTGGATCTTGTGCCTATATATATATATATATATATATATATATATATATATATATAAGCGAATCTCATCGGGGATCCAGTAGTCTAAGGGCAACTTTTAGGTTGAGGACGCACGTTCCCGAAAATATAAAAAAAACGATGCTTTATTCCTTACGTTTATATATATACACTGAACGATATGCAACTAGGGGGCCGTTTTTCCGCTTTGTCGCAGGGAGACCGGGTGCACCCGCCGTGGTTGCTCAGTGGCCATGATGTTGGGCTGCGGAGCACGAGGTCGCGGGATCGAATGCCGGCCACGGTGGCCGCATTTCGATGGCGGCGAAGTGCGAAAACACCCGTGTACCTAGATTTAGGTGCACGTTAAAGAACCCCAGGTGGTCGAAATTTCCGGAGTCCTCCACTACGGCGTGCCTCATAATCAGAAAGTGGTTTTGGCACGTAAAACCCCATAATTTAAGACCGGGCGCACGGCGCGTGCAATTTAAAACCAAATGAACAGCTTAATAAGCAGTGCCGTGTTCCAATGATTTCTCTTCCGCGCTTTTGTTCACCCTTTGTTTTGACTACATGCAGTTTTGGACAGCGGCAGGCGCTGTACTTCTAGCACAGCCACAAACAAATTGCTTGTCGTGACTTCGACAAATATTTAGAGTGCTTATAGCTTCATATAAACGTGGCGGCAAACTGAAAAAGGCAGAATGTCACCTGCCTCTCGTGGGTGTCTTGTGCCTACAGGCTCGGGCGGCAACCTTCCGCTACATTGTAAGCAATACGGATGCACTTCCATCTTCAGCAACAAGTCAGTCGCGGGAAATGCCACCTCGCAGCAGGAAAGACAGTTGAGAGAAGTCTATCGCATTTCTAAACTTCGGTGGTCCTAACATCGGTGGTCCTAACCAAGTAAGAGCCTGAATATTTTCAACAGTGTTGCCGTGTACTGATAATGTCATTGCCATTATGTTGTGGATTGTGCATGTTCAGCGCGGCTAGGGGAAACTGTTTGCAAGAATAAAGATCAGTTGTTTGTCCAGACACCCTTCTCTCGCCTTGTCTACCTTCACCTCTCGACTTTCTCCTTTTTCAAGTTTGATGGCATTCAGCGACTACATCCACTTAGCAACTAGCCGAACAAACCACTTTGACGTCTAACTAATCACCGAGAACTACCAAGCAACTATACATTATTTTTACAGCACGGACACACACTGTTGATCCTGTTTCTGTGCAAAGCACGCTGACCGTGGAATCACTCCCCCATCCCAAGTGTTATTCGTGTTAATCGCATTCTCAAGTGTTAATCACCTACCCGTCTCAAATGTTCCTAGAAATATATAACATTTATGATGCCTGCCACCAGCGATATTAGAGATCCTTAAAACTTAAAAATTATCACTCCGTATTGAAATATCCAATCCAGCTTAAGCTTAAGGAGGAGAATGGTGTACTTCCAATGGCACATTAACAATGCGTCTCCCAGATGTGCCTTGTAATATGATTTAAAAAAAAACTGCAAATTTCAACACTTGTTACAATCTCATAGGATTAGTTTGTCTGTGGTGATTCGTCAACGTGAGTATATATGCACCATCTTTTGGGGAAACTCAACATCGACTGTGGTGGCGCACGCTGTAATAAACCGCAACCTTCAATGCACACTGAACCGGTCCCGTTTTGCATACATCCTGTCCTTTCGGGAGGCGTATTCTGCGGGCCAAGTACGACAACCCAACGTGGTTTTGCTCTTCGGCGCCAGCAGATTTATTGTCAACCTGCCTATTTCCTACAAGAAACTGACTTAGCCTTGTCATCTCTAAAGCATTTTTTTTTTCTTTCGGAGGGACAAAATTCTGCTAGTCTTGTTTTCGTGTGATCTTACATGTTACTGTAATCGGTGTGACATGTCTGTTTTTTTTTCTTTTGCTATGGCCTGGCTGTTCTCTTTCTACAGGAAGACACCATACTATGCCGTTGGTTTAATTGAGTCCGTGTGGTCTATCATCTTCCTCCACGTTTGCCATCTCTTAGGGCACACTGTAAAAAAAATTTGCCTTACTTTTCAGTAAATTTGCTGGTAATTTTTGACCAAACACTCTTCCGTAAATTAAGAACGGTAATTTCCGTAGAACGGACAACTGTAAAAGAGAGACCGTAATACAAGATAAGAGTGCTTCTGTATCTAGAAAACGGATCGCACTGTATGCTGAATTTGTACTATAACCGTTAAAATACAGGTGCTTGCTGTATTCAGAAAACGAAAGACTCAGTATGCTAAATCTGTACTATATCCGTTAAAGTACAGGTGCTTCACGTATTTCATCTTGCAGAGCATATCCATTGTTCGAAGAATGTGCCATCGCAGACAAAATTTCCCAGGACGTGCGAGAGTCGACCGAATTTTATGGTGCACTATTTGCTGGGATCAGCCGTGCTACCATCTGCGTTCGGAATGTGCATACGTGACCCACTGTTTTCAGCGGTCTTGAACAGAAATGCAATTTGGTCAACGCTCGCATTTCCAGGGTACTTCTGTCCACGATAGTACATCTCCTTTAATGCAAATATCATGAAGGCAGCTCATAGCCAAAGCAGCAGGTCACCAGTGAGAAAATTGTCTTGCCAACACACTGACATGGCTGCAGAGATAAAACACTTTGCACTTTGTAATATGAATGCACTGCATAGCATATATACAAAAAGGTGCAACATTCCAGTCCTCAAGTTCTTAGATCACAGAAGCAACTTTATTTTCTTCACTCACTCATCTTGCACTTCTTCCTGGTGAAAGTTGTTCTTGACTCCAAACGCTTGCAAGGATAAACTTGCTGCTGTTAGGAGAAACAAATAGTATTCGTGAATATCCATCCTAAAGAAAGCGGCAAAAAAGTATAATCACAGAACACGACAAAGCAGTAACTTCTGTGTTAGAAAAACATGTAAGTAGACCAACATTGTTGGAACAAGGGATGTTGTTGTAGCCAACATTTCGACATAGGTGCTTCTCATTAGGGTAGCAAATGTTTTCCTTGGCTGTGTTGTTTGGCCTCCTTGGCCTCATTGGCAGAGAATAAACTGGTGCATATAATAGATCAAGAGAAGCCAAAGTGTTAAAATAAAGGAAGGAAGGGTGTGCTTAGCAGTGGTGATTGTGATGGAGCGGGTATGAGCACTGCTGTCAGTACTTGCTAAGGGTAGGGGTGACCAAAACAGAAAACGATGTACACATGTAAGCAGTCAATCCAGTAGACATAATCTTCCCAGAAGACAAAATAGGCATCAAGATAAACAGTTTGCACTTTTGGAAAAGGAAAAATAAGAATTAAGGAAAATAAATTTTGTATCAAGATGCATCTGGTTAAGATCACTGTAAATGGAAAATGAAGGCACATTATGAATATATATTTTGTTGAAAGCCGATGAAGAAAAGATATATTAACCACATATTAAAAAATAGGGACACTAAAATTAAACTGGGTATGACCATAAAACACTAAAGAACATCCTGTGGAAAAAAATGGGATGGACAATATGATAACCAGGTGCAAGATTGCAAAATGTCGAGTGCTGTTTATATTCATGCTGCTGTTGACGGCTTCAAGTTTCTGTCTTCCTGTGGAACCTTTGTCTTACTTGAACAAGGAAATAGGTCATTTTTTAAACAAGTCAGTTCAAATGCAGTTCAAAGCTTCAGCATTATTATAATGAAAGAAAATATTGTGGTCAGTTCTCCTGGGTGTGCTTTCATTCACCAGTTATTTCCACCGGTGTCAGCTCAAAATTTAATGGTCTAAATGGACCTTAGCTCCTGGCAAACCATTAGCTGGTCTTTTTTTCAACACAGATGCCTGCACGTTATATGTGTTGGCAGGAGTGCTAGCAAACTACATTATACTTGTTGCCACAACCAAAGTGAAACTTGGTAACAGTGATTGAAAAAAAAAAAACCAGCATTCCACAATATTGATTCAAGTCGTCTGGAAAAGTTGCTTAAGTTAATGTACACCCCCCACCCCACCAGACACAATTATACACCACACGGACTCTCATGGTGTCAACCATGCTATTATAACACTAGGCATCAAGTAGGAGAATTAGGGGATAAGAGGGCACAATCCTTTTTGTTAGAACATCAAATGTGCTTTACATAAATGCTACATTCCAACTAACAAAGGAGCAGCCGATACTGACCAATGCATACGAAAGCTAATGACATTCTGTGCAGCAGAATGTTGACGATGAGGTGTTATGCGCACAAGTGCACTCTTTCACACAAAATGACATCCTGCAGTCAAACCTTGTGCCAACATTGGAGTTTGAAAAACACCACAGTGGAAAGCAGAGTGCTAAATTTGTTGAAAATTACTAAAAATTATTCGATTATTCATTATCCTTACTGTTCGTTAAAGATTCACAGATTGTTCCCTACGGGTGCTGTAAACAGTCACCCTGCTTTTACAGTCGTAGCAACAATGATCTGTGGCACAGACAAGAATAAATGCTCATGAAGTTTATGCAAGAGTATACCCTACAAATTACACCCCATTTCACATTCCAATGTGGTAGAAGAGGAAGACGAAAAAAAACTACTTTCTGGTGGAGGATGCATACCCTAGAATAGAAGAAACAAGTGTACCCTAACCATTGCTGCTGCCGATGCCTGTGCACTAGCAGTTACATATAATATGGCAGTTACAATTGTTTTTCCACAAGCACTGCAAGCTGCTGCCAGTTGACCAGTACACAGCAGTAATAAATTGAGGGCAAGTTAAAGCTCTCCAAAGGATTTATCTCATATGACACAATTGGAATGCAATATTCTGCAAATAAGTGAAGAGCGATGTGCCATCCCATACAATGAAACACCTTTGAAGAATCTGAATCACCACCTGCACTCTTAGGCAGTTACAACCTTTGGAGTGCCCCTTCTGCCACACAACAATAATCGTTATCTGCCTTGATGTGTTTCCTTCGTTGAAAACACCACGCCCGCTACTTTCCTGTCGGGAATGCTATCATGCTGATAACGCGCATGCCGTTTGTTACTGGAAAGTACAGGGCTCGCAGCGGTAAAGAAAGAAAACGCATCAAGGCAGATGACGATTATCGTTGTGTGGCAGAAGGGGCACTCCAAAGGGTGTAACTTTGCCTAAGAGTATGGGCAGTGACGAGGTAAAAGAGTGTGTTCTGTGTAAAGTAGTGCACCTGTATAACCTAAAGCTGTGGACAATGCATTTAGTATCAGCTGTGAAGGTTTCTAATTTTAATTGCACACAGTAAAAACCTCCATGCAGTTTTGCAAAACACAAACCCCCTACTTTTTGTTGTTCAAAGGTAGTGACACATAGGGCCATAACATGTACATTATGGGTTTCATTCCCAAACAATCAAAGTGAACAGCACTACCCTAAGTGTTATGTGATTTCTGTCTCATATTTTCTGTCCAAAATTGTTAGTGTCAAATGCTGCAATCGGCAGAAAAACGGATTTCTGGAGCAATATATAGTATTAAGTACTGTGATCTCAGTTGTTTCACGGCTGTTTAAGCATTATCGGGTCTTAAAGTAAAAAACGAGGAATAAATACATGCATATTTTACGTTACAACCCTCATGAGATATTTAGTAGTCTGGATTATAAAGGATTCCAGATTTACAATGCAGGTCAGATTTTATTCCACTGAAACAATGGCACCATGCCAATGATTCTGCATTTGCTGCTATATTTATATGTATTTAGTTCAGTTGGAATGTGTGTGTATTGTCTGCGATATCTCTTCCCATGTTTTAGATTGACTGTTTTCTAAATTTAGGCAAATTCGTATTTGCAAATAACCTTGTATGACACCAAGAACTTGCTTAGCAGGAGTATTTCTAACATTTGCAACATATGAGGCTCTTGAATGCATATCTAAGCCTGGGGTGCACGTCGCCCCCTAATCTCATCAGCAAGTTTCGGGAACTCATCTATGAGGTTTCTTATGATGAATGTAAAGTTGCTTGAACGGGAGAAATAGGGAAATTAAACAGGTGAATTATGCAGCATAAGAATGATGTCAGCACGAAGCAAGCTTCAAGAAGCACTGTCACTCAATGTGCATAGACTATCAAACGCAAGAATTATTTGGGATGATTTAAAATTCTGGCATTGGAACAAAATGTCTTTTATTCTATAAATAAACTCTGATTATTCACTCTACTACCACTACTTTCACCAGAAACATTCATAATCATTATCCTATCTATGCCACATCATCCTAGCTAATATTCAAGCCTTCATAAGCTGCTTTTTTTACTGCTAATTCTCCGTGGAAAAGAGGTGTCCGTATGAAGACCATATGATATACTTATTAGCCGTTTTTTGATAAATGATAAGGGAAAAACTTCACACCAAAAATGCATTGACCTTAAGCAAGTTCTACGTTTGAAGCTGTTGATTCTTTTTTCCCTTTGCCATCATTGACCCACCTGGTTAGCTAAGTAGACAGAAAAGCTGCAGGAGAAAGGTAAGGTTGCCAAATTAGACTTGTGCCCCAGGGGACCTTTTCACGGTCACTGGAGGAACTGCCTGTGGCTGCGGCATCTTCCTTGAGGGCAATGGCCATGTCTAAGAAACCTTGTCTCCACAGGCTGCATAAAGAAGGATAATTTTCTGAGCTAAGTCTTTTTCTTAAAAGAGCCCATTTAAGTTGTATTCGTGTCTTTGCACCACAAAACTGACACATGACTGGCCACTAAAGACACCTTATGTGTATTCGCAGGCCTATTCCTTGGAAAAACACTTTCATGTAGCACACAATGAGTAACAGTAACAAAAAAGTGAATCAGGAGGCTTTCATATTGCTCTACAACTTTTCATTGACACAATTTATTTAATTATTTGAGATATTTATTAACTAATTAAGAATTATGCAATTAGGCAGAATGCAAAAAATAATCAGAGTATCTGCAAGCGATGGCAAACAATGTTACCTTCATTTTGTCTAGTTACATCGCATTTACATATTTCTAAATCTTGGTGCACGATAGTTAAGACACCCTGCAGATCAAAAAACAATATTACAATTTTCATAATCATCTCTTGCGTGTTATTGGCGGCTATGGCTGCTTCAAGTTATTCTTTCAGTACGGTACAAGCACTTTTGAAGTGAAATTGTTTTGCATCGAGAGCGTGTAATCTAGAAAATCAAGCAAAACGTCCAGTTGTGTTCACTATTCAGATGTTTAACTAAGAAGCTGCAGGAAAAGGAAACAGGACACAACACCTAATAAACAATGCAAAATTTGAAAATTTAAACTGAACAAGAAACCAGTTTTTGAAACCACAGAAAAAAGCCAGCAGCTTACGTCGAATACACCCTTGCTATGTACTCCAAGTGAAGTTGTTACCGCAATGCTTGGGCACCATATGAACGTAACAATCAACAACTTTGAGCAGAATATTAACACCACTAAATGAACTGGCCTTTAAAGATTCTTGATCTCAAATCCTCAACGACTTGTTCTGGCGTTTAATCTGTCGAGCTCAATCTGTATTCTCCAAAGCTGGCTCTTGGCCATAATTTCTCTGAACGCAACATCAGCTCAAACCTCAAGATAGGGTTGACCTGTAAATAACGTGGATAATGCATGGCAAACATCATGAACAGTCTTACATGTTAACCAGAGGGTTCACTCATGCAGCCATGAAATTGCGATGCAGACACGATATATTGAAGCTGGTTTTGTGGAGTGTTTCATGCTTCCAAGGCTTCTTCTCCAGTTGTGAAAGCTGTCTCCACTAGCTAAATAAGCGATGAGAATAAAAACAGAACTTCAACATGCTCACAATACGTTGGCCATTTGCAAGTAAACAGCAGCCTTTTTGGGCGCCCACATTGCCTGGTGCAAATCTACTATGCCACAGTACTTGCGTTACCCAGTACTAGCCACTTTAAAATGCAATGTGTTCAGAGCCCTTTCCCTCTGTTTTTCTGCTTTGGAAACAGTTTACCATATGTTCAGTAGGCGTCGAGAAAGGGGACAGAAAACACTGTGCACCACTGATTTCTAATATGTTTTGCTGGATGCAGCACACCGCACCGGATGCAGGTGAAGCATGTGGAAATGCGGTGTCATGCAGGCGCTTGTCCTGGAAGCAGGGCATATGGTGGACTAACTAGTGGGTGCGATCAGATAATATTGCTGCCGAAAAACTTTTCTTTGTGGTTTTTCACATTTTAGGAGGTCTCTACATGTCTGGTAAGCGCTTTTATGACAATCTGAACCCGTATACGATAGTGTTCTCTTATATCAAGTTTTTTCTCATTTACCAGTCTTTCCATTGCACGCCACTTATGTTAGCGACACTGTAGACACTGCAATGGAAAAATTCTGGACACCTCGAAACACTGCTTGGGTAGTTTATGGCACATCAGGCAGGCATGTTAGGGAAAGAAATGCCACACACCCGTGCAAACGAAGTGCTGCCGCAAAGTCGTGAAGCACCAACTTCCGGGACAAGGTTGGCTTCAGTCGAGGGTGCTCGATGTGCTGTCCATCCCCTGTAGTAGAGATCAGTGGTGTGGACCCTTTTATACTGGCAGTCTTTTCTGGTCGGAACCCTGGCAACAGCTTCCACCATACTTTTTTGAACCTGCAACATGTGCAGAGAAAGTCACATCACTGTGCGTTGATTGTATGGCTTTATTGTTCTACACATTCCATCAAATCATTAAAAAATACAGTTGGCACATTTTTATTACTGTATATAGACAGTCTAGTTGCTAGACACGCGAAACATTACCATCCCTCTGACAGAATGCAACAATAGAAGCGTACACTGTAAAGCTACACTAAAATTTAAATTGATGTGACACCGTATGAGCATACAGTATGCTTTCTGTATGCTCTAGCCCTGTGTCAAGTAAAAGTTAATTGTCAATCATTTATGGTGTATTTCTACTTATTCTGGGTCATCAAACTGTAGAATCAATGTTCCAAGTTTACACATTGTTGGCTTTTGATTGCCTATGGGATCCATTTCCTACTTACGCATGCAGTAATCCCACTGTAATAAGGAAAAAGAGTTAGAAAAAGAAATGCCGTGATAATCTTCCACATTTGCTGAGGGCAGGAGCAATGGCCAATAGCATGTGGTTGAAGCTACATAAATACTCAGTTTTCACACAGCTTAAATGTTCAGCAAGTAATAAAGAGGTATGCTGTGCACCTCTGCATGACCAATAAAATCTGACTACTTGACACTGCACTAAGGCTGCTGCATGGTACTGTTCGGCAGTTCGGATTTGGTTTTCTGATATACAGAACTGTTTAGGTATCAGTAGTTTACTTTGCGATAAAATGGAGCTTGGACCACTGGTCATTTGCACATAAATAATGGAACAGCAAATATAACACAAGGATAGGAGTATGGGTCTTTTGGAAAAAGTACATACACATTATTATTAGAATGTGATGTGATGCCACAATGATAAAGAAAGCAACGCATAGAAGTGGACGGCACTTCCATGCCACCAAGGTTATTGGACAGACAGTACTTCAGAAGTGCCCGCAACACAATGTGTTGGCGGGCTAGTTGGTGTGAATTCATAAATACTTTGTTAAGCGCAAAACAATGGACACAAGAAAGACGACCAGCACAAAGCGCTACTCTAAACTGACATCACTTTATTGCGTCACCCCTTTATAGAAAGTAGAATCTAGAAGAACATGCGCAGTGAGCACCATGTGCAGGAACCACCAACAACCAATCACAAGAGCGCACTCATGCGACGGGATCCAAAAAACCATATCGAGCACTGCACATGGTTAAAGAAGGCACACTAATGCACTGTGACCCCAATGACTGTATGTAGAAAGCTTCCGATAACTCTCGGGCGGTGGTATCACAGCACTTTTTCAATATCGTAGTATCACGAAACATGGCTTTGCACTTCCATATTTTACAATGTTGAGCCAAATGAGAACCTGTGCCTGCTGGTATGGATTGCTTATGTTCGCAATGTTTCGTGACACTACGATTTTGAAAAAGAGCCGTGATCCCACCGCCAGAGAGTTATCGGAAGCTTTCTTCATACAGTCATTGGGGTCACAGTGCATTAGCGTGCTTTCTTTAACCTTGCACAGTGCTCAATATGTTCTTTTTTTTTGGATTCTGTCGCATGAGTGTGCTCTTGTGATCAGATGTTGGTGGTTTCTGCACATGGCGTTCACAGTGCATGTTCTTCTAGATTCTGCTGTCTACAAAGGAGGGACGCAATAAAGTGATGTCAGTTGAGAGTAGCGCCTTGTTCTGGTCGTCTTCCTTGTGTACGTTGAGCGCTAAAAAAGCAATTATGTATTTCTTGTGTGTGTTTGAAGACAGCTCCACACGCAGTAGCGATTCCAGTATTGCTGCCCAGTGGTTTAGCTCGCCGCAGTTTGAAGTGCCACAAAATATAAGGAGAGAAACCTGCATTATAGTCTTGTTGCAAACCAGAATATAACGCAAAGTGCATTCTGAGGCCAGAAACTATAGAAAAAAATTTCATGATGCACCACTGTGCAGGGTTTTATAGCAAAGTCAAATGCATTTAGTGTAAATATCACACTACGATGGTACACAATGGTGGTAATCTGTAATAATATAAAAGGTGCCTTAATGTTACAACAAAAGTTGACATTACTTAATAATAGCCCTGTAAAATTTAGCATGCAGGGGCACCACTTGGTTAAACAATAGTGACGTAATGTCTATGTACACAAGTATTACCCATGCATTTCTGCCAAATAAAAGTGAGGCGTGCAGACAGGACAGAAGAGTAGAGAAGTGGACAACATGAACGCCGTGTTGTGTTGTCCACTTCTCTACTCTTGTGTCCTGTCTGCACGCCTCACTTTTATTTGCATAATGAATCCCTGCCAACTAGCTCAGCTTTCTGTCGTTCTAAGCCACATTTCTGCCATTGTCCAAATGGCATAAATGAATGGGTAATACTTGTATACACAGATATTACATCTCTATTGTTTAACCAAGTGGGTAAACTATGTCCGCCTCATACAAGATTAGAATTAAACCATAAATTATTTATAGTCACCCTAACAGTAACACCTCATTTGAACTTCACAGTAAGTAGACGCCTGTTGATGCCAGCCTCCCCCAATGGTAAATTGTGCTGCATACTTTACAGAGAAATTATAGTGGTATCACCCAACTCCAAAGTTATTCAGGACTGCAGCATTGTAGAAGACATCTGCAAATGTCCCATTTCATGTATAACAGCCTGAATTGCTTGCACATCTTACCAAGTGCAAATTAAAGTTACTTCTCCTTGTTTAGCATTTTTGCCTGCTAGACCACAATCCAATGTCATCAATATATTAACATATTACCTGAAAGAACCTAATTTGCCTTATAGATTAACACATTCGCATACTGCCACAGCTGCACTCTGTCATATGCGTTGCAATCATAAAGGAGTGCTTGTCCACCAGCACTCCAATGTCACTAACAGTGATCACCTACACAGCTAAGTAGATGGTCATGATTCAGGTGGCAAATAGCTAAGAGAAAAAAAAATCCACTCACTTTGAGGGCTACAATACTGCGATAACTTGAGAGAGATGGACACATTGCAGGCAGCAGACCTCTTCCCAGCTCCAGCACAACAGCAACTTGCCTTTCAGTAAAAGAAAAGGATTGATTAGTAATAAGTTACCTTGTTTTTGCTGAGTATCAATACAATCTGACTTTCATGCATATCCACTCTCCGCTTTAGTAATACAACTGAATTATTCGTAAAATAAAATAGTCGATGATGATACCATTCGCTTCTCTTGTATGTCCAATTTTTTTTTTGCACTGATACCCCGTTTACTGCTTGCTTACTGACACGAATGCCTTGACTGCCCAGACATCATTCGAAGCATCACGTCTTGCTGCACCGCAAAATGTTGCACCAAGGAAACACAGCAGAGCAGCCAGAGCAAAGAACTTTTTTTCTGGTCACAATTAAAACGTGCACCCAAGCAAGAAAGTAACGATCACAGGTAGTGAGTGACTGCTATTGCCTCGAACGTTTATTTCCGTGTTTTAACAGAAGTTCTTGTATCGGATACAGTATTGCCAATACAAGCGTCAATACAAGTGCGCAACTGAACGCAGTATTATTCTACGCTTTTAACGCGAGCGAGCAAAAGGTTAGAAGTACCTCACGGAAATTGCGATCGAGCCGATCGCGCTACGACTGGAATCGATCTGAAAAGATAGGGTGATCCCTTTCCCCATACATACGTCATTTTTGCCCTAAGACGTTGCATAGTGGTCTTTTGAAACAATATTTCTGTTCGCGACACCGGCTTACCACACATAATTTTAAGACCTACGTTATGCAAACCAAATAAGATTAAAATGGGCTTACCTCATAAGCAAGTTACGAGCGCGCGTAGACTGTTGAACACCCGTTGAGAGCAAGCAGGCTATCCGTGTCCAAGCGCATACGTGCACCCAAACACAGGACAACTTCTTCGATGCCGCAGCGTGCAGAGTTTTGTACACGAAGTGAAAGACATCCAGCGCAAATATCTCCGCGCGATGACGGCAAATGACGAGCGCACAAGCGTACACAACACAGCGACAAATTCGCAACTTAGCCAATTCGAACGTGCCGAGACCCAAGCATCGTAAGCATCCATCGTTTCTGTTCTTCGCTCCCGATGCGTCAATCTCTCTTCCTTGGGGTCTTGCTCCACTCTTGAGTACAAATCAAGAGATATTTACGGCAAATTAACAACTTTTACAACACGACACGAAAAATTCTGGCTGACTACACATGTGCAGCTCCGTCTGCCACTCCTAACGGACGCGCAGCGCGCGCTGCCCCCTGGTGCCGCACTCTGTGAGCGCGGAGAACAGAACTGAATCGGTTTCGTTTTCGCATTTGTGGTCTAGTTACTGGAACTGTAATATAATTGCTTGAGAATTAATTGAATTCTAAAAGAGGAGAACGCTTTCTCTCCCGCAAGTTAGTGCGTTTTATACAAAGGGAGAGAGAATGCAAGAAGCAGAAAGGCAGGGAGGTCAACCAAAGCGTTCGCTACTGGGGATAGCAAACCCCTGTGCTGCAATGAAGTGCAAAGCAATGCACTGCGGTGCGTCCATAAGCTCTAGTATAGTGATAATTTGGGCAGGTTGGTGCTTGTAATGAACAGGTAAATAATGAGTTGTGTCAAAACATTACCCATATATAAAGCACATGGAACTAATGGTGGTGTATTCTAGGTCAAAAAGAAATGAAGCTTGAATCGTTACATCTCGGCACTAGGCATTCTATCTTTCCGTATTACTTTTTTCTTCTTTTTGACAGTACACACAGTACTAGCACGGTAATAGGTCCTTCATCTTCAGTCACCTTCCAGTTGTTTACACACATGACTTACCGGTCTTGTTTCAAGATGAAGCGCCAAATGTTTGCGATTACATCTTATCGCAAGAATTAACACATGAACAGTGAAGATTATGCGTAATCGATTTGTCTCAATGAATGGGCAGTTATTGTCAGAGACGAGATATTTTGTAAATATTATGGGAATGAGTTAAACGAACTACATTGCAGTTCAGCAATGTCCTTTGACACTTGGGTTAATTGCTTGCCGTATTCGAAAATTTCACCCGATCGTTGTACCTGGATCTATAGGCCGCCAGTCCCCTTCGAGACCATTTGTTGCAAAATGTAAACGCAGTTACGGTCATTATACCACTTCCTGCGTTTCGGTACTGATTTAGAGTGCGCAAAATTTTTGGCGTATAGAGCACCAATGTCATTCCCAGTGCACCAGCACCTGAATGCTACAAGCTTGTTTAAGTGTGCACGTATGTCCACGGCTCTTCATTCACTTAAACATATATGCTGTGTTATTAACTACAAAGCGCTTAATTTCAGAACATTGTGACTCTTGTGAGAACAGACATATATTTGCGCACATGATCAGCGTTACAAGGCCCATATGCGCGGCAAACTGCGACCGCAATAGAAGATGCGTATACATATTTATACGATCTGTTATTGCAGCTTTTGGTAGAAGGCTAGCTCTCGCATTTTGTACGCATCTTCATAATGCGTACAGTTTGCGTGTTCAATAAAATATTGTTAGCTGAAACTTTATGAGTACGAGCGCTCATTCAGACAGCTTAAGTTTTCTCACAATAATACGGATGTTCGCATAACAAAAATACGGAATTCTGTCTGTTTCGTCCAAAACAGTGTATAGCCGTTATACGATTACAGTGAAAATGTCCGTAAAGCTTAAAACGGAGAGCACTTTCCGTATATTAACGGCAGATTTTGCCGTATTTTTGAAATATGGCATAGTTTCCGTATTTTTACCTGCAGTTCTCCGTATAACGACGGAAATCCTCCGTATAATGACGGAAATTTTTTACAGTGCACATATCCCCTTTGAGGGATCGGTCAAGATGCAGATGGTGTTACAGGAATTTACAGTTATTCCTAAAACACCTAAAAACTCACGTGATGAAGGGAATAAAATAACCTATGGAGAACTTAAGATCTCGCCGAAATAAGTACAATTTTCCCGTGAACTTCATTCATTCATTCAAATAACTTTATTGAGTGCCCTGCAATTTAATGGGGTGGGCCTGGACCCCGCCTAGGTTTCGGCCAAGGGTTGTTGACCCTTGGCGGCCTCCTCGGCTCGCTGGTCGGCCCAGAGTTGGTGCTGCAGGTCCGAGCTGAGCAACGCTGACTCCCAGCGCGCGCGGAGGCTGTCGCTGTTTGAGGCTGCATCACCGTTATGCAGCCTCAAACAGCGACAGCCCGTGAATTTGTTTATTTTTTAAATTCTTTTTATATGCCCTCCTTCCGAAAAAGTAGGGAGGCGTTTGGCGCAGCTAGTTGGCTGTGGCCAGCCTGCTTCCGCAATATTTCCATCTGTGTCGATGTTTACGTCTTCCTTCACCGGATAATAATAATAATAATAATAATAATAATAATAATAATAATAATATGGGGTCTTCAGAAGACATTTCCTCGAACGCGTTCTATGTGACGGAGTAGAAGAAAAAGAAGAACGCAGCCTGTCTCGTGCATTGCGCACCCGCCTCCGTTCTGTGCAAGCTACTAGGCGCTTTCGTCCCGCAGTGCTTCATCTCAATAATCCGGCGAGGTTTCTTGAACGCAACCAGCGGGAACTCCTTCTTTTCTGTCGAGGTATACGCTTGCGACGCCTGGTGTCGATCATGAAGATACAGCCTCAATCCGATGGCACGACTTCGCACCTGGATGCAAAGACGACTGGCCACGGATTTCGCCGCGCTGCTGAACAAGACTACGGCTGTAGCAGCGCTCAGAGATCAGCGACAGTGGCCGCACACGGCGACCCTCGGTCTCGACGTTCTCGCGGGTGGATGAAACGCGCCAGGCATCCCGGGGTCTTTGATTCCGGCGGCTGCCTCGTGTCGTCGTTCCATTGGTCTGGAGACGCTTGCCCGAGCGTCTTGGTTGACAGGTGAATATTCTTACATGTTCTATCAGGCAAACCACAACATTTCTGAGAGAGTTGGTTTAATGGTAGCCTTCATGCAGCGGTCTGCCGAGAGGTCGCCCTCATCTCGGTGGCAGCACCGTAGACCAAGGCCCACGGGAATCATCGCGCCAAGCAATTTTAGGGCTATTTCGAATGCTCCTTTTCACGTAGTTCTAATCCCGATAGAAACGTCCATGTGGATTGTACATTGAGTGCGCAGGCTTTCTTCACCTTCTTCAGCGGGCATGTTGAAACTTGTTAAATGTTTTTCATGCACGGCACAAGACCGAACACGAAGAGAACACATGCGACACTGCCCTCACCTCGTGTGGACGTGTTCTTATTGTGGCAGCCTTGTTTTATTGACTGTAATCAGGAGCGGAAGGAAGCACAGACGTTTTGTATGTAACTGGATGTTTGGCACTGGCAAGTTGTTTCTGCTTCGTAGAACGTGGAAAATCACGGTTGGGTGACATTTGCTCTAGTGAACGCTTCTATCTTAGTGACAATTTTTGACCAGTGACCAGTGACCAGGAGCCAAATGCATCTTATACGATTAGGCGTTAAACAAAACATTAATTAATAAAAGAGAAATAGTTTCATATTTCTTATTCGTTATCTGAGTGTTTAGTAGTTCAAGTAATTATGGGAAAGAAGAAATATTGCAGACGAGAATAAATAAACCGCGAAGAAATTTTTAGACAGAGTGATGCCAATATTCTGATTCAGTGCAAAATCTTAATGTTCCAGCGTAAATCGCCACACGAGAGGCTTCCCAAGTCATGTCGGTCGTGGATCGGCAGACGCAGCGACCGCGTCACTCTTCACTCCAGCTTCAGCAAGCAAGACGACGGTTCACAGGTCGCGGAACGAGCTCGCAGCTGGCATAGCGTGCCATCCCGGGCGATCTCCACTCCAGCCCCGTGTTGTCGAAGCCTCCGCCAACCACCTGACCATCGCAGAAGCACCGCGCTGTCCCAGCCCCTGTTCCACTGGTGGCACTTGGCGCAAGGGCGACGCATCTCGCTTCGAGTGCACCCACAGCTTTTGCGTGGCTCGCTCCGCTCGTGCCTTCGGGAATCCCGCCGCCATCGCCTTCGCCGCGCTGCCCTGTCCCACGGCGAGCACCGCGAGATCTTCAACATACGTGCAGGGAGTTCCCGTTACGCGAGGCCGAGCACTCCACCGCTACTCTGACTGTGGCGAAGCAAGATATTCTGCTACTTTTCAAGCACTACAAGGGCGTCCGGGCTGTTCGTTCGGACGTTATAGGCTTTCATAAAATCGGCCCTGGAATCCCCGAGCTGGAATCCTGGCTGGCCTCGGGCAATTTTTCGGTTGACGCGCCTGGAGACAATTCAAGGGATGACGCAGCTCTCCGTTGGCGCGGACATTTCTGAGTTGTTTTTTTCCGCAGAGATCTGCTGAAACTCGCACGGCGCTTTTACCTAATTACCGCGAGATTTTCCATTTCTTCTGTTTCGTAAAAATATATTTTCTCCTATGCGATGTTTGTAGTTGGCCTGAATATTTAGTTTTTGGGGGGTATCGTTACTGCATTGTCGGAATTTGCGGATTCCTTGACATAACAGGCATGAGCAGGCATATCTCTACTTCATCTCAGCAGTGAACAAAGCTAGCTTACAGTGAACAAAGCCATTACAAGGACAAGAGGGGACACATGAACCGCGGTGAGCTTTGTCTCCTGTTGGCTCGGTGTTGTCGTCTGTTTATCGTCCGATTCGTGCGGGAAGTCAAGATGTAAGAACTCGCTAATATAGCCACACCCTTCAGTTTGAGTACTCTTTACCTGATTATAGGTATACCATGCGACACCATAGTTTCTGCCTTTATCTGTTGTTTAGTTTTTAGTCACGACGTCTCATATCTCACACTTTAGGAAATAGCGCAGATGGTCAGATGATTAAGATGGTCAGTCAGCCTGCAATGTTTTCTGAAGCTAGATTGATTAGACTTACTAAAAACTAATGAAGCAACAGGAGAGCAGAAAATTAAGAAAATAAATTTATGCATTGACTCACACCTCTAGGCGAATTACGTACGTGTATATATACACATAGTCACTCTTTCTAAAAAGAAAGTTCGAGTAGACGGGCGTGCTTTTCAACATGCAGGATTCATTACAGGCGTCGTCCTCTGTATAAAAGTAGAAAGGTGTGCGAGTTGATATACATTCATAATGGGAACAGCGCGAACAAGACGACGACGGAAAGAAACGTCCTGTGTCCTTTCACTCCGTCGTCGTCTTGTTCGCGCTGTTCCCATTATCAATCGTGCTCTGGTTCACGAAGAGAGTGAATAGAAGCCGTTCAACGCTTGGCATTCTCACAAGATGTCTTGCGCCGCCACGGAGGCTTACCGGCTATGGTATTGCGCTGCTAAGCACGAGGTCGGGGGATGAAATACCGCCGGTGGCGACAGCATTTGGATGGGCGCCAAGTGCAAAAAGCTTATTTCCTGTGCATTGGGGTCACCCCAAATATCCCATGGGCGTCGAACTTAATCCGTAGCCCGCGAATGAAGCGTGCCTCCTAATGAAAGCGTGGTTTTGGCACGAAAACGCCTGGAATTGAAATAAACAAAATGTCCTTTATATGTGGTGCGGTTTTAAGGCAACATGTGGAACCTTTGGGCCACCGTTACGGTGTTGGTTGGTGGTAAAGATAGGCGGCAGGCCAATCGTGCACTGGTATTTAAATATCTAATACAACTTAAGGTTAAGGAGGAGACTGGTGTACTTCGAACGCCACAATAACGAAATGTCTCACAGATGCGCGATGTGGTATAATTTCTTTTGTAATTTGTTTCCAAGCTTCAACACTTCGTAAACTTTCATAGGGTGACTTGGTCTGTGGTGTAGTCATCCTATGAGACGTTTTAGTGGCCATCTGTTAGGACTGAACGTCGACTTTGTGGGCGCACGCTCTAATAAACCGCAATATTCAATTCAATTGCAGCACCCGCAACCTTCAATGCAGATTGACACCGGTGCCGTTTTACGTACATCTTATCCTTTAGAGTGTCGTACTCTGCAGACTAACACGACCACCCGGAGGGGTTTTGGTTTTCGACGCCACCAGACTCCATGGCCTACAAGAAACTTACCTAGTTTTCCATCTCCGAAGCATATTTTTTTTCCTTCGGGGGGATGAAGTTCTACTAATGTTGATTTCGTGTGATTTCACATTTTACTGTAATCGGTGTGACCTGCCCGGCTTTTTTTTTTCTTCTTCTCCTGCATGGCTGTTCGGTCCATACTGGGACACTCCACACTTTGCTGTTGTTTTACTTTAGTCCGTGCGGCCTTATCGTCTTGCTATTTCTCTCGTTTCGTTTTGTTTTCCTACACTGATAGCGCACACCGACTGCGACGGATCGCCAAGATCCGTATGGTGTTCGGGGAAATTGCAATTACTCCTAAAACAAGTGAACATTCCCATCATGAAATGAATCAAAATCACCTTGGACGACCTTAAAAATCTACAATATTTAAGGCCTAACCAACTATAATTAAGACTTAAGAGGAAGCTTTAGCTCGAGTGCTCCTATCTAAATACATGTAAAAGGAGAATTCGTTTTTCTCGGCAACCAC
Organism: Dermacentor variabilis; assembly: GCF_050947875.1. NCBI lineage: Eukaryota > Metazoa > Arthropoda > Arachnida > Ixodida > Ixodidae > Dermacentor > Dermacentor variabilis. Next base: position 2,602,381 of record NC_134568.1, read on the forward strand.
TGCACCAAATTTGACGAGGTTTGTTGCATTTAAAAGAAAAACTTAAAATCTAGCGACTGTTGGTTTCGAATTTTTGAGTTAGGTCGTCAATCTTTTATTAAAAATTGGCGAAAATCAAAAATTTTCAAAAAACGAAACTATCAAGTTTACAACTCTATAACTCAACCACTAAAGATTATAATACAATTCTGTGAATTGCATATAAAAGTACATCCATAGCGGACAAAATTGATATGTTACACATGAATATAAAAAAATTTGATCATAGGGAAATACAACTTTTGTAAAACCGTTGTAACCAACGTAACAAATTCATGTAAGATGTAAAATGACATATTGAATTTGTCCGCTTTGAATGATCTAATGGATGCCGTTTACAGAACCACGATATCAGTTCTTGATGCATAGCTATCAATTTGTAAACTTCGTGCTTCTATTTTTTTCAAACGGTCAAATATTTGAAAATCGTTTTAGGAAAATTCAAGCCCTAAATCGAAATTCCGCTTCCAACAGTCACTAGAATTTAACTTTCCCTTTCAAATGCAGCAAATTTCATCAAAATCGGTCCAGGGGTTATCTCATAAAAACGTTTTTGCGTTTTACATGTATTTGAAAAGGCCGCGTCGGAGTTGGGCAACTATAATGTTCCCCTGAACATCTTTTTTTGTTTTGTCGTTTTGAAATTGCTTTTATATTCCTTCCTTCCTAAAGTGTAAAAAGGCATTCTGCGCCTCTCGCTGGCTGTGGCCAACCTGCTCCCTCAACATTTCCACGTCACTGCAAGGTACGTATGTTTCCTCATCGAATAATAATAATAATAATAATAATAATAATAATAATAATAATAATAATAAGAAGAAGAAGAAGAAGAAGAAGAAGAAGAAGAAGAAGAAGAAGAAGAAGAAGAAGAAAAAGAAGAATCTGGAGTTTTGAGAAGATATTTGCTCGCATAAGTTCTATGCGCTTGAGTAGAAGAAAAAGAAGAACGCAGCCTGCCTCGTGCATTGCGCACCCGTTTACATTCTGTGCAAGCTACTAGGCTCTTTCGTCCCGCAGTGCTTCTTCTAAATAATCCGCCGAGAATTCTAGGAAGCGGCCAGCGGAAACTCCTTCTATACCGCCGAGCTATACTCTTGCGACACCTCCTGCCAATCATGATTCAACGCCCTCAATCCGAAGCCACGACTTCGCACCGGGATACAAAGACGACTGGCCACGGATTTCGCCGCGCTGCTCAACAAGACGACGGCTGTGGCCGCGTTCAGGGATCAGCGACCGTGTGCGCACACGGCGATCCTCGGTCTCAACTTTCTCGTGGGTGGACAAAACGCGGCAGGCATCCCGGCGGGGTCTTTCCTTCCGGCGGCTGCCTCGTGTCGGCGTTCCATTGGTCCGGACACGCTTGCCCGCACGCCTTTGTCCACGGAACTGAAGACAGGTGAATATTCTTACGTGTCCTATCAGGCAAGCCATATCATTTCTGAGAGAGACAGTTTAAAGGTATCCTTTATGCAGCGCTCTGGCGAGAGGTAGCCCTCATGTCGATGGCACCGCACACCAAGGCCCCTTAGAATCCTCGCGCGAAACAATTTTAGCCCTATTTCGAATACACCTTCTCACGTAGTGGTAATCCCAATCGAAACGTGCGTGTCCAATATACTTTGGATGCGCAGGCTCCTGAAGCCTGTTCATCGACATGTTGAAACATGCTTAAATGTTTTTCATGCGCAGCCGAAGGCCAAATACAAAGAGAACACATTCGACACTGCACTCACCTCGTGTGGACGTATTCTTATTGTGGCAGCCTTGTTTTATTGACTGTAGTCAACAGCGGAAGGAAGCGGAGACATTTTGTTTGTAACTTGATTTTTGGCACAGGCAGGTTGTTTTTGCTTCCTAGAACGTCGAAAATCACGGTTGGGTGACATTTGCTCTAGTGAGCACGTCTAGCGTTATGACAATTCTTGTGTAAGCGCCCAGGAGCCAAATGCATCTGATTCGATTAGACCTTTAATAAATTAAACATAATTAAAATATAGAAATATGATAATTGATTACTCGTTTTTTGAGTGTTTAGTATTGAAAGTAATTATCCGAAAGAAATATATTATAGAAGAGAAGAACCTAACTGTCAAGAACTTTATAACAACAGTGGCACAGATATTGTTATTCAGTGCACATTCTTGATGTTTCAGGGGGAATCGCACGAGAAGAGGCCTCCCAAGTCGTGTCCACTCCACTCCAGCCCCGTGTTGTCGAAGCCTCCGGCCACCGCCTGACCATCGCAGGAGCACCGTGCAGTCCTAGCCCCTGTTCCACTGGTGGGACTCGGCGCAAGGGCGACGCGTCTCGCTTCGAGTGCACCCACAGATTTCGCGTGGCTGGCTTCGCTCGTGGCGCCGAGAAACCCGCCGTCATCGCCTTCGACGCGCTGCCTTTTCCCACGGCGAGCACTACGAGATCGTCAACATACGTGCGGGGCGTTCCAGTTCATAGGGGCCGGTCACTCTACTGCTGTTATGTCTGTGGCGGAGCAATTTTCCAAGATATTCTCGTACTTTTCAAGCAGTACGAGGACGTCCGGGCTGTTCATTAGGACGTTATAGGCTTCCATGAAATCGGCTCTGCAATCGCTGAGCTGGAGTCTTCGGTGCCCTCGGGCGATCTTTACGATGAGGCGCCTCGTGAGAATTCGACGGATGGCGCAGCTTTCCGTTGACGCGGACATTTCCGTGTTCCTTTTTTCCGTAAAGATCTGCTGAAACTCGTACGGCGCTTTCACCTAATTGTCGCGAGATTTTTCCGTTTTTCCTGTTTTGTGAAAATATATTCTCACCTATGCGATGTTTGTAGTTGGCTTGAATATTTACTTTTTGGAGTCGTCGTTCTTGCATTGTCGGAATTTGCGGATACCTTATTATTATAACAGCCATGAGCTGGCATATCCTGACATCATATATGCCTAGCTTACAATGAACAAAGCCATTAAAAGGAGAAGAGCGGACACATGAACCGCTGTGAGCTTTGTCTCCTCTTCGCTCTGTCTTTGTTTATGGTCCGCTACCTACGGGAAGTCAAGATGTTATAACTTGCTGCTATAGCTACGCCCTTCAGTTTTATTACTCTTTACCTGATTATGGGTAAGCCATGCGACTTCATAGTTTCTGCCTTTATCTGTTGTTTACTTTTCAGTTAGGACGTCTTATATCTCTCACTTCAGGAAGTAGTGCTGACTGTACACTTTTAAGATGGTCAGTCAGGCTGCAATGTTTTCTGAAGCTAGACTGATTAGACTTCCTAAAAATTAATTCTGCAACAGGAGAGCAAAAAATTGGGAAAATAAATTTAGGCATTGCCTCAGACCTCTAGGCGAATTACGTACGTGTATATACACACATAGTTGCTCTTTATAAAACGAAGAAAGTTCGAGTAGACAGGCATGCTTTTCAACATGCAGCATTCTTTGCAGGCATCGACCTCTGGTTCACGAAGAACGAGAATAGAAGCCACTCAACGCTTGGCATTCTCACAAATTCTCCTGCGCCGCCGCGGAGTCTTACTGGCTATGGTATTGCGCTGCTAAGCACGAGGGCGCGGGATGAAACACCACCGGCGGGGGAAGCATTTGGATGGGCGCGAAATGCAGAAAGCTTGTTTACAGTGCATTGGGGTCACCCTAAAGAAGATCCCACGGGCGTCAAACTTAATGTGGAGTTCCCGACTGAGGCCTGCGAAAACTTTGGCACGAAAACCACTGGAACTGAATTAAACAAAGTGTCCTTTACATGTGGTGCGGTTTTAGGGCAATATATGGAAGAATTAGGCCCCCGTTACGGTGTTGGTTGGTGGCAAAGATAGGCTGCAGGACCGCCGTGCACTGGATGCCGCTGATAAGTTAGACCTGGGGTCCTTGCTGCTCAATTTATTCTGAGTACGACGGAGTCTCGCTATGTGATCGATGCCTAGAGACTTGACAGGAATTACAGAGGTTTGCAGGTACATCGATTTTGTTTCCTCCTGTTCGAACCTATAGTCCTGTTCAGTGGTATGCATGGCTCTTCCTGCGTTTCAGCGGGCCTGTGTAGCGTTGTGTACTAAACTTTATGCTTCTTATTTTCCTGGAATGCTACTCTGCGCGTGTACCTAGTTGATCTATTGCTTCATTTGTAAGCAACATGGCTCCTTGATATGTGTTGATGCTGTAAGGGGTGCATCTCACAAACTAGCATGATTTATTCTAAAGTAGTTGCTTTAGGCTTTGTGGAATATTGTGGCCGATTCGTCCACTGGGGAATTTGTAGCTCTTACACCATCCAAGTGTGTCCTTGTATGCAGCTATGTGTCACTTTCTCCGCCTTGCACTGATGCGTTAGAGTACATAAGAAGCGCGATGCGTGATGCCCTAATCGTGGATAATATGCTCGTGCCCAGTACGTTTGCTTGAGTTCCCCTTGTAGATAGCATATGTGAAAGACTTAAGGAAACGGCGCAAATTCCGCCAATGAAGCAAATTTAGCAAAGTTAGGTAGCATAAATAATTGGATTTATTGGTAATCTAAATAAAACGCCGCAGTACGACACAGTTGGACAAGTGCGTGGCAGGAATCTCGACGCGACCATTTCAGTAAAAATGGGCTTCACTGCATTCTATGCAGGTTTGCAGTGCTAAGAAAAGTTACATTGAACTACTTGAACGGATATCCTGTAATGTCCCTCTATTTTCTCAATACAAACCATTGTGGTCGGCTGCGGTACGCTTTAATGCCTTTGCATTCTTAGGCTACTTCACCGACTTTCCCGGATCTATCTATCTATCTATCTATCTATCTATCTATCTATCTATCTATCTATCTATCTATCTATCTATCTATCTATCTATCTATCTATCTATCTATCTATCTATCTATCTATCTATCTATCTATCTATCTATCTATCTATCTAACTTACTAACAGTTTTCCCGCCCCCTGGGGTCACTGTGTAGTCCGAGGTCCAGTGCTAAAGAGGAAGCTCCAGCTCAGGTGCTCCCATCTAAATACATGTAAAAGCACAATGCGTTTTTCTCGGCAACCACTGCACCAAATTTGACGAGATTTGTTGCGTTTAAAAGAAAACCTTAAAATGTAGTGACTGCCTGTTTTGAATTTTTGATTTAGGTCCTCCATGTTTTATTAAAAATTGGCAAAAATGAAAAATTTTCAAGAAACGAAACTATCAAGTTTACAACTCTGTACCTCAGAAACGAAAAACGATGATACAATTCTGTGAATTGCACCTAATAGTACATCTGAAGCGGACAAAACTGATGTGCTGTACATTAATCTCAAAAAATTTAGTAATATGGAAATACAACTTTTGCAGAACCTTTGTAAACAACGTAACAAAATCACGTAAGATATAAAATGACATATCGAATTTGTCCGCTTTCAGTGGTCTAATGGATGCCTTTGCAGAACTGCGATATCTGTTTTTGATGCAGAGTTATTGATTTGGCAACTTCGTCCTTGTATATTTTTTGAACTTCCGCATTTTTGAAAATTCTTTTAACAAAATTCAGGAACGTAATCGAAATTCCGCTTGCAACAGTCGCTAGAATTTAACTTTCTCTCTCTATTGCAACAAATGTAATTAATATTCATCCAGGGGTTATCTCAGAAAAACGTTTGTGCGTTTTACATGTATTTGAATAGGCCGCGTGGGAGTTGGGCCCGAGCTAAAGCTTCCTCTTAACGTACGTGCTGAATGAACAACATTCGAAACCAACCGTCGTACCGCTGCCAACAGGCCATTGCTGCGAGAGGCGGCGGGAGCCTAATGAGGAGGAAGTCTCCGTCCGCAAGCAGCACTACGAGCTTGAATAGAATCTGCCAAATAAGCCTATTTCACAATTGTCAAAAAATTTCTGCTTTACCCTGATTTACATTTTTCTTTAACGTTTTCTTTCCGTCCAATGCGTTTAACCACTGGCTTCTTCAATGAATGAATGAATGAATGAATGAATGAATGAATGAATGAATGAATGAATGAATGAACTTTTATTTATACCCAAAGGGCCCGGTCTGAGCCCGGTCCCGGCGCGCAGGCCGAGGGGGAATCAGGGACTGCCCCGCAGACTAAGGACTAGAGACGTTGCTTATTCACGGCCTCAGCCGCCAGGCGGATGGCTTGATCTTGGACGTTGGGGTCTTCGCTCCGCAGCCGAGACCTCCCAGGCTTCTCTACTATCTAAGTTTTGGCTGATCCCTGGGTAACCGGCACATTCCCAGATTATGTGGTCTATAGCGTACGCCTCTCGCCGCAATCTTTGCTTTTGGCTCCACTTCCGTCCCCTGTCTGCGTAAGATAGACCCAAAATGGGCAGATGTAATTACCAGCTTGCAATCGCCTTCTATATACGTGCTTCGTTGTATGAGAGAGACCGATCCGGAGGTGCGAGTTCATCCTTTCAAGTTTGTAATGTTCAGTGATTTCATGATATGTGATTACACTATGTTTCATTACCGCGCGTTCGGGCTGTTCCGCAGCCGCCCGGTGATAACTCGGGCAAGCTCGTGTGCAGCCTCATCCCCTGGGACAGATCCATGTGCGGGTATCCAAATAATGCATATTTTTCTATTATTTGGGTTACCGAGGGTTATGCGTCCAGCTTCCTCCGATATTCTTCCTTTACAAAAATTCCAAATAGCTGTGTTGAAGTTGAAGTTGAATTTATTTTCATCAGTAGTACAAACAGTAGTACAAACAGGTGTATAAGTGCACAGTCGGTGCTCCGGAAGTACAAACTGTCGGAGGAACCTGCTAAACAGGAAACAAATGGGTGTTAGTACGATTGTGGCAACAGTAGCAGGCTACATCACCGAAAGGTTGGGCTTGTCAGCAAAAAACAAAAAAATGCATAAAAAGAATTATGTTGGAAGAATTATTATGTTAGCCTGTGTATCAGTGCAAGCGAGCGATATTGCGACTTCTTCTGCCGTACTTGCATCTCTAGTGCGTGATGAGGCCGTGATTTTGGGTATTCTGTCACCGTCTACGACAGCCGAGACTGCAGCCCCATGTCTACTGCACGCTGCGTCGCCATTGGCTATCTCATCAGCTCTTTTATCTTTCATCCTTCTTATTATGCTTTTAGCTCAGTTCTCCCTACGTTCTTTGTTGTCTGTGGGGTGCATATTTCTCGGTAATGGCGCAATCAATAAATGTTTCCTTGTGTCGGAAAGAATGTCTGTTTTTTCATGCTGGCTCTGTCACTCCGGAGGCAATTCCATCCAAGGATGGTCCTTCCAGTCTGTGACTGGCTGAGTCGTTCTAGCTGCGCAATTCGGACTGCCTGTGTTAATTCTTCATATGTGTTGTTCATGCCCATCCTGTGTAGCACCTCAGTTGATGTGGTTATGGCAAGGCCTAGTGCCCGTTCAGTACATGTTTTTATTACTGTGTCGAGTCTGTCATGCTCCGCTTTCTTGATGTTGAGAAAGCCGGTTGCGTAACAGATGCGGTTTATCATATAGGCTTGTGTAATCTTTAGGAGGCTCCTCTCCTTCAGGCCGTGGATTTTGAGCGACACCCTTCTAAGGATTCCCGTTACCTGTGCAGCATAGCTTTCTAGCTTCGTGATTGTGTTCGTGTTCTGTCCGTTCGAGTGCATAAACATGCCTGATATCCTAACTTTCTCGACCCCAGGGACGAGGAATACTTCTAGCAATATACCGTGGTCTGGTTTTGCCTGAGGGGAATTTTTCTTCTGCCCTGTGATTTATTAATGAGTAGCTAAGATTTTTGCGGAGAGCACGACAGCCCTCTGCCCGCCTCGCATTCGACAACCGCGTGTGCCGCTGTCTGCAGTTTGTGTTCTGTTTCTGCGTCACTACCTTTTGCTTATCTAGAGATTTATATCGTCCGCATACATGCTGAACTTTTACGTAATATGGGGGGAGTCCTCAAACTGCGAAGTTGAAGAGAATAGCGGACAAGACTGACCCTTGAGTGGTGCCCTTACTCCCTAGTTTAATTGGGGGGGATTCAATGTCTTGGAATTTCATCCTGACTTCTCTGTCTGTTAGGAAGTCTCTGATGTAGTTCTTCTCGCCAACCCCGATATCCTGAAGCCCTGTGAGTATGGCTGCGTGTTGGACGTTGTCAAAGGCTTTAGTTAGGTCTAGGCCGAGGATGGCCTTTGTGTGAGTTGTCTGGGCGCTAAGTATGTCCTATTTGAGCCTGAGCATGACGTCCTGCATGCTGAGGTCCGACCTAAACTCTACGATCTTGTGTGGCCAAAGGTTTTCCTGCTCAATATATCTAGTGAGCCTCGTCTACACTACGTGCTACATAACTTTGCCCACGCACGAATTTAGCGATATGGGCCTCAAATTCTCTAGTTGTGGTGATCTACCCTGTTTGGGCATGAGGAGCACGTCCGCTTTCTTCCACGCTTGTGGGAGGCGTCAGGTTCCCATACCTCGCAGATACTTCTTGCTAGCGCTGCTATGGAGCTTTCGTGTTTGCTACCCCGTCCGGTCCCGGGGCCGACTAGGAATTTAGACCGTTTAATTCGGCCCGAAACTCAGCCGCCGTGATAGGCGTGTCCAGCTCCGTGTTGGGACTGCCCGTGTATTCACGCAGTATCTCGGTATCTATTTGTCCTATGTACAACCAAATTAGTTTGTCAATCAGCAGTTTGTCTTTTCAATTGAAGGTGTGTTTCGATTTTATTTGGTTTATGTTTGCCTGCGTTTTTGATTTGCCGTGGTCAAGTAGGTGCCTAAGGATGTTCCATGTTTTGGAGAGGCTCATGACCTTGTTCATTTCGTCGGATCTGCTACATCAATTTTGCTCGTTTAATTTTATGGCGTATTTCTCTATCTCCTTGTTGTGTCTGGCCAATTCCCTCATAACGTTTACGTTCCATATTTCGGCCTTTAATTTCTTTTCTGAGTCCCTTTATCTTTTCGACATGTTTATCAGTTTGATATCTATGTTTGGTGGTGCGTCCTCGTCTTCTATGGTGGTGGATGCGCTATTCGCGAGTTTTTCCAGCTGTCCCGTCCATTCATGAATGTCGGTAATGCTTCCGGAGCGTATAGCTTCCCTGATTTGTCTAAATTTGTCCCACTCCGTAATATTGGGCTTCTTACCTTGTCTGGTCTTGACACCCTTGCCTAGCGTGAGCGAAATAATTTAGCGGTGACTGCCCAGGTTTTGCTCCGTGTTTCTCCAATTACCTGCTCCAGCGTTTCGGCTAAGACTGAGATGAGGGACTGTTTGCCTAGTAATACTACTGCCCATTCGGGTGGGCATCACATAGGCCAAATTACCGAAAAACACATAGCCATAGCGATCCAGGAGACCATAAAAGACCCGGCCAAACTTTCGGGATATGAAAGCTTCGGCAGCGATGGAGGAGAAAAATCCAGGGTAGCCACGTTCATTAAAAGAAACATTGCGGCTATACACCACGAAATCACATCTAGGGACTGTGACGCGATACTAACTGTAATTATTACGCAACCCTCATTAGAAACAAGATAGTCACCATAGCACACAAAGGAATTGAGGACACGAAAATCGAACACAAAATAACTGAGATAATACCCAAAAAGAAGCACAAAGCTAAAAGCAAATTTATAGTTAATCTATACAGTCCCCCAAGGCAGAAAGACGGCGACTTCGGCAAATTCTTTGCAGAAGCAAACAAGCTAGCCAAGTCAAACACCCTAATAATTGCGGGGGATTTCAATGCTAAAAGCCCGAGCTGGGGATACCAGAAAATCGAAAAGAAGGGGCAGCAAATATGCACTGCGGCAGAAATCATAGGCTGCGACCTCTTAACGAACGGAAATCAGTCAACGTGCCAGGGTAATAGCGTTAGCCCAGACACCTGCCCAGATCTAACATTTGTTAAAGGAGCAAAGCAAGCCGAGTGGGAGAAACTGCTGGAGAACTTAGGCAGCGATCATTATGTACTGAAAACCACAATCGAAGCGGAGAGCGTAAAAAGAAAAATCGGCACAGCCCATATCACAGATTCGGACGCCTTCCGTAAGCACAGCGAACAACTAAAAAGAGAAGTCACCTCGATAGAGGAATGGAGCCAACAACTAAAACAGGTACAAGAACTCCACACAGAGGAAATAGATAGAACAGAACAAACACCAGAGGTGGAACGGCGGCTACTCGGGCAGTGGGAGGCCAGACGCGGGCTCACAAAACGCTGGAAAAGACAGCATCTAAACAGGAAACTCAAGAAGAAGATAGCAGAGATCACAAAGAAGGCGGAAGAGTACGCAACACAGCTGGCAAAGCAAGGGTGGCAGCAGTTCTGCAGCTCACTGAACGGCACGCTCAGCACAGCCAAGACGTGGCGCATACTAAAAGCCCTCATGAACCCTACCAAAACGAAAACAGAAGGCGGCAAAGCAATTCAGAAACTGGCTCACCAGCACGAATGCTCCGACGATGAACTACTGGAGGCAGTGCGTGTAAAATGTTACGGCAAGGACAATCCCAAAGGCAACGACGGGGAGTATCCGGGGACAGAGAATACCGACATGGACAGACCTATTACAAGAGAGGAAGTTTACGCGGCAATTAGAGCGACAACCAGAAACACAGCCGCGGGCTTCGACAAGATCAGAAACTCCGTATTACGCAACCTCAGCGACGAGGCGATAGATCAGCTCACAGCATACCTCAACACACTGTGGGCAGAGGGCACGATACCGAAGGAATGGAAGCACGCTGTCGTGGTGGTGATACCTAAACCCGGCAAAAAGCTTCATATTGAAAACCTGAGGCCCATCTCCCTCCATCTCGTGCCTCGGTAAACTCTACGAAAGAATAGCCACCAGAAGAATCCAACACCATCTGGAGGACAAGGAGCTATACCCGCACAGCATGTTTAGGCTTCCGGGCGAACCTGTCAACACAGGACGTCCTACGACAGATAAAAGAAGAAATCATAAACAGGTCACCCACAGCAGGCGAAAACGCTATCATGGCCCTAGATATCAAAGGGGCCTTCGACAACGTTAGCGACGAAGCCATCATGGAAGGACTGAACAACGCCAACGACGGCAAGCGAATCCATGACTACGTGAGGGCCTTTCTGACCAAACGCACGGCAACGGTGGGATCGGGGGATCTGCGAAGTGACGTCTTTACCACCCCACGCAAAGGCATGCCGCAGGGCTCCGTGATCTCACCAATACTCTTCAACATCGGAATGATCGGACTGGCTCGAAGACTCAGCAAGGTTGATGGCATCCAGCATGCAATATATGCTTCCGAAATCGTGGTCTGGGTCAATCAAGGCTCCCTAGGACAGAAGCAAGAAAAACTGCAGGAAGCGGCCAAGTGCGTGGAAGAATATGTCAAAGAAAGGGGCCTGGCGTGATCCACCGAAAAATCAGAAATCCTAAGAGTGGGAAGAAACCCCACCAATGAAGAACTAATAGTAAAACTAGAGGGAAAAAACATACCTGAAAGGGGCATGATCTGCATCCTAGGTATGTGGATTCAAGGAAGCAAGAAATGCAGCCACACAATCAGCTTACTTGAAAAATCGACAGAACAAGTAAGCCGAATGATAACGAGGGTATCTCAAAGAAGAAGCGGAATGAGAGAAGGAGACACAATCAAGCTGGTCAGAAGCCTGGTGGTCAGCAGAGTCACGTACTCCCTCCCGTACCACAAAATGACCAAGCACGAAAAAGAAAAGGCGGAAACACTACTAAGGAAAGCGTATAAGACGGCGCTACATCTGGCAAGAAACACGCCCAACGATAAATTGTTACAGATGGGCCTAAGCAACACCTTCGAAGAACTCGCGGAAGCGCAGCTCAATGCACAGATCGCCAGGCTCCAGCAGACTGCCACCGGCCGCAAGCTCCTAAAAAGAATGGGGCATAACACAGACGGAATAGAGGATCGGGCAGCTAGCATCCCAGACAGCGTTTGCCAGACACTGGAGATTAGCCCGCTACCGAGAAACATGGACCCAAATCTCCACGCCGCCAGAAGGCAGGCACGAGCAGATTACGTCGAACGAAACCTAGCCACACTTGAGTACACTAGTGTACACAGACGCGGCCGTATACCCATGGGACCGCAACACTAGAATGTTTACACTCACTGCAGCAGTAGTAAACCACACGGGAGAACCAATTAGCTGCGCGACCCTGAGACACTGCACGGTAACGGAGGAGGAAGAAGTCGCCTTAGCTCTAGCGGCGGCTGAAGGTTACCGCAGGAACAAATGTCTGATAATTCTAACAGACTCCAAAGCAACATGCAGGAACTACATACAAGGCAGAGTTAGTAAGGAAGCACTGAGAATCCTCCTCGAAACAGAGCTTCCTAAAAAAACATAAAACATAGGATCTTTTGGATACCGGCACACACCGGGATAGAGGGCAACTCAAGGGTGGACAGCCTAGTTCGCGAACTCACGCACCGAGCAGGGCAGTCGGAAACCCTAGAGGCCCCCTTAACGGTGGAGCCGGCGTATGCAGAAATACTTAGTCCCTACAGAGGAAGGATACTTAAATACCCCCACCCCACACATCACTCACACAACACGAGGCAGTTAGCTGGCGAAGACTGCAAGCAGGCACGTTCCTCAACCTGCACACACTACACAAAATGTTCCCTACCCAGTAAAGGGATACATGACCGTGGTGCGGGGCAACCCGTAGGTTGTACCACATCACGTGAGAATGCAAGCGTTATTTCGCATTCCATAAAGTAAATAACCCAAGTGCGGAACAATGGGAGGGTCTGCTCACCAGCAGCGAGCTCGCAGCCCAACGGGCAATTGTGCAGCACGCCTTCGAAGCAACAAGTCTCAGCGGTGCCCTGGAATAGGGGCGCCGACCTTGTGAAGCGGTCAGGACTCAAGACATGAAGACACCGGCCCACCGCCAATCTCTCTGAGATATAGAGCAGTAAAGTTTTTCCATTCCATTCCATACAGGGAGAAAGGACCGGAGAAACTTATTCCTCCTGAATGTCTATAGTACACCGAAACAAAGAAAGTCATATTCTTACCCTTATTTCGCAAAGCCCTCAAAGCAGGCGGCCAGAATCCTCTGATGATATTAGGGGACTTCAATGCGGCTCATAAGGAGGGGGGGGGCATGATAGGCAGGATCCCAAAGCCAGACAGCAATGGGAAGACATACAAACGCTCGCCCGGCTTCTTGAACAATCTCCCGTAGTGGGTAAAAGGAGGTCGTCTTCCAGTATGACCGCAAGCATCCCTTGAAGCTCCTGTACATCATGGGCAACCAGCCTTAACGCCTTGCATCTGACGAAGGACAGGCGAGAGCTCAATTTTCACCACGAGAACGTCACACGGCAGGCTCCGCGTACCGCTACCTTATTGACGAAATGACTGGACTCGCTAAGTACAGGATAAGTGGACGCGCCCGGGACTCCCCAGTGGTCTATGGTGTGCAGCCGGCTTGGCCACCGAGGATCGTCAGGACATGATGATCCGATTGGGACCTTAGCAGAACTTGGCAATCATCAGCACAGCCCAGTCACACGTGGCCGACGCATTGTACAAGGTGAGAGAGCTGAACCTTGGTTAGCGGGTCTATCCCATTACAACATATTGACACGTGTACTTATCTTTATTGGACGAGCACGTTTCGCCGCCTAACAAATGTAATCGCACAGCGCCGGACGCGCCTGCATGTATCCGAAGTTTCTGGAAAGTTATCGATGCTTCTACCCTGCTTTCTGTTGTCGCCGAACCTTGTGTTACCTGATTTCATCGCGTGACGCGAATGGTGTAGAACTTTGTGGAAGGCACGCGGGTCCGAACGATTTCTCTTGAACATTCAACGACTGCTGTATAAAAGCCGACGCGCTTGACCCGCTGATCAGATTTTCGATGTACGCTGACCGTGTTCGCCGCTATCGTTGTGCTATAAGTGTAGCTTGTTTTGTGGGCACAGGTTCGCCCAATAAAAGTTAGTTTTGTCGTTCACAGTATTGCTACTGTGTTATTCAACCTCACCCCCACGTGACATCTGGTGGAGCTGCTTTACGTTCATGTACCGGACGCCCCCGACAAGCCGTAAACCAAGCCCGTACAACAAAGACAACACCAGCGCCGTCCCAGAACATCGAGCAAGCCACCGGCTACAGCAACTGCCCCCGGAACACGGAATTCTACCAGAGACGACCAAGAAGATCGTCAGAGAAGTTCGTCCAGAGACTTCCAAGAAGACAGCCCGAATGGCAGCCGGAGCAGCCCCAATAGTTCTGCAGCAGCCCAGGGTGCCACGGACGTTCCGCGGTTCCACATTTGAGGACCCGGAAAGCTGCCTGGAGATGTATGAGAGGGTCGCTACGTTTACCAGTTGGGACAGCGACGACAAGCTGCGGCATGTCTATTTCGCATTGGAAGACGCCACCAGGACCTGGTTCGAGAATCGAGAAGCCACTATAACGACGTGGGACCTGTTCCGAAGCGGCTTCTTGCAAACGTTTACAAGCGTCGTGCGAAAAGAGCAAGCCCAAGCACTACTAGAAACCAGAGTGCAGCTGCCAAACGAGACGATTGCGATCTTCACGGAGGAGATGGCCCGCCTTTTCCGGCAGGCCGACCCGGAAATGTCGGAGGAGAAAAAAGTCCGCTTCCTGATGCGGGGCGTCAAGCAAAAACTTTTCGCCGGACTTATTCGTAACCCGCCAAAGACCGTAGCTGAGTTTTCTGCAGAGGCATCGACGATCGAGAAAACTCTGGAGATGCGCACTCGGCAATATAACCGCGAGGGGCTCACGCCGCAGTACGCCATCCAAGGACTGGGTTCCGACGACCTGCAAGAGACCATCAGGGCCATTGTGCGCGAAGAACTACGCAAGGTCCTGCCTTCGTCACAGCCTCAAGTGATTTCGATTGCCGACGCCGTGCGTGCGGAGCTCCAACAGCAACTCGGAGTAGCCCCTGAATCGCCGCAGCCTCAGCCGCAAGCGATGACATATGCCGCTGCAGCCCGTCGTCACGTTCCCCCTCCGCGCCCACGGCCGGGCCCAGTGGCGACACAGTTCCGTCGTCCACCACCATCCCCGCCGCCAGCACGCCAACCCGTCAACCCACGCGGCATTCCAAAGAAAACTGACGTTTGGCGAGCCCCCGACCACCGCCCGCTCTGCTACCACTGCGGACAAGCCGCCCATGTGTACCGCCGATGCCTATACCGGGAGATGGGACTGCGAGGTTTTGCCGTTAACGCGCCGCGGCCACAGATTGGCGAACGACCTCGCGATATTGCCGACTACCTCGCCGCCACTCAATGGAGCCCTCGACGACCTTCCCGTTCGCCGTCACCAGGCCGCTACCTGTCGCCGCAGCGCCGACCATACACTGACCCAGTCCCGGGCCGGTCCGTCAGCCCATATCCGGAAAATTAAAAGCAGTAACCGATGGAGGTGCGGTTGCTGTTCGTCGAACTGACGAAGATCCTCCGCCGCCGACGAAGACGACGAAGAGACCATCTAGACGACATAATAACGACACGCCACCGTCCCAACGAAATCAGGAAGCCAAGACTACACCGACGAAAGACGACTTGACGACGTGACGTTCCAACTTCAGTTCAACACGACGCAGCCGTCATCTGACGCCAGGACCTAACTGTAACGCAAGACAAAGAACCACAAACCTCGACGTGCTTCTCGTCGGCCACGCAGTCAGCGCCTTAGTAGACACAGGAGCCGATTACTCCGTCATGAGTGGACCTATCGCCGCCCAGTTGAGGAAAGTTAAGACTGCATGGGACGGCCCTCAAATTCTGACCGCTGGAGGACACCTGATTATGCAGACTGGGATCTGCACGGCAAGAATTACTGTTCATGACTGGACTTACCCTGCCACCTTCGTTATCCTCTTATCCTCCAACAGTGTTCACGAGACGTCATTCTCGGCATGGACTTCCTGAATCAACATGGCGCAGTAATCGACCTGAAGTCGAAATCGATAATGCTGTCGCAAGATCAAGCGATACCGCCGGAGAGCTGTCGTAGTCACCACGCCTTGGGTGTGCTCGAAGATCAAGTGAGCGTCCCACCGCGCTCCAGCATTATTTTTTCCGTCGGCACCGAAACACCCGCTGACGTAGATGGCGTCATCGAGGGCGAACAACATCTACTGCTCGACCGTGAAATTTGCGTCGCAAGAGGGATCGCTCGACTCCACGGAGGGCAAGTGGAAGTTATGCTAACCAACTTCAGCCAAGAGTTCAAGCACATCAACAAGGGCACGACAATCGAATACATCGACGAAATTGTGGAAACCAGCAATGCCTTTCTCCTCTCGGATTCAGCCGCATCTACTCTGATGAGCATAGTCCCCGAACCATACTTCGACGTGAATCCAAATCTTCCTATGAGGAAGCAGCAACAGATCAGAAGTCTTCTCCGACGATACAAAGACTGCTTTTCGACGTCATCGAGGATTCGACAAACACCAGTTGCAAAGCATCGCATAATAACGGAAGAGTGCGCTCGACCACTCCGCCAGAGCCCTTACCGAGTTTCGACGCGAGAACGTGAAGCTATTAGGCAACACACACACACACACACACACACACACACACACACACACACACACACACACACACACACACACACACACACACACACACACACACACACACACACACATATATATATACACATATATATATATATATATATATATATATATATATATATATATATATATATATATATATATATATATATATATATATATATCATCATCAGCCTGGTTACGCCCACTGCAGGGCAAAGGCCTCTCCCATACTTCTCCAACAACCCCGGTCATGTACTAATTGTGGCCATGCCATGCCTGCAAACTTCTTAATCTCATCCGCCCACCTAACTTTCTGCCGCCCCCTGCTACGCTTCCCTTCCCTTGGGATGCAGTCCGTAACCCTTAATGACCATCGGTTATCTTCCCTCCTCATTACATGTCCTGCCCATGCCCATTTCTTTTTCTTGATTTCAACTAAGATGTCATTAACTCGCGTTTGTTCCCTCACCAAATCTGCTCTTTTCTTATCCCTTAACGTTACACCTATCATTCTTCTTTCCATAGCTCGTTGCGCCGTCCTCAATTTGAGTAGAACCCTTTTCGTAATCCTCCAGGTTTCTGCCCCGTAGGTGAGTACTGGTAAGACACAGCTATTATATACTTTTCTCATGAGGGATAATGGCAACCTGCTGTTCATGATCTGATAATGCCTGCCGAACGCACCCCAGCCCATTCTTATTCTTCTGGTTATTTCCGTCTCATGATCCGGATCCGCCGTCACTACCTGCCCTAAGTAGATGTATTCCCTTACGACTTCCAGTGCCTCGCTGCCTATTGTAAATTGCTGTTCTCTTCCGAGACTGTTAAGCATTACTTTAGTTTTCTGCAGATTAATTTTTAGACCCACTCTTCTGCTTTGCCTCTCCAGGTCAGTGAGCATGCATAGCAATTGGTCCCCTGAGTTACTAAGCAAGGCAATATCATCAGCGAATCGCAAGTTACTAAGGTATTCTCCATTAACTTTTATCCCCAATTCTTCCCAATCCAGGTCTCCGAATACCTCCTGTAAACACGCCGTGAATAGCATTGGAGATATCGTATCTCCCTGCCTACATATATATATATATATATATATATATATATATATATATATATATATATATATATATATATATATATATATATATATATATATATAAAGCCTACCTATGTCCACTGCAGGACGAAGGCCTCTCCCTGCGATCTCCAATTACCCCTGTCCTGCGCCAACCGATTCGAAATCGCACCCGCAAATTTCCTAATTTTCTCACTCCATCTATTCTTCTGCCATCCTCTACTGCGCTTCCCTTCTCTTGGTGCCCATTCTGTTACCCTAATGGTCCAACGGTTATCTAATGGGCGCATTACATGACCTGCCCAGCGCCATTTTTTTTCTTAATGTCTATTAGAATATCGTCTATATTCTCTGATCCAAACTGCTCTCTTTCTGTCTCTTCATGTTATGCCTAGCAATCTTCGTTCCATCGCTCTCTGCGCGGTCCTTAACTTGTTCTCAAGCTTCTTTGTGAATCATCAAGTCTCTGCGCCGTATGTCACCACCGGTAAAATGCATTGTTTGTATACTTTCGTTTTCAATGATAACGGTAAGCTCCCATTCAGGGGCTCACGATGTCTGCCGTACGCGATCCAACCCATATTTATTCTTCTGTGAATTTCCTTCACATGGTCTGGGTTCCCTGTGATTAGTTGACCTAGGTAAACATACTGTTCCACAGACTCTAGAGGCTGACTTGCGATCTTGAACTCTTGTTCGCTTGTCAGGTTATTTATAATTTTCTGTGTACCTGCATATTAATCTTCAGTCCCACTCTTACACTCTCGCTGTTAACGTCCTGAATCATTTGTTGTAACTCGCCTGCATTGTTGCTGAATAGAACAATGTCATCGGCAAACCGAAGGTTGTTGAGGTATTCGCTGTCGATCTTTACTCCTAAGCCTTCCCAGTTTAATAGCTTGAATACTTCTTCTAAGCACGCAGTGAATAGCATTGGAGAGATTGTGTCTCCTTGTCGGACCCATTTCTTTATAGGTACCTTTCTACTTTTCTTGTGCAGAATTGAGGTGGCTGTGAGGCTGTGAGTACAGATCGCTCACGTAAATACCGTCGAAAATCTACGGTATTTACGTAAGCGATCTGTACTCCTTGATTGCGCAATACGTCTATGACTGCTGGTATCTCTACTGAATCAAATGCTTTTTCGTAACCTATGAAAGCCATATAGAGAGGTTTATTGTACTTTGGTGATTTCTCGATAACCTGGTTAATGACATGGATGTGATCCATTGCAGGGTAACCTTTCCTGAAGCCAGCCTGCTCCCTTGGTTAAGTAAATACCAGGGTTGTCCTTATTCTATTGGAGATTATTTTGGTAAATATTTTAGGTAATACTGGGAGTAAGCTGATTGGCCTATAATTTTTTGGTTCTTTAACGTCGCCCTTGTAGATTAGTATAATGTTTGCATTCTTCCAGTTTTCTGGGACCCTTGCAATCGATAGAGATTGCGGCTGGTGGCTGGCGGAAAACTGGCGGCTGTCTACACTTCGTATAGAGAGCCGCCAGTTTTCCTAGCATTATATATCCTCCATATTTGATTAAATCGACTGTTATTCCATCCTATCCTACCGATTTTCCCCGTTTCATGCCTTGCAAGGCCTTTCTGACTTCATCTCTAGTTATAGGAGCAGTTTCAGTATACTGTTCATTATTGTTTTGAATAGAGCGCTCCTGTGTCTGGGTACTGTAAAGGTCAGTATAGAATTCTTCCGCTGCTTTTACTATATTTTCGAGATTGCTGATGATATTACCCTGCTTATCTTTTAGTGCATACATCTTGGTTTGTCCTTTTCGTTCTCACTGATTTCAGGCTGCATCCATTTCTTACGGCTTCTTCAGTCTTTCTCACTTTATAGTTTGGAATATCACTTATTTTCGCCTTGTTGATCAGTTTTGACAGTTCCGCGAATTCTATCTTATCTCTTAAGTTGGACACTTTCATTCTTTGTCGTTTCTTCATTAGGTCTTTTGTTATTTGCGAGAGCTTGCCTACTGGTTGCTTTGGTGCCTTGCCTCCCACTTCAATTGCTGCCTCTGAAGCCAGCCTCGCTACGGTTTCATTCAATACCTCTATGTCATCATCATCTCTCTGTTCTAAGGCTGCATATTTGTTTGCAAGTACCAGCCTAAATTTGTCTGCTTTGACCGTACTGCCTCTAAGTTGACTTGTTCTTTCTTGACCAATTTTACTCTTTCTCTGTATAAATTGAGGCGCATATATATATATATATATATATATATATATATATATATATATATATATATATATATATATATATATATATATAAGCGAATCTCATCCGGGATTCGGTATAGTTAGGGCAACATTTAGGCTGAGGACGCACGTTCCCGAAAATATAAAGAAAACGATGCTTTATTCCCTGCGTTTATGTATATACACTGAATGATATGCAACTAGGGCGCCGTATTTCCCCTTTGTCGCAGGGAGACCGGGTGCACCCGCCGTGGTTGCTCAGTGGCTATGATGTTGGGCTGCGGAGCACTAGGTCGCGGGATCGAATGCCGGCCACTGTGGCCGCATTTCGATGGCGGCGAACTGCGAAAACACCCGTGTACCTAGATTTAGGTGCACGTTAAAGAACCCCAGGTGGTCGAAATTTCCGGAGTCCTGCACTACGGCGTGCCTCATTATCAGAAAGTGGTTCTGGCATGTAAAACCCCATAATTGAAGACCGGGCGCACGGCGCGTGCGATTTAAAACCAAATGAACAGCTTAATAAGCAGTGCCGTGTTCCAATGACTTCTCTTCCGCGCTTTTGTTCACCCTTTGTTTTGACTACATGCAGTTTTGGACAGCGGCAGACACTGTACTTCTAGCACAGCCACGAACAAATTGCTTGTCGCGACTTCAACACATATTTGAAGTGCTTACAGCTTTATATAAACGTGGCAGCAAACTGAAAAAGGCAGAACGTCACCTGCCTCTCGTGGGTGTCTTGTGCCTACAGGCTCGGGCGGCAACCTTCCGCTACATTGTAAGCAATACGGATGCACTTCCATCTTCAGCAACATGTCAGTCAGGGGGAATGCCACCTCGCAGCAGGAAAGACAGTTGAGAGAAGTTTGTCGCATTTCTAAACTTGGACACGAAAAGTGTGTAAGCGCGACATCGGTGGTCCTAACCAAGTGAGAGCTTCAATATTTTTAACAGTGTTGCTGTGTATTGATAATGTCATTGCTGTTATGTTGTGCATTGTGCAAGTTCAGCGCGGCTAGGGGAAACTGTTTGCAAGAACAAAGATCAGTTGTTTGTCCTTCTCTCGCCTTGTCTACCTTCACCTCTCGACTTTCTCTTTTTTCAAGTTTGATGGCATTCTGCGACTACATCCACGTAGCAACTAGCCGAACAAACCACTTTGACGTCTAACTAATCACCAAGAATTACCAAGCAACTATACGTTATTTTTATAGCATAGACACACACTGTTGACCCTGTTTCTGTGCAAAGCACGCTGACCGTGGAATCACTCCCCCATCCCAAGTGTAATTCGTGTTAATTGCACTCTCAAGTGTTAATCACCTACCCGTCTCAAGTGTTCCTAGAATTATATATCATTTATGATGCCTGCAACCAGTGATATTAAAGATCCTTAAAACTTAAAAATTATCACTCCGTATTCAAATATCCACTCCAGCTTAAGGTTAAGGAGGAGAATGGTGTATTTCCAATGGCACATCAACAATGCGTCTCCCAGATGCGCCTTGTATTATGATTTTAAAAAAAACTTTGCAAATTTCGACACTTATTACAATCTTATAGGATTAGTTTGTCTGTGATGACTCATCAACGTGAGTATATATGTACCATCTTCTGGGGAAACTCAACATCGACTGTGGTGGCGCACGCTGTAAGAAACCGCAACCTTCAATGCACACTGAACCGGTCCCGTTTTGCACACATCCTGTCCTTTCGGGAGGCGTATTCTGCGGGCCAAGTACGACAACCCAACGTGGTTTTGCTTTTCGGCGCCACCAGATTTATTGTCAACCTGCCTATGTCCTACAAGAAACTGACTTAGTCTTGTCATCTCTAAAGCATTTTTTTTTCTTTCGGAGGGACGAAATTCTGCTAGTCTTGTTTTCGTGTGATCTTACATGTTACTGTAATCGGTGAGACATGTCTGTTTTTTTTTCTTTTGCTATGGCCTGGCTGTTCTCTTTCTACAGGAAGACACCATACTATGCCGTTGGTTTAATTGAGTCCGTGTGGTCTATCATCTTCCTTCACGTTTTCCATCTCTTAGGGCACACTGTAAAAAAAATTTGCCTTACTTTTCTGAAAATTTGC
The DNA here is from genome assembly GCF_050947875.1 of Dermacentor variabilis. Taxonomy (NCBI): domain Eukaryota; kingdom Metazoa; phylum Arthropoda; class Arachnida; order Ixodida; family Ixodidae; genus Dermacentor; species Dermacentor variabilis. The sequence goes on from NC_134568.1 coordinate 2,624,347, forward strand.
TGGTAATTTGTGACCAAACACTCTTCCGTAAATTAAGAACGGTTATTTCCGTAGAACGGACAACTGTAAAAGAGAGACCGTAATACAAGATACGAGTGCTTCTGTATCTAGAAAACGGAAGACTGTATTCTGGATCTGTACTATAACCGTTAAAGTACGGTGCTTCTCGTATTCAGAAGACGGAACACACTGTATGCTGAATTTGTACTATAACCGTTAAAATGCAGGTGCTTGCCATATTCAGAAAACGAAAGACTTAGTATGCTAAATCTGTACTATATTCATTAAAGTACAGGTGCTTCCCGTATTTCATCTTGCAGAGCATATCCATTGTTCGAAGAATGTGCCATTGGGGATAAAATTGCCCAGGACGTGCGAGAGTCGACCAAATTTTATGGTGCACTATTTGCCGGGATCAGCCGTGCTACCATCTGCGTTCGGAATGTGCATACGTGACCCACTGTTTTCAGCGGTCTTGAACAGAAATGCAATTTGGTCAACGCTCGCACTTCCAGGGTACTTTTGTCCACGATAGTACATCTCCTTTAATGCAAATATCATGAAGGCAGCTCATAGCCAAAGCAGCAGGTCACCATTGAGAAAATTGTCTTGCCAACACACTGACATGGCTGCAGAGATAAAACACTTTGCATTTTGTGATATGAATGCACTGCATAGCATATATACAAAAAGGTGCAACATTCCAGTCCTCAAGTTCTTAGATCACAGAAGCAACTTTATTTTCTTCACTCACTCATCTTGCACTTCTTCCTGGTGAAAGTTGTTTTTGACTCCAAACGCTTGCAAGGATAAACTTGCTGCTGTTAGGAGAAACAAATAGTATTCGTGAATATCCATCCTAAAGAAAGCGGCAAAAAAGTATAATCACAGAACACGACAAAGCAGTAACTTCTGTGTGAGAAAAACATGTAAGTAGACCAACATTGTTGGAACAAGGGATGTTGCTGTAGCCAACATTTCGACATAGGTGCTTGTCATTAGGGTAGCAAATGTTTTCCTTGGCTGTGTTGTTTGGCCTCCTTGGCCTCATTGGCGGAGAAGAAACTGGTGCATATAGAGGTCAAGAGAAGCCAAAGTGTTAAAATAAAGGAAGGAAGGGTGTGCTTAGCAGTGGTGATTGTGATGGAGCGGGTATGAGCACTGCTGTCAGTACTTGCTAAGGGTAGGGGTGACCAAAACAGAAAACGATGTACACATGTAAGCAGTCATTAATCCAGTAGACATAATCTTCCCAGAAGACAAAATAGGCATCAAGATAAACAGTTTGCACTTTTGGAAAAGGAAAGCGAAGAATTAAGGAAAATAAATTTTGTATCAAGATGCATCTGGTTAAGATCAATGTAAATGGTAAATGAAGGCACATTATGAATATATATTTTGTTGAAAGCCGATGAAGAAAAGATATATTTACCAAATATTAAAAAATAGGGACATTAAAATTAAACTGGGTATGACCATAAAACAGTAAAGAACAGGCTGTGGAAAAAAATGGGATGGACAATATGATAACCAGGTGCAAGATTTCAAAACGTCGAGCGCTCTTTATATTCATGCTGCTGTTGACGGCTTCAAGTTTCTGTCTTCCTGTGGAACCTTTGTCTTACTTGAACAAGGAAATGGGTCATTTTTTAAACAAGTCAGTTCAAATGCAGTTCAAAGCTTCAGCATTATTAGAATGAAAGAATATATTGTGGTCAGTTCTCCAGGGTGTGCTTTCATTCACCAGTTATTTCCACCGGCATAAGCTCAAAATTTAATGGTTTAAATGGACCTTAGCTCCTGGCAAACCATTAGCTGGTCTTTTTTTCAACACAGATGCCTGCACATTATATGTGTTGGCAGGAGTGCTAGCGAACTACATTATACTTGTTGCCACAACCAAAGTGAAACTTGGTAACAGTGATTGAAAAAAAAAACCAGCATTCCACAATATTGATTCAAGTCGTCTGGAAAAGTTGATTAAGTTAATGTACACCCCCCACCCCACCAGACACAATTATACACCACACGGACTCTCATGTTGTCAACCATGCTATTATAACACTAGGCATCAAGTAGGAGAATTAGGGGATAAGAGGGCACAATGCTTTTTGTTAGAACATCAAATGTGCTTTACATAAATGCTACATTCCAACTAACAAAGGAGCAGCCGATACTGACCAATGCATACGAAAGCTGATGACATTCTGTGCAGCAGAATGTTGACGATGAGGTGTTATGCGCACAAGTGCATTCTTTCACACAAAATGACATCCTGCAGTCAAACCTTGTGCCAACATTGGAGTTTGAAAACCACAGTGGAAAGCAAAGAGTGCTAAATTTGTTGAAAATTACTAAAAATTATTCGATTATTCATTATCGTTACTGTTCGTTAAAGATTCACAGATTGTTCCCTACGGGTGCTGTAAACAGGCACCCTGCTTTTACAGTCGTAGCAACAATGATCTGTGGCACAGACAAGAATAAATGCTCATGAAGTTTATGCAAGAGTACACCCTACAAATTACACCACATTTCACATTCCAATGTGGTAGAAGAGGAAGACGAAAAAAAACTACTTTCTGGTGGAGGATGCATACCCCAGAATAGAAGAAACAAGTGTACCCTAACCATTGCTGCTGCCGATGCCTGTGCACTAGCAGTTACATATAATATGGCAGTTACAATTGTTTTTCCACAAGCACTGCAAGCTGCTGCCAGTTGACCAGTACACAGCTGTAATAAATTTAGGGCAAGTTAAAGCTCTCTAATGGATTTATCTCATATGACACAATTGGAATGCAATATTCTGCAAATCAGTGAAGAGCGATGTGCCATCCCATACAATGAAAGACCTTTGAAGAATCTGAATCACCACCTGCACTCTTAGGCAGTTACACCCTTTGGAGTGCCCCTTCTGCCACACAACAATAATCGTTATCTGCCTTGATGCGTTTCCTTTCTTGAAAACACCACGCCCGCTACTTTCCTGTCGGGAATGCTATCATGCTGATAACGCGCATGCCATTTGTTACTGGAAAGTACAGGGCTCGCAGCGTTAAAGAAAGAAAACGCATCAAGGCAGATGACGATTATCGTTGTGTGGCAGAAGGGGCACTCCAAAGGGTGTAACTTTGCCTAAGAGTATGGGCAGTGACGAGGTAAAAGAGTGTGTTCTGTGTAAAGTAGTGCACCTGTATAACCTAAAGCTGTGGATAATGCATTTAGTATCAGCTGTGAAGGTTTCTAATTTTAATTGCACACAGTAAAAACCTCCATGCAGTTTTGCAAAACGCAAACTCCCTGCTTTTTGTTGTTCAAAGGTAATGGACACATAGGGCCATAACATGTACATTATGGGTTTCGTTCCCAAACAATCAAAGTGAATAGCACTACCCTAAGTGTTATGTGATTTCTGTCTAACATTTTCTGTCAAAAATTGTTAGTGTCAAATGCTGCGATCAGCAGAGAAACGGATTTCTGGAGCAATATATAGTATTAAGTACTGTGATCTCAGTTGTTTCACTGCTGTTTAAGCATTATCGGGTCTTAAAGTAAAAAATGAGGAATAAATACATGCATATTTTACGTTACAACCCTCATGAGATATTTAGTAGTCTGGATTATAAAGGATTCCAGATTTACAACGCAGGACAGATTTTATTCCACTGAAACAATGGCACCATGCCAATGATTCTGCATTTGCTGCTATATTTATTTGTATTTAGTTCAGTTGGAATGTGTTTGTATTGTCTGCGATATCTCTTCACATGTTTTAGATTGACTGTTTTCTAAATTTAGGCAAATTCATATTCGCAAATAACCTTGCATGACACCAAGAACTTGCTTAGCAGGAGTATTTCTAACATTTGCAACATATGAGGCTCTTGAATGCATATCTAAGCCTGGGGTGCACGTCGCCCCCTAATCTCATCAGCAAGTTTCGGGAACTCATCTACGAGGTTTCTTATGATGAATGTAAAGTAGCTTGAACGGGAGAAATGGGGAAATTAAACAGGTCAATTATGCAGCATAAGAATGATGTCAGCAAGAAGCAAGCTTCAAGAAGCACTGTCACTCAATGTGCATAGACTATCAAACGCAAGAATTATTTGGGATGATTTAAAATTCTGGCATTGGAACAAAATGTCCTTTAATCTATAAATAAACTCTGATTATTCACTCTACTACCACTACCTTCACCAGAAACATTCATAATCATTATCCTATCTATGCCACATCATCCTAGCTAATATTCAAGGCTTCATAAGCTGCTTTTTTTACTGCTAATTCTCCGTGGGAAAGAGGTGTCCGTATGAAGACCATATCATATACTTATTAGCCGTTTTTTGATAAATGATAAGGGAAAAACTTCACACCAAAAATGCATTGACCTTGAGCAAGTTCTACGTTTGAAGCTGTTGATTCTCTTTTCCCTTTGCCATAATGACCCACCTGGTTAGCTAAGTATACAGAAAAGCTGCAGGAGAAAGGTAGGGGTGCCAATTAGACTTGTGCCCCAGGGGACCTTTTCACGGTCACTGGAGGAACTGCCTGTGGCCGCGGCATCTTCCTTGAGGGCCATGGCCATGTCTAAGAAACCTTGTCTCCACAGGCTGCATAAAGAAGGATAATTTTCTGAGCTAAGTCTTTTTCTTAAAAGAGCCCATTTAAGTTGTATTCGTGGCTTTGCACCACAAAAGTGACACATGACTGGCCACTAAAGACACTTTATGTGTATTCGCAGGCCTATTCCTTGGAAAAACACTTTCACGTAGCACACAATGAGTAACAGTAACAAAAAAGTGTATCAGGAGGCTTTCATATTGCTCTACAACTTTTCATTCACACATTTCATTTAATTATTTGACATATTTATTAACTAATTAAGAATTACGTAATTAGGAAGAATGCAAAATATAATCACAATATCTCCAAGCGACGGCAAACAACATTACCTTCATTTTGTCCAGTTACATCGCATTTACATATTTCTAAATCTTGGTGCACGATAGTTAAGACACCCTGTAGATCAAAATACAATATTACAATTTTCATAATCATCTCTTGCGTGTTATTGGCGGCTATGGCTGCTTCAAGCTATTCTTTCAGTACGGTACAAGCACTTTTGAAGTGAAATTGTTTTGCATCGAGAGCGTGTAATCTAGAAAATCAAGCAAAAGGTCAAGTTCTGTTCACTATTCAGATGTTTAACTAAGAAGCTGCAGGAAAAGGAAACAAGACACAACACCTAATAAACAATGCAAAATTTGAAAATTTAAACTGAACAAGAAACCAGTTTTTGAAACCACAGAAAAAAGCCAGCAGCTTACGTCGAATACACCCTTGCTATGTACTCCAAGTGAAGTTGTTACCGCAATGCTTGGGCACCATATGAACGTAACAATCAACAACTTTGAGCAGAATATTAACACCACTAAATGAACTGGCCTTTAAAGATTCTTGATCTGAAATCCTCAACGACTTGTTCTGGCGTTTAATCTGTCGAGCTCAATCTGTATTCTCTAAACCTGGCTCTTGGCCATAATTCCTCTGAACGCAACATCAGCTCAAACCTCAAGATAGGGTTGACCTGTAAATAACGTGGATAATGCATGGCAAACATCATGAACAGTCTTACATGTTAACCAGAGGGTTGACTCATGCAGCCATGAAATTGTGATGCAGACAGGATATATTGAAGCTGGTTTTGTGAAGTGTTTCATGCTTCCAAGGCTTCTTCTCCAGTTGTGAAAGCTGTCTCCACTAGCTAAATAAGCGATGAGAATAAAAACAGAACTTCAACATGCTCACAATACGTTGGCCATTTGCAAGTAAACAGCAGCCTTCTTGGGCGCCCACGTTGCTTGGTGAAAATCTACTATGCCACAGTAATTGCGTTACCCAGTACGAGCCACTTTAATATGCAATGTGTTCAGAGCCCTTTCCCTCTGTTTTTCTGCTTTGGAAACAGTTTACCATGTGTTCAGTAGGCGTCGAGAAAGGGGACAGAAAACACTGTGCACCACTGATTTCTAATATGTTTTGCTGGATGCAGCACACCACACCGGATGCAGGTGAAGCCAGTGGAAATGCTGTGTCATGCAGGCGCTTGTCCTGGAAGCAGGGCATATGGTGGACTAACTAGTGCGTGCGATCAGATAATATTGCTGCCCAAAAACTTTTCTTTGTGGTTTTTCACATTTTAGGAGGTCTCTACATGTCTGGTAAGCGCTCTTATGACAATCTGAACCCGTATACGATAGTGTTCTCTTATATCAAGTTTTTTCTCATTTACCAGTCTTTCCATTGCACGCCACTTATGTTAGTGACACTGTAGACACTGCAATGCAAAAATTCTGGACACCACGAAACACTGCTTGGGTAGTTTATGGCACATCAGGCAGGCATGTTAGGGGAAGAAATGCCATGCACCCGTGCAAACGAAGTGCTGCTGCAAAGTCGTGAAGCACCAACTTCCGGGACAAGGTTGGCTTCAGTCGAGGGTGCTCGATGTGCTGTCCATCCCCTGCAGTAGAGATCAGTGGTGTGGACCCTTTTATACTGGCAGTCTTTTCTGGTCGGAACCTTGGCAACAGCTTCCACCATACTTTTTTGAACCTGCAACATGTGCAGAGAAAGTCACGTCACTGTGCATTGATTGTATGGCTTTATTGTTCTACACATTCCATCAAATCATTAAAAAATACAGTTCGCACATTTTTACTACTGTATATAGACAGTCTAGTTGCTAGACACGCGAAACATTACCATCCCTCTGACAGAATGCAACAATAGAAGCGTACACTGTAAAGCTACACTAAAATTTAAATTGATGTGACACCGTATGAGCATACAGTATGCTTACTGTATGCTCTAGCCCTGTGTCAAGTAAAAGTTAATTGTCAATCATTTATGGTGTATTTCTACTTATTCTGGGTCATCAAACTGTACAATCAATGTTCCAAGTTTACACATTGTTGGCTTTTGATTGCCTATGTGATCCGTTTCCTACTTACACATGCAGTGATCCCACTGTAATAAGGAAAATGAGTTGGAAAAAGAAATGCCGTGATAATCTTCCACATTTGCTGAGGGCAGGAGCAATTGCCAATAGCATGTGGTTGAAGCTACATAAATACTCAGTTTTCACACAGCTTAAATGTTCAGCAAGTAATAAAGAGGTATGCTGTGCCCCTCTGCATGACCAATAAAATCTGACTACTTGATACTGCACTAAGGCTGCTGCATGGTACTGTTCGGCAGTTCGGCTTTGGTTTTCCGATATACAGAACTGTTTAGGCATCAGTAGTTTACTTTGCGATAAAATGGAGCTTGAAGCACTGGTCATTTGCACATAAATAATGAGACAGCAAATATAACACAAGGATAGGAATATGGGTCTTTTGGAAAAAGTACATACACATTATGATTAGAATGTGATGGGATGCCACAATGAAACAGAAAGCAACGCATAGAAGTGGACGGCACTTCCATGCCACCAAGGTTATTGGACAGACAGTACTTCAGAAGTGCCCGCAACACAATGTGTTGGCGGGCTAGTTGGTGTGAATTCATAAATACTTTGTTAAGCGCAAAACAATGGACACAAGAAAGACGACCAGCACAAAGCGCTACTCTAAACTGACATCACTTTATTGCGTCACCCCTTTATAGAAAGTAGAATCTAGAAGAACATGCGCAGTGAGCACCATGTGCAGGAACCACCAACAACCGATCACAAGAGCGCACTCATGCGACGGGATCCAAAAAACCATATCGAGCACTGCACATGGTTAAAGAAGGCACACTAATGCACTGTGACCCCAATGACTGTATGTAGAAAGCTTCCGATAACTCTCGGGCGGTGGTATCACAGCACTTTTTCAATATCGTAGTATCACGAAACATGGCTTTGCACTTCCATATTTTACAATGTTGAGCCAAATGAGAACCTGTGCCTGCTGGTATGGATTGCTTATGTTCGCAACCTGGAGGCTTACTAAAAGGGTTCTACTCAAATTGAGGACGACACAACGAGCTATGGAAAGAAGAATGATAGGTGTAACGTTAAGGGATTAGAAAAGAGCAGATTGGGTGAGGGAACAAACGCGAGTTAATGACATCTTAGTTGAAATCAAGAAAAAGAAATGGGCATGGGCAGGACATGTAATGAGGAGGGAAGATAACCGATGGTCATTAAGGGTTACGGACTGGATCCCAAGGGAAGGGAAGCGTAGCAGGGGGCGGCAGAAAGTTAGGTGGGCGGATGAGATTAAGAAGTTTGCAGGGACGACATGGCCACAATTAGTACATGACCGGGGTTGTTGGAGAAGTATGGGAGAGGCCTTTGCCCTGCAGTGGGCGTAACCAGGCTGATGATGATGATGATGATGATGATGATGTTCGCAATGTTTTGTGATACTACGATTTTGAAAAAGAGCCGTGATCCCACCGCCAGAGAGTTATCGGAAGCTTTCTTCATACAGTCATTGGGGTCACAGTGCATTAGCGTGCTTTCTTTAACCTTGCACAGTGCTCAATATGTTTTTTTTTTGGATTCCTGCGGCAACGCAAACCAGCTCGGAGACGCCGATGGGAGCCCCGGGAAGAGTTTTCTTTTCTCTGTAAGGAGATCGAGTCCCTGGAATGGGTTCACCCCGAGATAGGGACGGTGGCTCCGTAGAGCAGTGCGGCTCTTGCGCTGTCCGGTGCGCTCCTGTCGGCCCTTGAAAATCCGAGTGAGGGAGTGTGATTTTCGTGCCGGACCGTACCCACATCCGCAGCAGGTCTCCAAGGTGAACAGCCTCTAGTCGATAGACCAAGGTAGGTAAGGGAAGTCGGCAAAACGGATCCGTAACCTTGGGAAAAGGATTGGCTCTGACCCATGACATGTTCTATCAGGCAAACCACAACATTTCTGAGAGAGTTGGTTTAATGGTAGCCTTCATGCAGCGGTCTGCCGAGAGGTCGCCCTCATCTCGGTGGCAGCACCGTAGACCAAGGCCCACGGGAATCATCGCGCCAAGCAATTTTAGGGCTATTTCGAATGCTCCTTCTCACGTAGTTCTAATCCCGATAGAAACGTCCATGTGGATTGTACATTGAGTGCGCAGGCTTTCTTCACCTTCTTCAGCGGGCATGTTGAAACTTGTTAAATGTTTTTCATGCACGGCACAACACCGAACACGAAGAGAACACATGCGACACTGCCCTCACCTCGTGTGGACGTGTTCTTATTGTGGCAGCCTTGTTTTATTGACTGTAATCAGGAGCGGAAGCACAGACGTTTTGTATGTAACTGGATGTTTGGCACTGGCAAGTTGTTTCTGCTTCGTAGAACGTGGAAAATCACGGTTGGGTGACATTTGCTCTAGTGAACGCTTCTATCTTAGTGACAATTTTTGACCAGTGACCAGTGACCAGGAGCCAAATGCATCTTATACGATTAGGCGTTAAACAAAACATTAATTAATAAAAGAGAAATAGTTTCATATTTCTTATTCGTTATCTGAGTGTTTAGTAGTTCAAGTAATTATGGGAAAGAAGAAATATTGCAGACGAGAATAAATAAACCGCGAAGAAATTTTTAGACAGAGTGATGCCAATATTCTGATTCAGTGCAAAATCTTAATGTTCCAGCGTAAATCGCCACACGAGAGGCTTCCCAAGTCATGTCGGTCGTGGATCGGCAGACGCAGCGACCGCGCCACTCTTCACTCCAGCTTCAGCAAGCAAGACGACGGTTCACAGGTCGCGGAACGAGCTCGCAGCTGGCATAGCGTGCCATCCCGGGCGATCTCCACTCCAGCCCCGTGTTGTCGAAGCCTCCGCCAACCACCTGACCATCGCAGAAGCACCGCGCTGTCCTAGCCCCTGTTCCACTGGTGGCACTTGGCGCAAGGGCGACGCATCTCGCTTCGAGTGCACCCACAGCTTTTGCGTGGCTCGCTCCGCTCGTGCCTTCGGGAATCCCGCCGCCATCGCCTTCGCCGCGCTGCCCTGTCCCACGGCGAGCACCGCGAGATCTTCAACATACGTGCAGGGAGTTCCCGTTACGCGAGGCCGAGCACTCCACCGCTACTCTGACTGTGGCGAAGCAAGATATTCTGCTACTTTTCAAGCAGTACAAGGGCGTCCGGGCTGTTCGTTCGGACGTTATAGGCTTTCATAAAATCGGCCCTGGAATCCCCGAGCTGGAATCCTGGCTGGCCTCGGGCAATTTTTCGGTTGACGCGCCTGGAGACAATTCAAGGGATGACGCAGCTCTCCGTTGGCGCGGACATTTCTGAGTTGTTTTTTTCCGCAGAGATCTGCTGAAACTCGCACGGCGCTTTTACCTAATTACCGCGAGATTTTCCATTTCTTCTGTTTCGTAAAAATATATTTTCTCCTATGCGATGTTTGTAGTTGGCCTGAATATTTAGTTTTTGGGGGGTATCGTTACTGCATTGTCGGAATTTGCGGATTCCTTGACATAACAGGCATGAGCAGGCATATCTCTACTTCATCTCAGCAGCGAACAAAGCTAGCTTACAGTGAACAAAGCCATTACAAGGACAAGAGGGGACACATGAACCGCGGTGAGCTTTGTCTCCTGTTGGCTCGGTGTTGTCGTCTGTTTATCGTCCGATTCGTGCGGGAAGTCAAGATGTAAGAACTCGCTAATATAGCCACACCCTTCAGTTTGAGTACTCTTTACCTGATTATAGGTATACCATGCGACACCATAGTTTCTGCCTTTATCTGTTGTTTAGTTTTTAGTCACGACGTCTCATATCTCACACTTTAGGAAATAGCGCAGATGGTCAGATGATTAAGATGGTTAGTCAGCCTGCAATGTTTTCTGAAGCTAGATTGATTAGACTTACTAAAAACTAATGAAGCAACAGGAGAGCAGAAAATTAAGAAAATAAATTTATGCATTGACTCACACCTCTAGGCGAATTACGTACGTGTATATATACACATATTCACTCTTTCTAAAAAGAAGAAAGTTCGAGTAGACGGGCGTGCTTTTCAACAGGCAGGATTCATTACAGGCGTCGTCCTCTGTATAAAAGTAGAAAGGTGTGCGAGTTGATATACATTCATAATGGGAACAGCGCGAACAAGACGACGACGGAAAGAAACGTCCTGTGTCCTTTCACTCCGTCGTCGTCTTGTTCGCGCTGTACCCATTATCAATCGTGCTCTGGTTCACGAAGAGAGTGAATAGAAGCCGTTCAACGCTTGGCATTCTCACAAGATGTCTTGCGCCGCCACGGAGGCTTACCGGCTATGGTATTGCGCTGCTAAGCACGAGGTCGGGGGATGAAATACCGCCGGTGCCGGCAGCATTTCGATGGGCGCCAAGTGCAAAAAGCTTATTTCCCGTGCATTGGGGTCACCACAAATATCCCATGGGCGTCGAACTTAATCCGTAGCCCGCGAATGAAGCGTGCCTCCTAATGAAAGCGTGGTTTTGGCACGAAAACGCCTGGAATTGAAATAAACAAAATGTCCTTTATATGTGGTGCGGTTTTAAGGCAACATATGGAACCTTTGGGCCACCGTTACGGTGTTGGTTGGTGGTAAAGATAGGCGGCAGGCCAACCGTGCACTGGTATTTAAATATCTAATACAACTTAAGGTTAAGGAGGAGACTGGTGTACTTCGAACGCCACAATAACGAAATGTCTCACAGATGCGCGATGTGGTATAATTTCTTTTGTAATTTGTTTCCAAGCTTCAACACTTCGTAAACTTTCATAGGGTGACTTGGTCTGTGGTGTAGTCATCCTATGAGACGTTTTAGTGGCCATCTGTTAGAGCTGAACGTCGACTTTGTGGGCGCACGCTCTAATAAACCGCAATATTCAATTCAATTGCAGCACCCGCAACCTTCAATGCAGATTGACACCTGTGCCGTTTTACGTACATCTTATCCTTTAGAGTGTCGTACTCTGCAGACTAACACGACCACCCGGAGGGGTTTTGGTTTTCGACGCCACCAGACTCCATGGCCTACAAGAAACTTACCTAGTTTGCCATCTCCGAAGCATATTTTTTTTCCTTCGGGGGGATGAAGTTCTACTAATGTTGATTTCGTGTGATTTCACATTTTACTGTAATCGGTGTGACCTGCCCGGCTTTTTTTTTCTTCTTCTCCTGCATGGCTGTTCGGTCCATACTGGGACACTCCACACTTTGCTGTTGTTTTACTTTAGTCCGTGCGGCCTTATCGTCTTGCTATTTCTCTCGTTTCGTTTTGTTTTCCTACACTGATAGCGCACACCGACTGCGACGGATCGCCAAGATCCGTATGGTGTTCGGGGAAATTGCAATTACTCCTAAAACAAGTGAACATTCCCATCATGAAATGAATCAAAATCACCTTGGACGACCTTAAAAATCTACAATATTTAAGGCCTAACCAACTATAATTAAGACTTAAGAGGAAGCTTTAGCTCGAGTGCTCCTATCTAAATACATGTAAAAGGAGAATTCGTTTTTCTCGGCAACCACTGCACCAAATTTGACGAGGTTTGTTGCATTTAAAAGAAAAACTTAAAATCTAGCGACTGTTGGTTTCGAATTTTTGAGTTAGGTCGTCAATCTTTTATTAAAAATTGGCGAAAATCAAAAATTTTCGAAAAACGAAACTATCAAGTTTACAACTCTATAACTCAACCACTAAAGATTATAACACAATTCTGTGAATTGCATATAAAGGTACATCCATAGCGGACAAAATTGATATGTTACACATGAATACAAAAAAATTTGATCATAGGGAAATACAACTTTTGTAAAACCGTTGTAACCAACGTAACAAATTCTTGTAAGATGTAAAATGACATATTGAATTTGTCCGCTTTGAATGATCTAATGGATGCCGTTTACAGAACCACGATATCAGTTCTTGATGCATAGCTATCAATTTGTAAACTTCGTGCTTCTATTTTTTTCAAACGGTCAAATATTTGAAAATCGTTTTAGGAAAATTCAAGCCCTAAATCGAAATTCCGCTTCCAACAGTCACTAGAATTTAACTTTCTCTTTCAAATGCAGCAAATTTCATCAAAATCGGTCCAGGGGTTATCTCATAAAAACGTTTTTGCGTTTTACATGTATTTGAAAAGGCCGCGTCGGAGTTGGGCAACTATAATTTTCCCCTGAACATCTTTTTTTGTTTTGTCGTTTTGAAATTGCTTTTATATTCCTTCCTTCCTAAAGTGTAAAAAGGCATTCTGCGCCTCTCGCTGGCTGTGGCCAACCTGCTCCCTCAACATTTCCACGTCACTGCAAGGTACGTATGTTTCCTCATCGAATAATAATAATAATAATAATAATAATAATAATAATAATAATAATAATAATAATAATAATAATAATAATAATAATAATAATAATAATAATAATGATAATAATAATAATAAGAAGAAGAAGAAAAAGAAGAACCTGGAGTTTTGAGAAGATATTTGCTCGCATAAGTTCTTTGCGCTTGAGTAGAAGAAAAAGAAGAACGCAGCCTGCCTCGTGCATTGCGCACCCGTTTACATTCTGTGCAAGCTACTAGGCTCTTTCGTCCCGCAGTGCTTCATCTAAATAATCCGCCGAGAATTCTAGGAAGCGGCCAGCGGGAACTCCTTCTATACCGCCGAGCTATACTCTTGCGACACCTCCTGCCAATCATGATTCAACGCCCTCAATCCGAAGCCACGACTTCGCACCGGGATACAAAGACGACTGGCCACGGATTTCGCCGCGCTGCTCAACAAGACGACGGCTGTGGCCGCGTTCAGGGATCACCGACCGTGTGCGCACACGGCGATCCTCGGTCTCAACTTTCTCGTGAGTGGACAAAACGCGGCAGGCATCCCGGCGGGGTCTTTCCTTCCGGCGGCTGCCTCGTGTCGGCGTTCCATTGGTCCGGACACGCTTGCCCGCACGCCTTTGTCCACGGAACTGAAGACAGGTGAATATTATCACGTGTCCTATCAGCCATATCATTTCTGAGAGAGACAGTTTAAAGGTATCCTTTATGCAGCGCTCTGGCGAGAGGTAGCCCTCATGTCAATGGCACCGCACACCAATGCCCCTTAGAATCCTCGCGCGAAACAATTTTAGCCCTATTTCGAATACACCTTCTCACGTAGTGGTAATCCCAATCGAAACGTGCGTGTCCATTATACTTTGGGTGCGCAGGCTCCTGAAGCCTGTTCATGGACGTGTTGAAACATGTTTAAATGTTTTTCATGCGCAGCCGAAGGCCAAATACAAAGAGAACACATTCGACACTGCACTCACCTCGTGTGGACGTATTCTTATTGTGGCAGCCTTGTTTTATTGACTGTAGTCAACAGCGGAACGAAGCGAAGACATTTTGTTTGTAACTTGATGTTTGGCACAGGCAGGTTGTTTTTGCTTCCTAGAACGTCGAAAATCACGGTTGGGTGACATTTGCTCTAGTGAGCACGTCTAGCGTTATGACAATTCTTGTGTAAGCGCCCAGGGGCCAAATGCATCTGATTCGATTAGACCTTTAATAAACATAATTAAAATATAGAAATATAATAATTGATTACTCGTTTTTTGAGTGTTTAGTATTGAAAGTAATTATCCGAAAGAAATATATTATAGAAGAGAAGAACCTAACTGTCAAGAACGTTCTAACAACAGTGACACAAATATTGTTATTCAGTTCAAAATATTCATGTTTCAGGGGGAATCACACGAGAAGAGGCCTCCCAAGTCGTGTCGGTCGTGGATCGGCAGACGCAGCGACCGCGTCGCTTCTCACTCCAGCTTCAGCAATCCAGACAATGGTTCACAAGGAGCGGAACGAGCTCGCAGCTGGCACAGCATGTCATCCAGGGCGATCTCCACACCAGCCCCGTGTTGTCGAAGCCTCCGGCCACCGCCTGACCATCGCAGGAGCACCGTGCAGTCCTAGCCCCTGTTCCACTGGTGGGACTCGGCGCAAGGGCGACGTGTCTCGCTTCGAGTGCACCCACAGCGTTTGCGTGGCTGGCTTCGCTCGTGGCGCCGAGAAACCCGCCATCATCGCCTTCGACGCGCTGCCTTTTCCCACGGCGAGCACCGCGAGATCTTCAACATACGTGCGGGGCGTTCCAGTTCACAGAGGCCGGTCACTCTACTGCTGTTATGTCTGTGGCGGAGCAATTTTCAGAGATACTCTCGTACTTTTCAAGCAGTACGAGGACGTCCGGGCTGTTCATTAGGACGTTATAGGCTTCCATGAAATCGGCTCTGCAATCGCTGAGCTGGAGTCTTCGGTGCCCTCGGGCGATCTTTACGATGAGGCGCCTCGTGAGAATTCGACGGATGGCGCAGCTCTCCGTTGACGCGGACATTTCCGTGTTGCTTTTTTCCGTAAAGATCTGCTGAAACTCGTACGGCGCTTTTACCTAACTATCGCGAGATTTTTCCGTTTTTCCTGTTTTGTGAAAATATATTTTCACCTATGCGATGTTTGTAGTTGGCTTGAATATTTACTTTTTGGGGGCGTCGTTCTTGCATTGTCGGAATTTGCGGATACCTTATTATTATAACAGCCATGAGCTGGCATATCCTGACATCATATATGCCTAGCTTACAATGAACAAAGCCATTAAAAGGAGGAGAGCGGACACATGAACCGCTGTGAGCTTTGTCTCCTCTTCGCTCTGTCTTTGTTTATGGTCCGCTACCTACGGGAAGTCAAGATGTTATAACTTGCTGCTATAGCTACGCCCTTCAGTTTTATTACTCTTTACCTGATTATGGGTAAGCCATGCGACTTCATAGTTTCTGCCTTTATCTGTTGTTTACTTTTCAGTTAGGACGTCTTATATCTCTCACTTCAGGAAGTAGTGCTGACTGTACACTTTTAAGATGGTCAGTCAGGCTGCAATGTTTTCTGAAGCTAGACTGAATAGACTTCCTAAAAATTAATGCAGCAACAGGAGAGCAAAAAATTGGGAAAATAAATTTAGGCATTGCCTCAGACCTCTAGGCGAATTACGTACGTGTATATACACACATAGTTGCTCTTTATAAAACGAAGAAAGTTCGAGTAGACAGGCATGCTTTTCAACATGCAACATTCTTTGCAGGCATCGACCTCTGGTTCACGAAGAACGAGAATAGAAGCCATTCAACGCTTGGCATTCTCACAAATTCTCCTGCGCCGCCGCGGAGTCTTACTGGCTATGGTATTGCGCTGCTAAGCACGAGGGTGCGGGATGAAACACCACCGGCGGGGGAAGCATTTTGATGGGCGCGAAATGCAGAAAGCTTGTTTACAGTGCATTGGGGTCACCCTAAAGAAGATCCCACGGGCGTCAAACTTAATGTGGAGTTCCCGACTGAGGCCTGCGAAAACTTTGGCACGAAAGCCACTGGAACTGAATTAAACAAAGTGTCCTTTACATGTGGTGCGGTTTTAGGGCAATATATGGAAGAATTACGCCCCGTTTCGGTGTTGGTTGGTGGCAAACATAGGCTGCAAGCCCGCTGTGCACTGATTGCCACTGATAAGTTAGACCTGGGGTCCTTGCTGCTCAATTTATTCTGAGTGCGACGGAGTCTCGCTATGTGATCGATGCCTGGAGACTTGACAGGAATTATAGAGGTTTGCAGGTACATCGATTTTGTTTCCTCCTGTTCGAACCTACAGTCGTGTTCAGTGGTATGCATGGCTCTTCCTGTGTTTCAACTGGTCTGCGTAGCGTTGTGTCCTAAACTTGATGCTTCTTATTTTCCTGGAATGCTACTCTGCGCGTGTACCTAGTTGATCTATTGCTTCATTTGTAAGCAACATGGCTCCTTGATATGTGTTGATGCTGTAGGGGGTGCATCTCACAAACTAGCATGATTTATTCTAAAGTAGTTGCTTTAGGCTTTGTGGAATATTGTGCCCGATTCGTCCACTGGGGACTTTGTAGCTCTTACACCATCCAAGTGTGTCCTTGTATGCAGCTATGTGTCACTTTCTCCGTCTTGCACTGATGCGTTAGAGTACATAAGAAGCGCGATGCGTGATGCCCTAATCGTGGATAATATGCTCGTGCCCAGTACGTTTGCTTGAGTTCCCCTTGTAGATAGCATATGTGAAAGACTTAAGGAAACGGCGCAAATTCCGCCAATGAAGCAAATTTAGCAAAGTTAGGTAGCATAAATAATTGGATTTATTGGTAATCTAAATAAAAGGCCGCAGTATACGACACAGTTGGACAAGTGCGTGGCAGGAATCTCGACGCGACCATTTCAGTAAAAATGGGGTTCACTGATTCTATGCAGCTTTGTAGTGCTAAGAAAAGTTACATTGAAGTACTTGAACGGATAGCCTGTAATGTCCCTCTATTTTCTGAATACAAACCATTGTGGTCTGCTGCGGTACGCCTAAATGCGTTAGCATTATTAGGATACTTCGCCGACATTTTCCGGATCTATCTATCTATCTATCTATCTATCTATCTATCTATCTATCTATCTATCTATCTATCTATCTATCTATCTATCTATCTATCTATCTATCTATCTATCTATCTATCTATCTATCTATCTATTTATCTATCCATCATCTATCTATCTATCTATCTATCTATCTATCTATCTATCTATCTATCTATCTATCTATCTATCTATCTATCTATCTATCTATCTATCTATCTATCTAACTAACTAACTAACTAACTAACTAACTAACTAATTTACTAACCGTCTTCCCGCCCCCTGGGGTCACTGTGTAGTCCGAGGTCCAGTGCTTAAGAGGAAGCTTCAGCTCGGGTCCTCCTATCTAAATACATGTAAAAGCAGAATGCGTTTTTCTGAGCAACCACTGCACCAAATTCGACGAGGTTTGTTGCGTTTAAAAGAAAACTGAAAATGTAGTGACTGCTGGTTTTGAATTTTTAATTTACGTCCTCCATGTTTTATTAAAAATTGGCAAAATAAAAAATTTTCAAGCAACGAAGTTATCAAGCTTACAACTCTGTAACTGTAACAATTCTGTGAATTGCATCTAATAGTACATCTGAAGCGGACAAAATTGATGTGTTATACATGAATCTCAAAAAATTTTGTAATATGGAAATACAGCTTTTGCAGAACCTTTGTAAACAACGTAACAAAATCACGTAAGATATAAAATGACATATCGAATTTGTCCGCTTTCAATGGTCTAATGGATGCCTTTACAGAACTGCGATATCTGTTTTTGATGCAGAGTTATTGATTTGGCAACTTCGTCGTTCTATATTTTATGAACTTCCGCATTTTTGAACATTCTTTTAACAAAATTCAGGACCTTAATCGAAATTCCGCTTCCAACAGTCCCTAGAATTTAATTTTCTCTCTCTATTGCAACAAATGTAATTAAGGTTCATCCAGGGGTTATCTCAGAAAAGCGTTTGTGCGTTTTACATGTATTTGAATAGGCCGCGTAGGAGTTGGGCCCGAGCTAAAGGTTCCTCTTAACGTACGTGCTGAATGAACAAGATTCGAAACCAACCGTCGTACCACTGCAAACAGGCCATTGCTGCAAGAGGCGGCGGGAGCCTAATGAGGAGGAAGTCTCCGTCCGCAAGCAGCACTACGAGCTTGAATAGAATCTGTGAAAAAAGCCTATTTCACAATTGCCAAAAAATTTCTGCTTTACCCTGATTTACATTTTTCTTTAATGTTTTCTTTCCGTCCAGTGCATTTAACCACTGGCTTCTTCAATGAATGAATGAATGAATGAATGAATGAATGAATGAATGAACTTTTATTTCTACCCAAAGGGGGATGTCTAAGCCCGACCCCGGCGCGCAGGCCGAGGGGGAATCAGGGACTGCCCCGCAGACTAAGGACTAGAGACGTTGCTTATTCACGGCCTCAGCCGCCAGGCGGATGGCTTGATCTTGGACGTTGGGGTCTTCGCTCCGCAGCCGAGACCTCCCAGGCTTCTCTACTATCTATGTTTTGGCTGATCCCTGGGTAACCGGCACATTCCCAGATTATGTGGTCTATAGCGTACCCCTCTCGCCGCAATCTTTGTATTTGGCTCCATTTTCGTCCCCTGTCTGCGTAAGATAGACCCAAAATGGGCCGATGTAATTACCGGCTTGCAATCGCCTTCTATATACGTGCCTCGTTGTATAAGAGAGACCGATCCGGAGGTGGGAGGTTTCTACTTTCAAGTTTGTAATTTTCAGTGATTTCATGATATGTGATTGCACTATGCTTCATTACCGCGCGTTCGGGCTGTTCCGCAGCCGTCCACTGATAACTCAGGCAAGCTCGTGTGCAGCCTCATCCCCTGGGACAGATCCGTGTGCGGGTATCCATATAATGCGTATTTTTCTATTAATTGGGTTACCGAGGGGTATGCGTCCAGCTTCCTCCGATATTCTTCCTTTACAAAAATTCCAAATAGCTGTGTTGAAGTTGAAGTTGAATTTATTTTCATCAGTATAGTACAAACAGTAGTACAAACAGGTGTATAAGTGCACAGTCGGTGCTCCCGAAGTAAAAACTGTCGTGGGAAACTCCTAAACAGGAAACAAATGGGTGTTAGTACGATTGTGGCAACAGTAGCAGGCTACATCACCCAAAGGTTTGGCTTGTCAGCAAAAAACAAAAAAATGCATAAAAGGAATTATGTTGGAAGAATTATTATGTTAGCCTGTGTATCAGTGCAAGCGAGCGATATTGCGACTTCTTCAGCCGTACTTGCATCTCTAGTGCGTGATGAGGCCGTGATATTGGGTATTCTGTCACCGTCTACGACCGCCGAGACTGCAGCCCCATGTCTATCGCACGCTGCGTCGCCATTGGCTATCTCATCAGCTCTTTTATCTTTCATCCTTCTTATTATGGTTTTAGCTCAGTGCTCCCTGCGTTCTTTGTTGTCTGTGGGGTGCATATTTCTCGGTAATGGCGGAATCAATAAATGTTTCCTTGTGTCGGAAAGAATGTTTTTTCATGCTGGCTCTGTCACTCCGGAGGCCAATCAATCCTTGTCCTCCCGGTCTATGACTGGCTGAGTCGCTCTAGCTGCGCTATTCGGACTGCCCGTGTTAAATCTTGATATGTGTTCATACCCATCCTGTGTAGCACCTCCGTTGATGTGGTTATGGCGAGGCCTAGTGCCCATTCAGTACATTTTTTTTATTACCATGTCGAGTTTGTCACGCTCCGCTTTCTTGATGTTGAGAAAGCGGGTTGCGTAACAGATGCGGCTTATCATATAGGCTTGTGTAATCTTTAGGAGGCTTCTCTCCTTCAGGCCGTGGATTTTGAGCGACACCCTTCTAAAGACCCCCGTTACATACGCAGCATAGCTTTCTAGCTTCGTGATTGTGTTCGTGTTCTGTCCATTCGAGTGCATAAACATGCCTGATATCCTAACTTTCTCGACCCCAGGGACGAGGAATACTTCTAGCACTATACCGTGGTCTGGTTTTGCCTGAGGGGAATTTTTCTTCTGCCCTGTGATTTATTAATGAGTAGCTAAGATTTTTGCGGAGAGCACGACAGCCCTCTGCCCGCCTCGCATTCGACAACCGCGTGTGCCGCTGTCTGCAGTTTGTGTTCTGTTTCTGCGTCACTACCTTTTGCTTATCTAGAGATTTATATCGTCCGCATACATGCTGAACTTCTACGTAATGTGGGGGGAGTCCTCAAACTGCGAAGTTGAAGAGAATAGCGGACAAGACTGACCCTTGAGTGGTGTCCTTACTCCCTAGTTTAATTGTTGGGGATTCAATGTCTTAGAATTTCATCCTGACTTCTCTGTCTGTTAGGAAGTCTCTGATGTAGTTATATGTTTTCTCGCCAACCCCGATCTCCTGAAGCCCTGTGAGTATGGCTGCGTGTTGGACGTTGTCAAAGGCTTTAGTTAGCTCTAGGCCGAGGATGGCCTTTATGTGAGTTGTCTGGGCGCTAAGTATGTCGTATTTGAGCCTGAGCATTACGACCGGCGTGCTGAGGCCCGGCCTAAACTCTACCATATCGTGTGGCCAAAGGTTTTGCTGCTCCATGTATCTAGTGAGCCTCGTCTGCACTACGTGCTCCATAACTTTGCCCACACACGAATTTAGCGATATGGGCCTCAAATTCTCTAGTTGTGGTGATCTACCCTGTTTGGGTATGAGGACCATGTCCGCTTTCTTCCACGCTTGTGGGAGGCGTCAGGTTCCAACACTTCGCCGATATTTCTTGCTAGCGCTGCTATGGAGTTTTCGTCTAGATTCCTGAGGAGCCTGTTTGCTACCCCGTCCGGTCCCGGGGCCGACTAGGAATTTAGACCGATTAATTCGGCCCGAAACTCAGCCGCCGTGATAGGCGTGTCAAGCTCCGTGTTGGGACTGCCCGTGTATTCACGTAGTATCTCGGTATCTATTTGTCCTATGTACAATGAAATTAATTTGTCAATCGGTAGTTTGGCTTTTCGATTGAAGCTGTGTTTCGATTTGATTTGGTTTATGTTTGCCTGCGTTTTTTAATTGCCGCGGTCAAGTAGGTGCCTAAGGATGTTTCATGTTTTGGAGAGGCTCATGACCTTGTTCATTTCGTCGCATCTGCTATATCACTTTTGCTCGTTTAATTTTATGGCGTATGTCTCTATCTCCTTGTTGTGTCTGGCCAATTCCCTCATAACGTTTACGTTCCATCTTTGGGCCTTTAATTTCTTTTCTAGGTCCCTTTATCTTTTCGACATGTTTATCAGTTCGATATCTATGTTTGGTGGTGCGTCCTCGTCTTCTATGGTGGTGGATGCGCTATTCGCGAGTTTTTCTAGCTGTCCCGTCCATTCATGAATGTCGGTAATGCTTCCGGAGCGTATAGCTTCCCTCATTTGTCTAAATTTGTTCCACTCCGTAATATTGGGCTTCTTACCTTATCTGGTCTTGACACCCTTGCCTAGCGTGAGCGAAATATTTGAGCGGTGACTGCCCAGGTTTTGCTCCGTGTTTCTCCAATTACCTGCTCCAGTGTTTCGGCTAAGACTGAGATGCGGAACTGTGTGCCTAGTAATACTACTGCCCATTCGGGTGGGCATCGCATAGACGAAATTACCGAAAAACACATAGCCATAGCGATCCAGGAGACCATAAAAAACCCGGCCAAACTGTCTTGATATCAAAGCTTGGGCAGCGATGGAGTAGAAAAATCCAGGGTAGCCACGTTCGTTAAAAGAAACACCGTGGGGTGTGGACGCCTGGTTTCTCTGCTCCATCGACTACGGTGCGTCCAGCCGCGCCCACTCACCTGCGATACTACAAATCGTCGCGTTCCTCGCAAGCTGACACGAACCTTGTATGCCGTGAGTTTATTTTTTGCTGCTCCCCGCGCCTCCACAGCTCTGAAGCCGTTCCAACGCGGCTGCGCCTGCCGGGGCCATAGCTGCCTTGGCATGTTTCTACACATAAACCAAGAGCGCCAAGCGACCAGCTCTTCCGAGGCCCATGTCCTAAACGGGCGTGCAAGGGGCCAATTCACCGCTCTGTTTCGATGGAGCATTTGCCTGGCGCAACGTCATTTTCCAACGAGCACGAGACGCAATCGGCGACGGAGAACGCCGCCGCGCGTCCCTCGGCAACAACGAAGACACACGTGGGGGATACGACGGGACTGGCCGCCAATCCCATCGTCGCCAATTTTCCCTCCCAACAACGAGAGGTGTTGGAGGATTGGAGTGTTGGAAAGGATGGAGGAAGATGCTGCCCCGAACATTTACGACGACAAAACTGACGACGACGCAGGTGGCTGTTGGAAGACAGGCATACGTAAGCAACGCGTCCGTCAAACGCAGGCTAAGACGCAACCCTCCGAGAACATCTTGGGCATTCCGGACGCCTCTCAGCTCACCGTACGCAAGCGCAGTCTGAATGAGAACCTGCCTCGACTACCATTGTGCGACAAAAAGATAATTCTGCGGCCTCTATGGAGTGCTCTATGGAGTACAGCCGGCTTGACCAGCGAGGATCGTCAGGACATGATATTCCGATTGCGACCTCAGCAGAACTTTGCAATCATCAGCACACCCCAGTCACACGTGGCCGATGCATTGTACAAGGTGAGAGAGCTGAACCTTGGTTAGCGGGTCTATCCCATCACAACATATTTTGCGGCTCCAGAGAGCTCATGCAAGGGAATTGTTCATGGTCTTTTGCCCGGTACACCGTCGTCCAAGCTAGTGGATGTACTTTTGGCTCCTGGAACTGAAATACTTCAAGCACGAATGATGGGACAGACCAACGTTGCGTTAGTAACATTTGAAGGACTTAAAGTCCCTCGCTACGTGCGTTTCCATGGTGCAGAATTCCGTTGCTACCCCCATTGCCCACGCCAACTGGCTTGCAAAATATGTCACAAGCTCGACCATTGGGCTGATTACTGTCCTACGCCGCACGTGGTAATTTGCGCGACGTGCGGGACTGACAACCCCACCCCGTCACACCCGTGCACCTCACACTGCAGATCCTGTGACGGCAACCACCCTACAACGGATCCAAACAGCCCGCGGCGTGCTAGGCAGACACTGAATAAGCCTTGGGTGCAGAAAGCTCTCGAGAAAGAGCAGCGTGAACTCCAACCTTACAGCCACCTGACCACAACCACTGATCAGGCGGAGACCCGAACGTCGCGCGCCCCAACGAAGGAGACCGGACAAGTACGGTGGGAGACCCGTTCGAGATCCCGTCGCAATGTCCAGACCCGCTCCAACTCTCGGTCTAGATCCCCCGAGGCATCGGTGCGCTTCCCGGAGAAGCGCCCTCCTTCGCCATCTTCCCAACAACTCTCCAAGAAGGCCCTGCAGGCCAGCGCCCCAGCCAAGGTGACCCTGGCCCCTTGAGGGGTGCAGTGTACCACGGAGAAGAAAACAGCAACAGAAGCGCCTCGGGGCGTAGGTCGGGCGGAGGGTCCTCCACAGCTTGGTCCGCCCCGGGAAGTCTCTCCCTACCCCTTCCCCTATCACGAATTCGTTATCAACCCCCGATCCCCTTACAGAAATAGCCAGTCTACGTCGTGACATGGAGGTGCGCTGTGAACGCCTGCAAAAACAAATGAACGCGCTGGAAGCAGACATAAGCATTAGTATGCGCGCGGCCCTGGACACGATAGAACGCCAATGGAGGACCTTCGAATAGGGATTACGGAGCAAGTCAAATCATCTATAGAGTGCACTTTCGCACGCATGCAAGTTCCTGAGCTTAGCGGTTACAACTGGAGCGGGCTTTCCGACCAAGGCTCTTTGCCGCAACCTTCAAATGAGGGCACCCGGCGCCCGCATCCATATATGCACGACCTCCTGCTTCTTCTCGCGATGATGATGGCGCTGCGTAACCCGGAGCCCCTAGTGGTGTGGCAGTGGAATCGTAGGGGATTCTGTCAGAAACGAGGTTCCCTACAGCAGTATATCGCCACATCCACGAACTCTCCCGATGTTGTCCTCTTGCAGGAACTCAATTTCACCCCTTCTTTATCCGGCTACAGCACGCTCTCGGGTGTCTCTCCTCTTGTGGGAGCCTTAGTTTCGAAACATGTTACATGTCGCATGCATACGACTAGCATTGACATCCCTCACCAAATAGTCGAAATAATTACGCAAGGTAAGCTCAGCGAAAGTCTGTTTATACTCAATGTATACAGTTGCCCCCGTTCGCGTACGTACTGTTTTCGGCACCTACTAACAGAATTTCGTGGTTTTGGACGGATGTGTGAGGTGGCCGGCGACTTTAACGCTCCGCATACTCCATGGGGTTACGTTAAATCGCAGGCAAAAGGGACACGCTTATGGAATGTCATCTGTAACATGCGATAAACACTGCGTACCGACCCAGAACACCTTGGTAGTGGCCACTACATTGTGGCGACCACCTTGTCATTACGCGGTGCGCGCAGGCCCGAGCGAAATGTGCGTATAA
The DNA here is from genome assembly GCF_050947875.1 of Dermacentor variabilis. NCBI lineage: Eukaryota > Metazoa > Arthropoda > Arachnida > Ixodida > Ixodidae > Dermacentor > Dermacentor variabilis. The sequence continues at coordinate 2,649,249 of NC_134568.1, forward strand.
CGGATTGGGCGAAATTCAGGGAACGCCGCCAGGACCCACCTGAGGGCCAGAGGTACAAACGCTGGCTTGACTCTTTCACACAAGATCTAGAGGCCACGACGTGCACACTGAGTACCACAACCGAGACACCAGACATAGACCCGCATTTACTTCATCTTTAGAACGCCTGCAGGGGCCGACATGACAATGGACACGACAACGCCTCAACCGCAAACTTCGGAAACGTATAGATCGAATTACACGGGAATCCCAGGAGTATGCAGAGACCCTTATGAGGAATAACTGGTGAGAATTTTGCGATCGCATCTCAGGCACACTGAGCACAGGAAAAACGTGGCCGATTCTTCGCTCACTCACAGACCCCACCGCAACAAAGGAAAAAAAAAACATTTCAACAGCCGCACATCCTAATAAACGAGTACAAGGACGATGTCTCGACACTCCTCAGGGAGCTAGAGAAGCATTTCATACCCACAGGCCCGCCGCCGCAGTACACTGACTATCCTCATTTAAGCGAGGCCAACGAATTACTCGATGCAGACATCACATCTGAGGAGGTGCGAGTGGTCTTACAACACCTACGCCGCAACACGGCACCGGGAGCCGACCGCATCCGATTAGCCACCCTTCGTAACCTCAGTGACGCGGATATTAACCACCTCGCCCATATCTTCAATGATTGCTGGCGCAAAGGCACGCTTCCACACGCATGGCGACACGCCGACATTACACTGATCCCCAAACCGGGCAAACCTGTCAAGGTTGACAACTTGCGGCCCATCTCTCTAACATCCTGCATTAGCACGCTCATGGAGCATGTACTCTTGCGGCGTCTGCAGCCCTTCCTCGAAGAAAAATCATTCTTTTCTCAGTCTCAATTCGGATATCGATCTCATCGGTCTGCCAAAGATGTGCTTTTACAATTGCAGGAGGAAGTCATAGGACCTCCGTAATGCCCCCAAACGAGAGCACTCATCGCCTTAGACCTAAAAGGGGCATTCCGTAATGTTTAGCATGACCTCATTCTTCGCAATATTGCACATTCGCACTGTAGAAGTCGTACGTACAACTGTATCCGCGCCTTTCTTCGAGATCGCACAGCCACCGTAGGAATGGGACCACATCGATCCAGTACGATTCGCCTTGTAGGACGTGGGACACCCTAGGGCTCGGTTCTTTCCCCTACTCTATTCAATATTGTGCTTGCAGGGCTCCCACGGTTACTCGATCAGATCCCTGATGTCGCCCACGCTATTTATGCGGACGACATAACTATCTGGTCGACACGGGGTTCCGACGGAGCCATCCAGGACCAACTGCAGCAAGCAGTCGACACAGTCTCAGAGTACGCGAGAAAATGCGGCTTAAGATGTGCTCCGCAAAAGTCGGAGCTCATAATCATTCGCCCTCGCAGCCGTTCCACTACTCCCCCTATCATTGTGCACTTGAATGGCATACCCATACCATAGGTTAATCGTGCTCGCATCCTCGGCCTACACGTCCAAGCGGATGACAGGTCTAACTATACTGTTGCCCCTCTATTTAGACAGATTGAGCAAATCCTGGCCATGATCCGGAGGGTCTCCAACAGGTGCTTGGGCCTTAGAGAAGAGGACCTGTTGCGCTTGGTGGAGGCATGCGTGATCAGCTGACTTACATACCATCTCAGCGGTTGACCCAAGCGCAACAACTTCGCATAGACGCAATGATTCGCAAAGCGACGACGCTGGCCCATGGCCTCCCGAACTATACTTCCACACGCCATCCCCTTAACTTAGGGACACATAACACACTAGGCGAGCTGCTAGAGGCACATTGGGTCAGCCATCGCCAGCGCCTCCTACTCCTACTACTCCTACTACTCCTACTACTCCTACTCCTACTACTACTCCTACTCCTACTCCTACTGGTTGCCGTCTTCTCACACGGCTAGGATAATCTGTCCCACCCCTTGAGTCTGAAACCCGTCCAACGATCTTGTCGTCAGCGATACTCCAAGCACTATGTATTCATCCATTGCCACGTAATATGCACCCCAAGCATGACAAAGGGCGGCGCAAAGCCCGTGTACGATACCTTAGCCGCATGCTTGCAAACGTCCCGGAAACACATTTTATACACGGATACATCACGCAGTCAAGAGGGCGATACATTGGTAGTTTTGGATGGCACCGAATTCCTAATAGACTCTGCTGAAATGCACGGAACAAATGCCGCTTACGGAGAAATTCTCGGTGTTGCTCTTGCGATTCGATACGTCATCCGTGTTCATCATCCGTCATCCGTGTATACTGATGGACTCGCAACAGGCATGCCGGGCGTTCCTATCAGGACATTCCATCCCGAAAGCGGCACACCAAATTCTCGAACAGATCTCGCAACATGCACGAACCACACCGCCCCGTATCCACTTACTTTCGACCCCTTGTCATACCTTGCTGCCGGGTAACAAACACGCTCATGCGGTTGCCCGAGAAATTTCCCTCCGGGCGGCTCGGCATGGTGAGGCAACTAGTTCAGGGTGGGGAGATCCCTTGCTTCGTTGCAAAGTCATCCTACGTCATTATACACGCATTCGTAGCAACCACGCCGCACCACCGCCGTCCTCGCGAGAGGAAGCAGTGGCGTTAGGCCAGTTACAAACCACAACTTTTCCAAATCTTGTCTCTCTCAATAAATTCTACCCACACTATTATGCAGATCGTTGCCCTGACTCTGGCAGCTCGCCCACAATCTTCCACGTCACGATTGAGTGAACTGCAAATCTCTTTCCTCCATTGCCAACTCTCATTTACCCCCTACGCAACAAAGAGTTGTGCGACGATGCCCTCCGCGACGGACTTCCCGAGGTCCCCCGAACTGTGATACAACGGGCTCGAAACATCACCGGAATCATCTTAGGGACCCTAGACTGAGGGTTTCTGTCACGTTGCTCTCTCGGTTCAAATATTAATAATAAAGATGTTTTGCTCTCTCTCGGCAGGGACAGGAGACCTCGCGTTCTCGGAAACGTCGACCGACCACCTCACACTGATCAACGGTTGTGATCTCGTTGTGCACAGAATGAAGCTCAAGTCAAGGTGCGGTGGCGTCGCTGTGTACAATAACATTGTCAGGCGCCGTTTGGCAGTCGAATCCGTTACGCGACATTTGTTGCCCTACGTTGACGATACGCTAGCGTACAGCAGCGTAGGAGGCATCTCCATGGGTCACGTAACTTACAACCGATAAAACATCGCCGTGGCCGCTTTTCACGTTTATCCCAGGGCCATATAAAAGATTGTGCAGCGATTCACGCTGTGCACCTGATAGCTTACATGAAGACTGCGTTCATACCTTCGTGCGACAACGGTCTGGAAGGAGACATGCCGCTCGCTAGCTGCGGGGTCTTTACCATCAACCTATTGGAGCTCCAAAACGCGTCATTTCCGCCGTACACGAAGGAGGCGTTTTGAGCTGAGCGGGCCTCTTTCGGCATTGTTCCCACCGCAAGACCTGAGATGTGCTCGATCACACCTTTGTCCGCGAAATCATAAACACGAGACCTCACACGCGTGCATCGTACTTCTCTGTCCAGCACCCTATGCTAGCGTGAACGAAGCTCGCGAATCCAGGGAAAATTGGCGGTTGTCTGCGTTTGAATATTTTCACAAGTTTCTTTCACGCTCGGAAAAAAGAGGTGTGTAGCCCGCATTTAGCAACAGAAACCTGTATCGGGAGTTTTTCATGTGGCTCTACAATTTTCTTGTTGGCAGCTTTCATCTCATTATATTATTCGATAGCTTGAATAATATCTAAGATTGTGGAATTAGGTGTAATGCAAGAAATAATCCGAGCATGTGGCATTTGCATATTTTTAAATTTTGGTGCATGATAGTTGGGACAAGATGTATATACAGATATCAGGTTACGCCGACATGCGCATTCTGTGCTTCTTAGATTAGCTATGTGAATTCTAGCACGTGTTGCACGCATTGTGTTTCTGTTACTGTTTCCTTCCTTTTTCTCTAAGCAAAAATAAGTAGCCTTACACATAAAATAAAAAAAAGATGATTCTCTAAGTTCATTTGAGTAAAAAATAAACAATTGCGGCATGTTCAGTGTTGACTCTAGGAAGCTCGATAAATTTTAAGCAAATGCAAAGAGCATCACGAAGGCCGCGGTGAACAGCTAAATGGTGAAGAGTACGCAAGCGTCTATCGGCGCGCAGTTTTAGAAGCTTGTGGAATGCTGTGCGTCGTTCCCAGTGGCCAACGCCTTAGAAGAGATCGAATTGAATTCATGTGTTTTGCATTCCAAAATCACGATTTAATTATGATGCACGCAGTAGTGCAGCAGTCCTGATTGATTTTGGCAGCCAGTGGATATTTAACGTGCCCACAATGCACACATTGAAGAGATCCATCAGGCGTTCTCTCTGAAAGATTTCAACATCAATCGTGTCTTGAAACTTCCGCACAGCTAATACCGGAACTTTCAGTACGTCGTGCATACAGTCGCCTCTGCCTTTTCCACAACATTTACCACAACCCGGTAAAAAAAGAAAAACTTCTTACTCCTCCTTCCTACTTTTCATCCCGCAGCGATCACCTCCATAAAGTTTTCGTGCCATCTTGTCGCACGAACGCGTACTATTACTCTTTTTTACCTCGCACCTGCAATGACTGGAACCACCTCCCCGCATCGGTCGCTACTATTATAGACCCACCGAGGTTCAAGACTGCTGTTTTCCATGCCATCTAACAAATATTTTATTCATTGATCTGCATTCTTTTTCTGTGTATATGTACCACTCCTTTCTGTAGCGCCTACGGGCCTTGAAAGTATTTAAAATAAATAAATAAATAAATTGCAGGCTCTTCTGCTTGAAATGATGCTTCGAAATAAAGGTAGTAGCATCTTTCAGCTGCGAACTCTAAATAATGCCGCCAGTCGCAAATAAAATACCAATGGCTACGTGCTTGCGTAGGCGGCGTTAACTTCATCGCTGTTATTATTGTGGACTTTGTTGTCATTGCTGTCATCATTGTCGGCTTATTTACCAATATTTACGGTACCACTTACCACTTACTACTATTAAGTTTCACAACAAGACCTGCCACCCTCTCGTTGATACAGGAATTCTATAGCATCAACGAGAGGGTGGCAGGTGTTGTTGTGAAACCTAATGAGAGGTACAATTTGAAATTCGTACAGGTCTACGCCCCTACATCTTGTCATGATGACCAGGAAGTGGAAACCTTCTATGAAGACGTGGAATTGGCGATGGGTAAAGTCAAAACAAAATACACTATACTGAAGGCGATTTCAATGCCAAGGTAGGCAACAAGCAGGCTGGAGACAAGTCAGTGGGGGAATATGGCATAGGTACTAGGAATAGCAGGGGAGAGCTATTAGTAGATTTGCAGAACAGAATAATATGCGGACAATGAATACCTTCTTCCACAAGCGGGATAGACGAAAATGGACGCGGAGGAGGCTGAATTGCGAGATTAGAAATGAAATAGACCTTATACTGTGCGCTAACCCTGGCATCATACAAGATGTGGACGTGCTCGGGAAGGTACGCTGCAGTGACCATAGGATGGTAAGAACTCGAATTAGCCTAGTCTTGAGGAGGGAACGGAAGAAACTGGTACATAAGAAGCCGATCAATGAGTTAGCGGTAAGAGGGAACACAGAGGAATTCCGGATCAAGCTACAGAACAGGTATGCGGCTTTAACTCAGAAAGAGGACCTTAGTGTTGAAGCAATGAACGACAATCTTACGGGCATCATTAAGGAGTGTGCAAGAGAAGTCGGTGGTAACTCCGTAAGACAGGATGCCTGTAAGATATCGCAGGAGACGTAAGATCTGATCAAGAAACGCAAATGTTTTAAAGCCTCTAACCCTACAGCTAGAATAGAACTGGCAGAACTTTCGAAGTTAATCAACAAGCGTAAGACAGCTGACATAAGGAACTATAATGTGGATAGAATTGAACATGCTCTCAGGAAGGGAGGAAGCCTAAAACCAGTGAAGAAGAAACTAGAAATTGGCAATAATCTGATGTACGCGTTAACAGACAATACCGGCAATATCATTACTAATATGGATGAGATAGTTCAAGTGGCTGAGGAGTTCTATAGAGATTTATACAGTAACAGTGGCACCCACGACGATAATGGAAAAGCGAATAGTCTAGAGGAACTTGAAATCCCACAAGTAACGCCGGAAGAAGTAAAGAAAGCCTTGGAAGCTATGCAAAGGGGAAAGGCAGCTGGGGAGGGTCAAGTAACAGCAGATTTGTTGAAAGATGGTGGGCAGATTGTTTTAGAAAAACTGGCCGCCCTGTATACGCAATGCCTCATGACCTCGAGCGTAACGGAATCTTGGAAGAACGCTAACATAATCCTAATCCATAAGAAAGGGGACGCCAAGGATTTGAAAAATTATAGACCGATCAGCTTAGTGTCCGTTGCCTAAAATATAGTTACTAAGGTAATCGCAAATAGAATCACGAACACCTTAGACTACTGCCAATCAAAAGACCAGGCAGGATTCCGTAAAGGCTACTCAACAATATACCATATTAACACTATCAATCAGGTGATAGAGAAATGTGCGGAATATAACCAATGGTTATATATAGCTTTCATTGATTACGAGAAAGCGTTTGATACTGTCGAAACCTCAGCAGTCATGGAGGCATTACGGAATCAGGGTGTAGAAGAGCCATATGTAAAAACACTGAAAGATATCTATAGCGGCTCCACAGCCACTGTAGTCCTCCATAAAGAAAGCAACAAAATACCAATATAGAAAGGCGTCGGGCAGGGAGATATGATCTCTCCTATGCTATTCACAGCGTATTTACAGGAGGTATTCAGAGACCTGGATTGGGAAGAATTCGGGATAAGAGTTAATGGAGAATACCTTAGTAACTTGAGATTCGCTGATGATATTGCCTTGCTTAGTAACTCATGGGGCCAATTGCAATGCATGCTCACAGACCTGGACAGGCAAAGCAGAAGGGTGGGTCTAAAAATTAATCTGCAGAAAACTAAAGTAATGTTTAACAGTCTCGGAAGAGAACAGCAGTTTACGATAGGTAGCGAGGCACTGGAAGTGTTAAGGGAATACATCTACTTAGGGCAGGTAGTGACCGCGGATCCGGATCATGAGGCTGAAATAATCAGACGAATAAGAATGGGCTGGGGTGCGTTTGGGAGGCACTCTCAGATCATGAACAGCAGGTTGTCAGTATCCCTCAAGAGAAAAGAGTATAACAGCTCTGTGTTACCAGTACTCACGAACGGGGAAGAAACCTGGAGGCTTACGAAAAGGGTTCTACTTAACTTGAGGACGACGCAACGAGCTATGGAAAGAAGAATGATAGCTGTGACGTTAAGGGATAAGAAAAGAGCAGATTGGGCGAGGGAACAAACTCGAGTTAATGACATCTCAGTTGAAATCAAGAAAAAGAAATGGGCATGGGCAGGACATGTAATGAGGAGGGAAGATAACCGATGGTAATTAAGGGTTACCGACTGGATTCCATGGGACGGGAAGCGTAGGAGCGGGCGGCAGAAGGTTACGTGGGCGGATGAGATTAAGAAGTTCGCAGGGGCGACATGGCCACAACAGGTACATGACCGGGGTAGTTGGAGAAGTATGGGAGAGGCCTTTGCCCTGCAGTGGGCGTAACCAGGCTGATGATGATGATGGTGATGATGATGATGATTATGACGGTACCACTGATGGTTTCCTTTTTTGCGCCTCTGAAAAACGCTCTTGAAAAAAAATTGTGAGCCATTGCAGTTTGTAAAGGTGGTGACCAGCGAAGCTGTTAAGCACACGACACGGAGGTGACACATAATTTTGAACAAAGGTACGAACTCATTTATTAATCTTGATGGATGGTCACTGTCACGAAAGGTACGCACAGTCATTTATGGTCTTGATTGGTGGTCATTATTTCACTCGCAACTACAATCACATTCTTTGATAATGTCACATCGATGCACGTACGGCGCTGGATGGTCGGTCGGGCCGGATTGGTGTGGCATCGCAAGGGATACATCTGCGACACGGAACGCGTAAACTGCTTCCATCTCGGTATCGACACATCCACATTGAAATCACCGTCAACGATAACAGGGGTAGTGTCATTACAGCTAATTCACGCAAAGTGACTAGCCATGAACCTTACGGGACTATGAGTCATAGCATTTGTTGCTTGCTTACGGGGATATTAGCCGTTGCTCACGGGGGTATGAACCATTGATGATGACAGTTTTCGACATGCTGTTCTGTATTTTGCAAGCGTGATTAGAAAGAATTTAAGCACTGTTCGCATCCCTTTGCTCAGTGCTTGTAATCACTGCAGCCTTACGGGCTATGGGCCATTGCATCTGTTTTGCTTGCCTACAAGAGCATTAATGCTCACGGGGGTATGAGCCATTGATGCTGATAGTTTTTGTTCGCGGAGAACAAAAATGCACGGAACCCTAGCCATAGACAGCTTCGCTGTGAAAAGTTCGTAAAAACTTATATTGACGGGTACAGATACGAATCAGGCTATACAATACCTATCTACAAACTGTTCGCTAGCTTCAAAACTTGTGACTTAGCAATTGTTACCTTTACTAAGAATACTGTGAATGCGGCGGTTTGGTCTAATCCGTATTATGTTGGGATGTTCAGTGGCGATCCTAGTGCGACATTTGGATGAACTGGAGTGTATTTCGATATATTGGACTAAGAGTGATGCGTTATCTCGTGGCGCACATATGTATACATATGCTACGTTACACATATCTATGTTCATAAGGTACGGTAGAACGCTGGCCTAGTTGATTTGATTAGTGTGACATATTTGCGGTACTGAGAAAAAAAGCGAACGCGCAACACGAAGACAGGAGGAGCACTGAAGTGCTTCCCAGCGCCGCTAGTGTCCGTGGTTCTTCATGTTGCGTGATACCGATTTTTGAAGTGGTAAGTTTGTTCCAATCTTTAATTGTTCAGCTACCCACATACATAGGTGCTCAGCTGTAATGCCTGTGTTCCCCAGAAAACGGCTATAAATACACATAAAACCGTCCTCAAAGGCATGTTACGTGATAACCCGACGATTGTGCACAGGATTGTCGTTATCGCTGCGCTTCTTATTTTTCGTTTTTTTTTGTTTTTTTTTACCTGGGTAGTAATTACTATTACCTGCACCGTTGCTACTTCCGGTTACTGAGATTTTAAAGAAGTTTGTCACAAGCAGTGCCTAAATTACGGTTATTGAGATTTCAAAGAAGTTTGTGACATGCCGTCGGCAACTTTCGATTAGTCCCGGAACCAAGCATTGTTCAAAGAGTCTTCAGTTTCAGTTGTAGATTATCAAGGAGCTGATTGCCGTGCATTGAGAGAACCGACGGTGGCAACGAGCCCGATTAAAAATAATCGAGAAGAATAACGAAATAAACTTACGCTCTGAAAAAGTGCGCAACTTAGAAATTACCACGTTTGTACTGATATGTTAAGTGAAGTCCAGTGGAACATCACTCTATGAAGGAGAAATACACTATTTGCGCCACTCTGCGATACATTCAACATTGTGCTGTTCAGTTTTGTCAACAACGTCAAAACTGCTGAATTAGTGAATGAAAAGATGTTAAACAAGAATATTGTCTTTTCTTTGTTATATTTTGTTATGCCTAGATTCAGCAAAAGTGGACATGACATGGGCATGAATTTTTTATATATATATATATATATATATATATATATATATATATATATATATATATATATATATATATATATATATATATATATATATATTTGATCGTCTGGCAAAATATTGCGAGCTGGACATGAATCTCCGACTGGCTTATGGCTACTTATCGTATACTAATTGTATTCAAATAGAGTAGCTATTTTAATTTTCTAAATATGCGATATTTATTCCTTAACATAGAGGCCACTCTCATTGGACAGTCAGCCTTCTTCCCTTTGCGCCTCGTGTCGGGCCATGTCATGCAGAAAAATCACGAGTCCTAATGCGAGTAATTAACAGCAGCACAAGAAGTTTACAGTCACTTAAGCTTACGCTAAAGAGTATGAATGCAGAAGCCGGCGCCCTCTCGAGTTATTGCTTAAAATGCGTTGTTACTTCCTGTTACCTGTTTTCTCCGATCAGAGGTCGTGTGTTCGAGCGCCCTAATTAAGGGTTCCCTAAATACCGGCGCCTTAAAGGGAAGCTGAAGAGTCTGTCGAATTCAATAAGACGCTCATATACGGATGCGGGAACCTTTTAAACCATGAAGGTAAAATTTCGGGGGGGATTTTTCACTTCGGAGTGACGCAATCGTCGGTTAAAATTGCGCTGTAGCTCCACCCCCCGTCGAGTACCGCGCGCTGCTGCTGACGCTGACGATGCGAGCGAGACCGGAAACCGCGGCGTTGTGACGTCAGCACTGGTGTTCCGCTCCTTCGCAGTCTCCGTGACCGTGCCTGACCGGGATTATTTATGCGTGCGTACCGTCCTAATCTGCTTCGCTCGACCCTACATTCCTTTGTTTGTGTGTATATAGGAGTAGTAGTTGACGTGCGCAGCATCAATTGAACTCGTAGGCCGATCATGCCGGCGTTCTGTGCAGCCTACGCTTGCACGAACACCAGTGGCCGCGACGATGTTCCGATGTTTCATTAGTTCCTGCAAGACAAGAAGCTTTAAGATAAGTGGGAGGCTGCTGTGAAGCGAAACAACTTCAAGCGCTCAAGAACAACAGTGTTGTGCTCTAAGCACTTCCGTGACGATTACTACCGGAGTTTATAAATAATGCGTGCGTTGGGTTCTTTTAAAAAATAATTAGCACGCTGAACGGAAGGTGCATGTTTATCCCCCACCCTTGACGCAGGTTTCATCGCCAAGCGCCGCGTATTTTCTATTCGCACGTGTGTTGTGAAACAGCCTGCATGCAGCTACCATAACGCAGTGCAGGCGTAAAGTTTGCATGTGTTGGAAAGCCTTCACGCCAGGACGCTGCGCTCCCCCTTCTCTCGCACACATAAGAAACCGACCATCTCACGTAGCCGACGGAATTCGCCGGTTACGAGTAGCGTGCGGATGGCGCGCTGATGAAGGTTCTATACTACACGTGCTACAACAGCCGGTAAACTTTTCCCGCGTTTAAACCGTCTGTGTAGATTGCCGACAGCTTTGGGGCAGCGCACAAATGCCGAAGATCGAATCACCGACGAGGAGGCATGCAGGAACATAATACTACAGTTGTTTTCCCGGAAACGTACTCACTGGAACGTTGAATGCAGCTTAGCAAAAACTTACTTGCCAAAGAACATTTCCAACACAAGGAGATGCTAACACTTCGTCTTCGTTCGCGTGGAAAGCAGCGCTTGCACCAGCATTTTTTGCTTCTTGGAGAGGCCGCCTCTTCGCAATCGGCTCGTACATGTAGGGAGTAATGTATAAACCCCTTACACGCGATCTTGCACGCGACAGCGACAGCGCGACAAGCGAGGCGATGACTGTCGCGTTCACTCGTCGCCTGCAAGCCGAACTCCACGCGAGCGACGGCTTTGAGCGACGATTTCCCGGTATGAGGGCAGCAATATACGCGCCCAAACTAGCGTGACGCATGCTTTATCAATTTAAGTTGATGTATTTTACTGAAGAAGGAGCATAAAATATATCTGAAGGTCTTTCACTAGGTTCTTATTCTTGCACGTGTAAAATTCAATAGTTTGCTCGTTCCGTGCGACAAACAGTAGTATTTGAGTTATGTACATGCAATTTCGGCTTCGCACTATTGGCTAGTTGCTCAAAGCACTTCCGGGTGACGAGCGACGAGTTCTCGATTTCTAGAAACGAGCGATCGAGCGACAACACCGAGCGATTTGTTCAAGCGACGGCCTGTTTTGTCGCTTGAAGCCGTCGCCCGTCACCGTCGCGCGCAAGATCACTCTCGTAGAGTTTGGACGTAACGCCGAACTCCTCAGAGAAACGCAACCTCTCGAAATTTTCATGACTGTCTCAGCAAAACACCACCAAACTACCTGGCACCGTGCTTCGTGTGTAGCGGCATCAGTCGGTCCGAACGAACACCATTGTTGACGTCACGAGGCACCCGACCAATCACAGGCTGAAACGAGGCGCGCGAGCTAGGCGTGTCTGCTGCTGCACTTTTCCTCGAAATAAAATATGTTCGTGCTTTCTTTCGCTCAATTTCGATGCGATATTCGAATTCAGAGGGTTGAAAACCACGGAGTACTGCTCTTCACTCATTTTTTCTGGAAAAGCCTTCAGTTCCCTTTAATTAACATTGCCCTAATTAACACCAAAGGTCGTGGGAACATCCCCTTACATTTGCGCCATTGAATTTTTATGCCGGTAAATTTTGCGGGTGGTTAAATTTTCAATTCATGAGCCATCTAAGGCTTCTGCCTTAAAAACAGGGAGCGCTAAAAACACATTTTTCTTGCGTCTCTGATTTTGCGTCTTTCTTCGTTCCACTTCATTGTGCTGTCGTTAAATATGAACGGATTTATTCTTGCCCACTTTCTATTTTAATAAATCTAATTTTTATGTCGTGCGTGTTCGAGGTTGGTTCGGTTTGGTTTCGTGCCTGGGGTTATGGCTCAACCCACTACGGGGGTTCGGTCACGAATGGGGTCGCGGTAGGTAAAAAAGAGAATACCTAAATAGTGTTTTGTAATTGAAGAATGAGGTAATGAATGAATACCAATCGTTAATACGAATTTTCATGCTTTATTATTCTAAAATTCTAAGTTAATATTTTTGTGTTGATATTCATAAAAATAAAACGATAAAATTAACATCGCACTCTGTTTGTTTCACTTCGAAAATTAAATATGGCATCATGTACTTTCCTTTTGCTTCGAGCGCAGCAATTCACCGGCGCATCAATTCGGTTCGTCGTCATTTTGGTTTAGTACGCTTGTTGGGCGCAGCGGGTCTAGAACGGGTCAACCTCGCGTCACGTGATGCAGCCCCGACACAGCGTGCCACGAGCAAGGCGGGACCCCGAAATCGCGCGAGGTACGATCCAGCCACCGGCCCAGCTCGGCTCCAGTGATTGCGCCCAGCATCGCGTACAAACCCAGAGGCGGTCCAGCTCCGCGGCAGATGATGCCGATTGACCTGAGGCGACGGCGACGCTCCAGCGTCTACGTAAGGCACTTCCCTCACTCTCAGTTATGTTGGCGACTTCGGTAAAGAAGAGCTCTTTCCGACGCTGCGTTGTCTAACCGTGGGTGTATGTCGCTGTGCTGCTGAGTCCAAGTTCGAGGGTGTGACTCTCTTCTTAGATAGCCGCATTTCGATGGTGGCTGTATTGCTATTTTGCTAGACGCAGATGAGATTGTTGCGAAATTGGATCTAGAGGCTCAAGTTCAAAGTAGCGTCCGCATACATTGCAAGGATAAGAAAAAAGGAATTACACGGAACACATGCTCCTTGTAACCACGAGGAAGTGCTGTGTTAAATGATTCCGCAGTCAATATTTAAGCAAGCTGTGAACCGGGGACCCAAATGCACATCATTCTGCGTGAAGGAAGGCACTGTGTACTAAGCGCAGGCAAATCTAAAAAACGTAATAATGTAGCGTAGTCGCCTTTATACCGTATTCGTATTGGAAGTTTAGCTGATAGTACCTGAAAGGTAGCCGCGGCGGGTGCGCCGACCTCGATATACGCCACTGCAGGGCACGGCCAAAACCAGAACTATTCCATTTATAGTCATGCTATCTTTGTGTTTTACCATTCACGTACATCTCGTGTATGGGGGTAGCTTGCGCCTGGTCAGTATATTAGGACACTTATATAAACAAATGCACTTACGATCTTGCTTTGGGAAGTGACTTTGACATATTCAGTAAAGAAATCAGTGCTTCTGACGCACCGAAATTACGGTTCTCAATTATGTGACACCGAAGTGGCACTTACAACGTGTCCTCTAGTGTGCGATAGTGTACCTGGGAGGGGTGTAGGCAACGTTCTGAAGTGCCAAGACACGCTGCGTAAGTTCAATTACATCTGCATGGTTATCTCGCCTGATTTCCTGACTCCAGCGCAAGCTTCTGTCCAAACGCCTGAGTACCGTGAAACACTCTACGAATCAGACAAGATGTAGGTTGTGATGATACGGCCGCATTGCCACCAGTTCCAGGACAGCCAACATATTTTTCGACAAACTGTACACGCGTGAACTTTCTCAAAAGTGAGATGAATACTTTTGAGTTACTGTTCGAATAAAGCTGACCAATGATTATTCTTGAAATAAGCAAATGGTAGATAGCGGAGAGCTAGTGCATTCGTCTGACATTTTCGCTTACGCTAGTCATCGCCAGGCTTCTTTGTTAAGAAACAAGCGACATCTGTGTAGGCCTTTAAAAGAGAGCTCCTTAGTCATAGCCCGTGCGTGTGCATCTGGTTCCTCGGTACTAAAACACGTACCAGAAAAACGACATGTGCTCGCTGTGGAACGTGAGAAGTAGGCGAGTACAAACCAGTCGGGTGTTTGTCCCCAGGCTTGCAAGATGATATCATGGAGAGGCCACCTGCGAGAGTACCCCGTGTGCCTGGTTGCCAGCTGTCCCGGTCAGTGGCCGTCGGTGAACCAGTTGGTTTCCAACCTCCGCTGCCTCCGGATCATCCGGAGCCATCCCCGGGTGGACCTCAGAAAGTCGCGCGCAACCAGCACGACCGACAGCGGCTTCCTGCTTTCGGAGCGGACCCCGTGCATCAAATCCGTGTGGGTTGCCAACATCGAGCTGCGCAAAGGATGGCTGGCCGCAGCTTGCCCGAACAGACGCGTAGTACCTGCATCGTTCAACTCGAAGCGCAGGCGCTCGCTCATGCAAATCCACTGGCTGCTGATGGGCTACCGCTCTATGGACATCATGCAGCTGTGCGAGTCACACATGTCTCTAAATCAGTTTCTGTTCCGCTACGAGTTCCAATTGATCCGAAAACTGCGGCGCGCCAAGCTCTACCACCTGCTGGACGAGTACCCGCCAAGAAATATGACTGACTTGCTCCCCTCCTCGGAGACGACGTTCGACATGCTGAAGACTGGGAGCGTGCGCTTCTCGAGCGTTGGCGTCCGCAAGCTAAGAGAACTGCTCGAAAGGTGCGAGGCCATGCGCGTGCTCGTCTTCCTTGAGAACAGGAGCGACGTGTCTGATGCTGAGGTGTGGATGCGCTGCAGCGCCACTCAATGTGGTCAGCGCAAGATCCACGCGGGCGAGCTGTTTAAGGTGGTGGACTGCTGCTATGTGCTGTCCGAAGTGGTATCGCGTAGCGCTGTCATCCAGAAGCTCGTCGTGAGCCGCTGTGCGCCAGGGACGGATAGTACGCTCCACGAGTTCGTGGCGCTCAAGGGTTCTTGGGGCATCGAAGATCGGTTCGAGCAACTCGGAACGTTCGAGATGCAGGACTCCGAGCAAAACGACGTTAACCTCCGAGACCTACGCAGAGTGCTGAGATTCAGCGCGAACGTGAAGACACCGAAAGTCACATGCACCGCCGCATCCTCTGGCCTCCAATTGTCTTTTGCGCCTGATATTTCGCACAATTGCATGCTCACCGAAATTTATATCAGCGGTTATATGGTGCACGTTCACATTTTGAGAAGGAGGGCGATCGAGGAAAATGTGACGCTGAAGAAGCTGTCACTCAGCCAGGCATGTCTTAGCGGCGATTACGGCCTGCGGCTGGCAGATGCCATTTCGGTCAACTGGACGCTTGAGCTGCCGAGTCCCGGCCCGGTAACGCAGCCGGGACTGGAACATTCTGGGGTGGAAGCCGAGGAACGAGACCTGAAAATCAGGATAGAGTTCAATGGCTGCCACGCTGTGGCCGACGTCCCGATCGATTTTCTGCGGTGGAACACCAACATCTCTCACGTCATATTGGAACCGCCCGCTTTTCTGGCCTGGTCTAAGTACCAACAACTGAATTGCGGATTCTACTATGGCACTGCCAACATCTCGAGCCTCGTGGTTCGGGTGGGCCCTGTGATCGACCGTTACGTGGCTGTCCTACCGCCCACCATATTTGCCAGCTGGCACTACCCTCGGGACACACAGCTGGCCTCCGCCACGCAGAGTTCTCAGGCCCGGACGAAGCGCGGAGTTATCGACAAGAGCCGCAGCCTCTGCTCCCTCATCTTCGGCGGCTGGACGTTCGATTACCAAGCGGCGACCGCCTTAAGTGGCATGCTGCGCAGGAGTAACACCCTGAACCATGTCACGTTCGACGCGGTGTTGCCGTAATCCGCCGTGTTCCTGACGGAGGGGCGGCGAGGCCTAGAAACAAATTACACGCTCTTCGCCGTCAGCGACTGCGAGCAGCGCATCCCCGCGCGGAACATGTTCGGGACGCGCAACGCTGTTCGTGTTGCACCTTCTTCAGTGGCGGCCCCGCCACTGAAGAAGGTGTTCGAGAGCCGGTCGTCACTTTTTAACCTGTCCGGACTGGCTGGCCCGATTGAAGCAGAAGCGGCTGAGGCAATAACTAGGTCACAATGATACCCGACACGCACTCCCTGGCCCTCGCTGGCATCGCGAGGGACAAACTTGAGATTTACGTTGACTGTATAAAGATAAAAGGCCATAGGAAAGCGTTGATGAAATGCCGAAGACAGACAGGACTGCTATCGTGGGACTTTGCGTCGCCTGGGTGTGATTGCATTGTGCAGCGAACACGATGACAGTACATCATGGCTAGTCGTTGGAATAGTGCTGCAGATACCGAAACTGCAGAATGAGCTGTACACTAAGAGAAAAGCTTCGACTTTTACGGCCATATTCATAGTTATTTTGGCACAATGACTAGCAAGTGATAAACAAACGGTTCTTGCATGTCAAGTTCGAGTTCTGGTGCTGAAGATTCCATAGCTTATACTGAGTGTCGCTTTTGTCAGTAACATTTTTACTCTCAATGCCTTTTCAGGCTAAGCTTCATGTGAACGGCACATAAAGTTCGTGTTGTTTTTTTTATTTATTTATTTATTGATACTGCAATCCCACTTTGGGGATTTTGGCAGGAGGGTACAAATGTTGAAAAGATTACAAAAAAAAAGGCAACCGACAATTTATATTGCCAAGTCTGAGAACATTAGTACGGCATAATGGTTGCCGCGAGGGGCTTTTTTTTTTACTCTCTCGGGAACATCACAATATAAATTCTTTTCATTCAATTGGCGTACTTAATTTAGGTCTTAGCGCGTGTTTACTTGCGCCTTACGTGCGAGAACTATTTTGTTGCGCCAATAAAGAAAAGTGTGACTGACAGTTATGGCGGTGTCGTGATGAGAGCTGCCAAGATTAATATGAATTTCTGAAGGGTAATAAAATCACTCGCAATAAAGAGCTAAGTCGAAACAAAATTCGGCAACATGTTGCAGTCCTGTAACCTGTGAAGGCGAAAGCCTGTTGCACATAGTTATAGGATTGGAGGGGTCAGACTTCTTACGTTACATAACGAGCTCCAGTGTGTAGTAAACGTACGGCGCTGTACGGCGACTTGTTTAACGTCACATGCGAGGATCTAATGAGCTACCATAAGGTTCTTTCTTTCCTTGTTCTTTCCTTCTTCCTTTCTTTCGTTCTTTCGTTGTTTGTTTCGTTCCTTCGTTCATTCTTTCATTCGTTCCTTCATTCATATCTAGCCATTGAATATGTGCTTGCGTACGGCGGTATGAGCCCTTCGTAACGATGATATTTTCTGCATCATGTTTGTTTGTTTTTTTTCTTTCTTTCATGGTATTTATTATAGTTGCATTCAACCAGACGTTCACCAGTTCTGCATAGTCAGAGAATGGAGGGCGCAATGACAATCACACACAGAAAAGGCAGCGTTCATACTGTGAGTAGAAACGTTCGTGTCACTTTAGAAGGGTGGCAAGGATAAGCACCTCACCAAAATAGGGTACCAGTCCGGTTGTACACCGAGTCCATCATAAACCTGCTTTAGGTGTAGTGTCGTTTGGATGAAATTTGCCCTTGAGGGTACAACCGTTTCGGCGTTTCGGTCCATCATTCGCGTTTTCCACAAACTGTACATTCCCGCGACAAAAAAATATCGAAAGGTGCACTATTATCACAGGTTGGCAGCAGGTATCGCACAGTATGAGCGTTAATCTCAAAGTCTTTCTTTAAAGTCCGTTGGAGGACATCCCAAAATAGGATGGCGTCGGTGCAGCTAATAAAACAATGTTCAATTGTCTCTGGTACATCACAAAGGCAACAGTTAACAGA
Organism: Dermacentor variabilis; assembly: GCF_050947875.1. NCBI lineage: Eukaryota > Metazoa > Arthropoda > Arachnida > Ixodida > Ixodidae > Dermacentor > Dermacentor variabilis. Next base: position 2,667,522 of record NC_134568.1, read on the forward strand.
AGAGACAAAGATACCCTTTTTTTGTAGCCATGTTTTAACCGGTATGGTTTCACTATGAACTTTATAAAAGAATGTTTTGCAGCAAGGGGATAAATACATTTTGCGAACTCGCTTTAGCACATCGTGGCCTGGCAATTTAATGTATATTGATCAGTAAATTGGAGGCGGAAATAGCATGGATAGTAAGTCGTTGTACAACGTTTTGCGGGACACAGAATACAAGTATTCAGTGGAAAACCGAACTGTCAGGAAACGAACCGCCAAGTAAACTTCTTGCATGAACCCCCACAAGTATAAGCGCGAAGAAAAGCTTGAAGAAACAACTAAATCAGGTAACGCATTAACAAGTGTGACTTGCATGTATGAACGAATTACAGGATGGGAAGTATCGCGAAAATAGAAGAAACGAGACACTATTTGCCGCACATAAAGATGTACTAAGCCCAGCCCACCTTCACTAACAGGCCTAAAAATATTGTCTCGCCTCATGGGCTCAAAAGTTGAAGACCATACGAAGGTTGCAAAGATACGGTGAAAGCGTTGGATGTATAGCCTAGCACAATGGATAACTTGCAATACATAGAAAATTTTTGTTGCCAAGAACTTATTGCAGGCTTCGGCTTTCCCAAAAATAGAAAGTCGTTGTGGAACGAATGTCTGGGCGTAACTTTGCAGGGCCGAAACCCGTTCTTTCCAATAGTGTGCGCTTAATTTATATGCGTCTAGCGGCACGCCAAGATACTTTGGCGGGACATCAGTCCACTTAACGCCTGCAAACTGTTCTGGTGTATAGCACCATGAGACAAACCATAAGCCTAAACTTTTTGAGGAATTCATTCGCGCTCCTGGTACGCTGCCAAATTCTTCTATTTTCGATACTGCTTTTTCAACACTGGACTTATCCGTGCAGAAGAACGCTAGATCGTCTGCACAAGCTAAGACTGTTTGTTGCATCACTGGAATACATGCCTCTTATTTCGGGTATGAGCCAAAGAAGGAGCCACTTAAAGCTTTTGCCTTAAAAATATTTTTGAATGGGACCATACCAACAAGACGTAGCTGCAAGGATTTATACAGAACTCGCTACACAAAAGGGCTATAGCGGGAACTGGTTCCTTGTCAACTTGCTGTCCATTGGTAGTATAAGCGTGGTGCGTGTAGGTTTCGGTATATCCAGGCCCAGAGAATAGCGTCGTCGACGGTGTCGTTTCCGAGGTAAGAGTAAATACGTTCGCCCACATAATAGCTACGTTAATCTACGTCTGTGGCTATCTAAAACTTGTTATTGCTGACCACGTAGTCCTTTGTTAGCAGGGAAATTCATGGCGACAGTCGCAGGCATGGTGCCACCAGATGTGAAGACAGGACTTTGAACAAGCTTAAGTGGAGGCTCCGGCGCCCTTACACCATGGAAGCTGGTGTGGATGAGCAGCGAAGCTTGAAAATTGCAGCATCGAAGACAGCGAGAAAGACAGAATCTAGAGAAGAGCAGCAATGTTGACTGCATAACATTTTAAACGCTCCAAGGTGAACTGCTTTCGTGGATCTTTGCGGGATTCAGCAAGATATTTGTTTAGTAGGGCAAGTCGTTCATTGGTAGCAGCCCAACGAACATAAGCTACCAGTTCATCAATAATTCGCATGTGTGCATTTACGCCCGCCTACATATGTTGCTTGGGTAGTTGCTTAAGACCGGGCTTCAATTAAACAGCATATCATTACGTGATTCTCCGGCCTACCAAGTGGCATTGATTGATAGAAATAGGACCGTAATCATCAGGGATTTCAGTGGCTCTGATTTCATCTACAACAACAGCAGCATTCTTCAACTGTGAAGAGCACTCATGTACAATCTGACGTGTTCTTTTCCCGCTCTATCAAGGGTGCTCGCACCAAAACATAAAATATTACCCACAGGGAGGGCAGAGCCGCTACGGAATGAAATTATGGGGTTTTACGTGCCAAAACCACTGTCCGATTATGAGGCACGCTGTATTAGCGGACTCCGGAAATTTGGACCACCTGGGTTTCTGTAACCTGCGCCTAAATCAAGGTGCATGGGTGTTTTCGCATTTCGCTTCCATCGAAATGCGGCCGCCGTGGCCGAGATTCGATCCCACGACCTCGTGCTCAGCAGCCCAACACCATAGACATTTAGCAACCACAGCGGGTGCGCTACGGAATAACAGTTGTTATAAGTACATATTTATTTCAAGATTATACCTGCGGGAAATTTTGGCGTGCTTGGCTTTTCCTCAAACAATTTCACTCACCCACCACTAGGAATGAACATTAAATTGACGGTAAGAAAGCGGCTGGGTTGTGTGGACGTGTGCAGTCGTATAAAAATTTAATAATTGAAATGTTAGGCCTTCAAAAATATTTGATATATGTTTAGATCTAGACGGCAACCCTCAATTCTGCGATACTACGGAACGATAAGTGTGGGTCACATAAACAAGCTTATTTAGCTTTAACTTACATATATATGATTTAGTAGTGTAAGCTGTGAATTTAGAAATACGTTTATGAATAGGATTTAGGACTCTATTCCAACCTGCACATACATATGGAATGTTAATTTATTAGAAATATGCAAATTTTTAGAGCCTTTCCTGGGGCACTGCTTGTGCACAGACTTAAGCAAATATGTTTTTGTAAAGCGTGGTTGAGCAATTTAGTATATAAATATTCATGATTAATATAACCACGCTGCATCATGTTAACTTCGTGTGTGTGTGTGCGCGCGCGCGCATTTGTGTGTGTGTGCGTGTGTGTGCGTGTGTGTGTGTGAGAGAGAGAGAGAGAAAACATTTATTGTCTGTAAGGGGTGACACCGGATCTCCGGTACCGCTCGCAAGGCGTCCAGGGAGCCCGTTGTCACCCTGAGGGGCAGGGATTAGTAGACGAAGCGGTTTGCCGCTCCAGCTGCCAGACAGACAATGTTGGCCTGTGCCGCCGGGCCCTCGCTATGAAGCGCGCTCTCCCATGCTTCTTCGTCCTTGCGTAAATTATATCCCGGGGAGTAGCTGCAATCCCATAGAATATGTCTTAGCGTTCCTATTTTGTCGCAGAATCTGCAGAATTGGTCCTCGGGATTTCCTGTTTGCGTGAGGTATCTTCATCTGGGAGACGTGTGGTTCTTGACTTGCAGGCGGCGCCAGGTAACTGCCTCTGCGGACGTGAGGGACCTAGCCGGGAGTGGATATTTCCGGCGTCCTAATCTGTAGTGCTCTATGACCTCGTGGTAGGTCGCGAGCGTCTCGGCCTTAAAGTCAGGTTCAGGCAGCTGTCCGTTCCGGAGAATGAGCGCTCGGGCGAGGGCTTCGGCGGCTTGGTTTCCTGGTATGTTGGAGTGAGCGGGTGCCCAGGTTCTGGTAATCCCTCTGTCCATGTTGCCTTTCGATAATATGCTGTACGCGTTGTCAGATATTTTGCCTCTGCAGAAATTTCTTACTGTTGATTTGCTGTCGCTAATAATCACCTTCGCGTCCGTAGTAGCGTACGCTAGGGCGATCGCCGCTTCCTCCGCGGCCGTGGCATCTACTCCGCTTGTATATATCGCACCCTGTTCTACTCCGGACCCGTTGACTACCACGGAGACGGAGCTTCCGTCTCCGCCAAGGGCGGCGTCTGTGAAGGCAACTGTCTCTGGTGGCATTCTGCTTAGCTTTCTTGCCAAGTGTTTGTCTCTGTGCTGGCATCTTTCCTCTTCGTGTTGTCGGTGCATGTTTTTAGGTGTCGGTGCGACCTTGAGGGCTTTCCTAATTTTGGACTCAATGTGGAACGTCTGGCATTTGGTTCCTCTGTTCCCGTGTAGTCCTACCCAGTTTAGAATCTGCTGGCCTGTCTCGGTTAGACTCAGGCGTTCGAGTTGTGCCGTTCTCTTCGCTTCTGCTAACTCCTGCCATGTGTTATGCAGCCCCATTCCCTCTAGTGCCTCGGTTGAGGTCGAGATTGGTAGTCCCAGGGCACGTCTCGTGCATTTTTTTATTCTTACGTCTAACTTATTTCTTTCTGCTTGTTTGATGTTAAGAAATGGGTTTGAATAGCAGATCCGACTGATGAAGGCTTGGACCAGCCTTAACTTGTAGTTTTCCCTTAGCCCTCTGCCTCTGGCCGAGATTCTTCTAATGATGCTTACGACTTGGTTAGCGTGCGCGTCTAGCTTAGCTAAGTCGTGTGGTACTTTCCTGCTTTGCTTATGAGCATGCCTAGAATTCGGATCTCATCTACTTGCCGAATTTCTTTCCCGTTAAGTCTATCGAGATTCTGGGAGGAGATGCGTTGTCTGTCCTCATCCTGGGCCTGATGATTAGTAGTTCCGACTTCGTCGGGGAGCACCGCAGCCTTTTAGTTTTGGCAATGAAATATACGTTGTCGGCTGCCTGCTGGAGCCTTTCGTCGATAGACGCATCGCTGCCCTCGTTAGGCCAAACGTTCACGTCGTCTGCGTAGGCGCTCGTCTTTAGTCCTTCGATCCTTCCTAACTTGCCGCGGCAGGTCTTCCATAAATAAATAGCAAGGGTGATAGGATGGGTTCTAGCGGGGCACCCCTGCTTACTAATTTAATCTCTTCCGAGCTGCGGCTTTGCATTTGCAGAGTGCTGCTCTGTCTCTGAGAAACGATTTTACGTAGTCGAAGGTCCTCTTCCCTACGTTAACATCTGGCAGGCCGTCGAGGATGGCCGAGTGGCTGACATTATCAAACGCTTTGGTCAAGTCTATGTTCAATATTGCATTCGTATCTTTGGTCTTTCGTTTGTCTATAATATCATGTTGGAGCCTTAGCATGGTATCATGAGCGCTAAGGTGCTGTCTGAAACCTACCATGTCGTGGGGCCAGATGCTGTTTTCTTCAACGAACCGAGAAAGTCGCGTCTGAATTACCTTCTCCATTAATTTGCCTAGGCACATGGTCAGTGAAATTGGCCTGAGATTTTCTATACGCGGGATTTCACCCTTCTTAAGAATTAAAATGATGTTGGCGTGTTTCCACTCTTCAGGCACTTCCCCGGATTCCCGCACTTTGTTTAGATAAGCTGTAAGGTGAACTATAGAGTCGTCGTCCAACTTCCTTAGCATTCCGTAGGTGATCGTGTCTGGCTGTGTTCCTTTTGAAGTCAAAGCGCGCGGCTTTGACCTCTGTTACTAGAATGAATTCGTCCAGTAGCGGATTCTCCTCTCCCTGACATTCTCATATCATAGATTCCTTTAGGTCCGTCGATGAGCTTCTTCAACGGTATCTTGCCTTGATTTTCTCTATCTCGGCGTGGGTTTTGGTGTTGGTGGGATCTACGAGGTGGCGCAGCATCTCCCACTTGTTTGAACGGCTCATATTCTTATCTAGCTCGTCGCCAAGAAGTGCGTACTCTTTACGGCCGCGCGCGGTCCCACGTGCTCCATCTTGAAAATGATCGGCAGACCGCTCATACCTTTGAGTGCGCTGTGTGTTCGCCGCTCTTACGTTGAAGCGGTAGACACGAAGGTCACTTCGCTCGCTGCGGCTGCCGCGTTGCTCACACCAGCCTTCTGACAGCGAGTGTCCGCACTCATGCAGTGTGATGTGTTCGTGTTTGCTCCTGCGCGCTGACACCATATGTTTGGTAACTCAGTTATTAAACGAAGGTTTCCTAGTTTATGCGGGGCCGATAAAATTACTATCCTTACTTAGTTGTCGCAGTCGATGTTTCGCCTTGCGGGCGAAACTGCAACCTCTTTGATCTTTACACTAACGGTTATGAACATCTATAGACAATGTGATAACATTATGAGAACAGTTACGGGTAATTCCCTTTATTTTCACATTTTCTAGTTTCTCACTTGAATCGTACTATATCAGCAGACATGTGAGAAACTCCTCCTTTAAATAGAATTTCTACTTCTAATAATGCCTCTCCTGGGACAATAAATGACGCATTCCTTCATTATGGCGATGTCAGTTTGGTCTGCTGTATATATGGCACATATCATAGAGATAGATACAAGCTCAGGGCTACGTTCGACACACATGAGCAGTACTTTAACGTTCAAACAAAATTACTAATAAGTTGAAATGTGAATAAGTGAAATGTGAACTGTGAACGGCTATGGGGGAGGGGAGGGGTATAAAACAGAATGCTGCAAATTATTCAATAACAGTGACGGAAGAAGCAAATGTGACCGTCTATGTCACGATACACCCCTCGCCATAGAGTCGTCGGTAGCTCCAGCATCGGACATCTTGCGTGGGAGCAAGCATATTTCCAAACCAGTGAGGCGAAATTGACTTCATTAAGCCTTACGAGGCTCACGAGAGTAGTCGAGACGATCCCGACGCCAATACTCCGCGAAATTTGGCCACAGGCATAGTGCTTGGGCTCGTAAAATATAGCGTCCTCTTGGATGGAACGTGTGCTGAGCACGGGCCTGGCGGTGGAGCAAGGCGAGAGTGCAAATAATCTCAGTGGCGCTCCTTCACCACTGCCGATATGATGGCTTCTCGCTTATCCTTGGACGTCCAGGGAAGGCGGACACAAAGAAATCGTACATGGAGATACGTCGAGGGACTTGTCCACGGGACAACAACAGTGGTGTCTGTGAAGACACGCTGCAGCAGCTGCTTTCTCATGGGAAGCGCCCTGTGTCATTTCGACAGGAGTCAGGAGACCCGGCTGCGATGGCGAAACTGCATGGAGGACAAGTGTCGCTTGCTACATGATGCCTTCCCCCTGAAAAGTTACCATCAAGCAAGAAATCATAATGAAGTATCAGTTCACGCCTACGTAGATATTTTCTTAATTTCATGTAAAGCTGTGTGCTTTTCATGAACAATATCGTCCCGTAGAGAATTAGTTGACTACGAAGTTGAGAGATAAAAACATTTCAGTTCTGTAAACTTGGGCCCACAAATAAAAACTACTACATCGGCTATTCTGACGGTAGCGTCTGTGATTTCCGTGCATTCTATGCCAGTGTCATTCGCATATATGTAATTCGAATTTAATAATGTGAAATTTATTCTTTTAAAATTTTATAATTTGAATATGTACAGTTCTCCACAGCCATATATGTACAAATGGCAAACGCGAAATTATCGGAGCCAATATTGTCTGCGTGTACAGTGTCATAAGACAACCTTGATAACACACATGAGCTCATTCTTCGATATGTAGCTTCAGTTATGACGAGCGCTGGCAGTGTCGTAATGCGAGCAGTCGTTTCTATCGCACCTTTTCCTTAGAAGTACCATGTCAGAGAGGACAAAGTTACGTGAACATTCATGATATACCATTTATAGATACACAACCAAAGGTAGTTTATATATAATAATAGTAATATTTGGGGTTTTACGTGCGAAAACCACTTTATAATTATGAGGCACGCCGTAGTGGAGGACTCCGGAAATTTTGACCACCTGGGGTTCTTTAACGTGCACCTAAATCTAAGCACACGGGTGTTTTCGCATTTCGCCCCCATCGAAATGCGGCCGCCGTGGCTGGGATTCGATTCCGCGACCTCGTGCTCAGCAGCCCAACACCATAGCCACTGAGCAACCACGGCGGGTAGTTTTTATATATATATATATATATATATATATATATATATATATATATATATATATATATATATAGACATGACGGTACTATGGCAGCTGAAACCGACCAGCGTCGCAACAGCTGGACTGGGACGAGGTGAGGGTAGAGCAATACGCACAGTCGCCAGGCAGAAATTGTACGGAAAGCTAGAACTCCCTTTCGTTATCGCCGAGAGACTGGGTGAGAACGCGTGGCGTTTGTGGTACCCGGCTAGTGATACTGGGGGGGGGGGGGGGGCAGCGCAACAAAAACAAGTTTGTGTGCATTTGTGTTGCTTTAAGAAAATAGAGTTTCAGCAGAAGTGACGACGTGCGTTTGTTGCTTTTTTGTTTTCTCGTCTCCAATATATATATATATATATTTATATATATATATGAATTGAGGGTCTGCTGGGGTCCGGTCGCTGAAGAGGCACTTGTACGTTGAGGAGGCACGTACGAAAAAAACGATGCTTTATTCCCTACATTGCAGCGGCTGACCGGCGCTGACGACGGCCGGACCCTTGTCGAAGCGTAGGAGTTATGCATCATTTTTCTCGAACGTGCATCCTGAACCTGCGAGCACCTATGTTGAAGAAGAATAAGTTTATTTTACCACATAAGTACGCTGATATATACAAAGCGGTAGGGATGGCAGGATAAAAGCTGCATAACGGCAGCTTGACTAGCCCCACCTGCCCATGAACAACAGGCAGCAACATGGCAAGATATTCGTAGTACATACTTGTGGAAGGGTTAATATACACATATTCACAGACGCATATATATACACACATTTATACATATAAATACATACACACATGCCTATACGCATACATATATGCAAGAAAACCAGGGGGCACGACATTGCTCTGGCTATGTTCTCACACCCGTTCTACGCACAGGTCTTGGCGCTGTCCCTCCTGAAAGCTTCCTTCGGGGGCTTCGCTACGCCGGGCATTCCCTTGCCACTGGTGCGGCCTTCGACGAGCTTCATCAATGACGATGTTCCAGCTGAGTTTCACCGCTCCCAGTCAATTCCGTGCCAGCATCCAAGACTGACTGCGACATCTGCTCTCACCTGGCAACCAAAGCCTTCCAGCGTCACGCGATCCGAGGGGCGGATATATAAGCAGCACTTGTCAGCTGAGCGTCCGGGGCACGACATTGCTCTGGCTATGTTCTCACACCCGTTCTACGCACAGGTCAGTTACTTACAACCTGCTAAATGTTATCGTAGTTCTAATCGTTGTACAGTAGCGGTGTCGTGCCCCACCAACTTTCTATATGTTTTGCGAAAGTGCCTTGTAGGGTTAGTTTCTGCTATTGATGCTGTATCGGGTCTTCTGTTAATGCTCTCGGGAGATATCGAGAGTAACCCTGGCCCTAGAACCAATGCTGCACCTACAGGTTCTGACAGTGCCAAAATCACGGAAATTTTTGAAGTTGTTAAAGGCTTGGAAACGAATCAGGCGAGGTTTCTTCAAGAAATACAAGTTGTTAAAGAAGAACAAAATGTGCTGAATACGTCAGTCCAGGCCCTTCTTGGCAGGGTGAATCTTCTGGAAACTGATATGCGTTCTCTCAAACAGACTGATACGCTCAATGCAGCTTCAGCTCCGTGCGCTCTCGACGCCCTTCGTCATGATATGATGAAGCTTAGGGCGTCACTTGATAGCGAGAGCAACAGATCCAGAAGAAACAACCTTATTATTTTTGGCCTGGATGATTCAACCGATGAGACGTGGTCTGTATCGGAGGAAAAAGTACTGTCTTTCTTCGAAACGCAACTGGATGAACAGGTTACCCCAGAAAGTGTAGAGCGTGCTCATCGGCTTGGTAAATCCCAAGGAAGCAAAAACAGACCCATCATTATAAGATTTGTTAACTTCAAGGATAAGGAACGTATCCTATCTCGTGGTATCAGGCTCAAGGGTACTAACTTTGCGATCCGTGAGGATCTCAGCCCTGACGTCAGGCTTGCGCGATCTAAACTTGTAAATTATGCAAAAACATTGAATTGCTCTTTGAAACTTCGATACGATAAGCTACTCATTGATAAGAAGTGCTATGTTTATGATGGAACTCAGGATATTGTTGTTGAATTGAAAAAGTAGCAGAAGGGGCGGTACCCGAACAATAAGTCCTCAAAGCAATGTGTGCGCACGGGACGTTCCGCTCATCCAATTTCAGAGCTTACCATTTTAGTCGTGAACTGCAGAAGTGTAAAAAACAAAACTGATGAATTCGCTACTCTGACCTCTTCAGTAAAACCCCACGTGATTATAGGTACGGAGTCTTGGCTCGACGAAGCTGTTGGTAGTTCCGAAGTATTTCCACCTGGTTTTCACGTCTACCGTTCCGATCGCAATGCGCATGGTGGTGGTGTCTTTCTACTTGTTGACTCGTGCTTGCAATCATCTCCCGTGTTAATCCGAACTGATTGCCCCGAGTCAGTTTGGTGCAATATCCGATTTGAAACTGGGCAATTACTGACAGTTGGCTCCTTTTACCGTTCCCCGGCTTCCACATCTCCTGAGACCTTCACAACCCTATCCGATTTTCTTTCTACAATAAATAATGACTATATTGTTGGCGGTGATTTCAACATGCCTGACGTGAGGTGGGTTCACTATAAGCCTGTCCTTGCTAATTCTTCCGCTCTGTCTATAGCATTCCGCGAGGCAATAGTTACCAATGACATTTATCAGTTTGTTACTGAACCTACTAGGTATGGTCCGAATAGCTCTTCTATCTTAGATCTGCTTTTTTTCAAACCAGCCATTGCTTGTGTCTGATAACGCCGCAATTCCCGGTATTAGTGACCATGACTGCATTGTGGCGCATGTGCAGATTGTCCCCTTCTCATGTGCACATGATCACCCAAGGAAGGTATACTTTTTTGAGAAAGGCAATTATGTTTCATTGTCTAATGATCTTGCTATATTCCTGCAGGAATTCAGTCATTTAGCTCAGTCCGCAGATTGCAATACCCTATGGGATACATTTTCCTCACACTAAAGCACCTGGCTGACACACATGTTCCATGGAAACATTTGTCTGCAAAAAATCGTAGTGATAAGCCTTGGGTAACTCGGGAAGTCAAGCAATTGATTAAAAAGAGACATCGCCTTCTGAATGCTTATAGAAAGCAGCGTAACCCTTCTGTATTTGTATTGCTAAAAACCCTTGGAAAAGATATAAAAGTAAAAAACAAGGTTGCTAAGGAAGAATACTTTTTAGCATTGGGCCCAAAGTTACAAAATAACCCGAAAGAAATGTGGAAGTGTTTAAAAACGATTAGCAAAGAATCAGTTGGCATCCCGAACTTAAACAACGGTAGTGTACTTCTTACTAATGATGTCGATAAAGCTTCCTGCTTCAATCTTTATTTCCAATCATCTTTCACAACTCCCTGCCAGAATGAATTACCGCCTATTCCCGACAATGTGTTTGAACCTATGCCGGAACTGGTCGTGACACATGGTGGTATACTTAAGTTACTTGGCAATATAAATGTCTCTTCTGCAAGTGGTCCTGATGGTATACCTTCTTATGTGTTAAAGACTTGTTCTGAGACAATCGCCCACTATCTGGTTATTATTTTTGAGAAATCGTTAAGTACTTCTTGTTTACCTAAGGAGTGGAAAGTTGCAAACGTGGTACCAATCCATAAAAGTGGCCCAAAAAATATTGTCTCCAACTACAGGCCAATTTCTCTAACTAGTGTGTGTAGTAAAACACTGGAGCACATCGTATACAGTTCCCTAATAAAACATCTAGAAAACAATAATTTTTTTAGCAAATATCAGCATGGTTTTAGGTCTGGTCGTTCTTGTTCGACCCAGCTCCTAGAATTCAGCCGCGATCTTTTTCATTCATTCGATCTCGGTATACAGACTGACTGTATATTTCTAGATTTTAAAAAGGCATTTGATTCTGTTCCCCATGTTTTACTGTTGTATAAGCTATCATCCCTCGGTATCTCTCCTTCATTGCTTGATTGGATTAAATGTTATCGACAAGAACGCATGCAACGTGTTGTAGTTAATGGCTCACAATCTGATTATGTTGATGTTACATCGGGAGTTCCCCAGGGATCTGTTTTAGGGCCATTGTTGTTTTTGGCCTACATCAATGACATTGCTCAGGTTGTGTCATGCAAAGTGCGTCTGTATGCGGATGATTGTGATTTATCACTGCATTAGGTCTGCCACTGAACACGAGTGTTTGCAACGCGATTTGGACTGTATAACACGCTGGTGTGTTAGGTGGCAAATGTCTTTAAACCCCTGTAAGTGTCAGTATGTGTCCTTTACACGTAAACAAAATCCACATCTATTTCATTATACAGTAGACAATGTCCAGCTATTGCGAGTAACTCAGTATAAGTATCTTGGCGTTTATTTCTCATCGAATTTAACTTGGACTAAGCACGCTGAATATGTTACAGCGAAAGCCTGTAAAATGCTAAATTTTGTTAAACGCAACTTCCGGCTAGCTCCTCCCAAAATTAAAGAACTACTTTATTTTTCGAACGTAAGACCCATATTAGAGTATGCCTGTATGGCCTGGGACCCGCAAACCAAAACTCTGTCTAATATGCTCGAGCATGTACAAAACCGCGCAGCCCGTTTTGTCTGCAATAACTATGACTTCACTTCTAGTATTACAGCACTTAAGGATAGCTTGGGCTGGGAATTATTAAGCACACGCAGAAAAAACATGAGGTTGGAAATGCTCTTTAAAATTTATTTCGGCCTGGTTAAAATAGATAGAGAAACTTACCTTTTACCTCCTCATTTCTTATCTCACAGAAGTGACCACTATTTAAAAATAAGAGAACTTATTTGTAGAACAAACGTCTTCATACATTCATTTTTTCCACACACAATATCACAGTGGAATCAGCTACCGCAGGAAATTGCTGATTGTCACACTGAAGCATCGTTCAGAGCATTTCTGCTGAGCATTTAGTTGCGTGAATTTTTTATATTGTTGTGTTATTTTTTGGTTCACCAGTTCTGTATTTCGTCGAGCTTATGTACACTGTACATTCCCCCCTGCAATAATGCCTTCGGGCGCTGCAGGTACTTGAAATAAATAAATAAATAAATAAATAAAGAAGAAGAAACACCACAAAACTGTAGAAGGTTCCAAGACACAACGCATGCGCGAGCCGGGGATTGCAGCGCTCTCAAACATAAGCCTGCTCTAATAATTGCATAGCTTATGGCAGACATGGGTAATGAACGCAACTTCTGCGATGCAAGACGCACGATGCTATCCGATGCAAGATTTTTTTTTTATTAAATGAAGCATTGTAATGATGGGAATTTTTTTTTTCTTATGTATGACAAGTAGCTGGAATACAATAATCACATTACAGGGTAGTTTTGCCTGTCCGTACACTTATTACTTAGCAGGGGCGGCGTCCCACTGAAGTTCTCAGGTATGCATTACTACTGCGGCCATGAAATTATGAATCGCAATTTTATGTATCCGGCCATCTCGTGTTTCTGGCCACTCGTGGCCAACTTGCGTATTATCGAGAGCTTCGCTGGGCTCTGGCCTCGCGGAAGTTGGAAGAAAAGGACACGCAAGTTTCAGGACTGAATATGTGTGCAGGTACCAATATCGGAAGAGCTGCAACGCGTCTCCTATGTGCGGTGGTGGACAGAGTGTCCTGCTTTTCACGCGAAATTCCTTGATTCCCAGTCCAACTCCGTGCATTTCCTCGGCGACCTATCTGCGGATATGTTTCTCCCCACGTAGTAAGGTGCAATAATATAGCGAAAAGTACGATGCGCTCGGATTGTTTAAATCGAATAGCTTTCTTTGGCTCTTTAGTTCGCTGTCGTGGTGTTCACACTTTCACCGCTGATGCGAAAGCGTCGACGCAGGGGCGTGTGGCCTCGCGCCACCGAGTTGCGGTGAACGTCCGTAGCCGAACGTCAACTATTACAACCGTCAGAGACAGTTTTAGGCTCTGATGCTGTGGTGGAGCGCGCGGGGAACAAGAGATCTCCTTCTCCCTCTCCCCCTGCATGGCGGCGCAAAGGCAAGAGGTTGGCAGTCGAATTTTACGCCAACTTTCGCACCGCCTAGGGAGTACACGCAAATCAAGAATAAATTCTGGGGCTCCATGGAGCCAAAAGCGCGATATGAGCCACGATCACGAGTGCCGTGAAAAATGTTCCGCCACAGCCGAGGGCTAGTGGCGGAAAAGACGTAGAATCGGAAATAATTTTTTTTTTCTTTCGTTCGGCCAGTCCTGCATAATCAGTGTGCAAGCGTGCTATTGGATAGCGAGTTTTCTCTGTTTTCTGGAGTTTCCCTGACAAACAAACAAACAAAAAAAATTTATCAATCATCAATGGCTAATGGCAAAATGGAATAGTTTTTAGCTATTAGCGCCTTATAGCTCCGCAGAAGCGTAAAGCGATTTACTTGCATCGGCAATCATTGTCGCCGGTTATTGCACAATGCTTCTGTTATTATTACTTTTTATCAGTTTGCTCCTGCACTTCAAACAAACACCCTTCCTTAAGGGCCTTCATCGCAACGACCGTTTTCTAGAGCATGGACATCCCATCATAAGCATCAACTTGTTAAATAAAGGGCAAGCCACACGCACCTCTGTAAATCTTTTTTTTTACTTTGAAGTGGTTGCGCCTGCCCTCAGCAACGTAAACCAATGTTGGGAAAAAAAAATAGAGAACGCGATCTCAGGGTATTGTAGAGCTTCTATAGCAAGGAAAAATTACGAAAGAAAGCGTGCAGATGACACAAACACCGCCAAAGCGCTTTAATCGAAATGCACTAACATTTTTGGCCAATAGTATACGCTGTAATAAGAAAGTGCTCATAGATAAAGAATTTCCAACGCGAATGCGCATAGGGCTGTTTTTTACCTTCTTGTACTTTTTTTCTTTAAAAAAATAAAGAAAACACAAACCTCGAGGCTCTGCGATCACCATGCAGTATGTAGACACAAGACACCAAAGAATGCAAACCACATCGATAAATTAGTCTTAAGAGGAAGCTTTAGCTCGGGCCCAACGTTAACGCGGCCTATTCAAATACATGTAAAACGCAAAAACGTTTTTCGGAGATAACCCCTGGAGTTAGTTTAACGAAATTTCTTGCATTTGAGAGAGAAAGCTAAATTCTAGTGACTGCTGGAAGCTGAGTTGCGATTTAGGGCTTCAATCTATTAAAAAAATGTTAAAAATTCGAAAGTTTGAAAAAATAGAAGCACGAATTTTATAATTAATAGCTCTGCATCAAGAAAAGATATCGCGGTTCTGTAAACGGCATCCACTAGATCATTGAAAGCGGACAAATTTGATATGTCATATTATATCTTACCTGAATTTGCTACGTTGTGTACTGTGGGGATGCGCGACTCTCACGCGTCCCCTGATATGTTGTCTTCCCCGCATAGCTCACGTCTCCTGTAATCCGGCTTCGCCGCGTGGCCCGGGGCCCGCAGCGGTCAGTGTGGTTGAAGCGCAGTACGAGAGATGGCGCGAGTGTTGCGCTGCTAACGCCGCCTCACGGCGGGGTTACTTAGGCGCGTAAAGGAGAAGGCTCTTTGGTTCGAGATCGTCAAGCGGCGCGGACGTTCCGCGCGTGCGCCGATCCATGGTCTGCGAGACCGTCTCGTGGGGCCTCGTTCGAACGCGCCACCGTTCGCGTGACCGCACGCGCGAACGACCAGGCGTTGGGATCCAGCATGGGGCGAACATATTCGATTGCTATCCGGTCGCGGTGAGTCGGACTTCCTAGATTTGTCGCGCGCCCATAGGCATGTCTCGGGGATAGCAACTCGGCTAGCAGGCATTGGTCTATGAAAGGTGCAATAAATGCGCTTGTGATTGTTTGCACTACTGTGTTGTCGTTCCTTTGTCCCAAGAGCACGGGTGTGAGAATCCCACAGTAGAAGGGTTCCGCAAAATCTGTATTTCCACATTACTAAATTTTTGAGGTTCATGTGTAACATGTCAATCTTGTTCGTTTTAGATGTACTATTAGATGAAATTCACATAATCTTGATATAATTTTTCATTGCCGAGATACAGCGTTGTAAACTTGGATAGTTTCGTTTTCTGATATTTTTTAATTATTGCCACTTCTCAATAAAATATTGCCGACCTAAATCAAGAATTCGAAATCAACAGCCACTAGATTTTAAGTTGTTCTTTTATATGCAACAAACCTCGCCAAATTCGGTGCGCTGGTTGCCTCGAAAAACGAATTCACCTTTTGCATGTATTTAGATAGGAGCAACCGAGCTAAAGCTTTCTCTTAAGTGTAGTGGGAAATTGTTCTTGTGCATTCTATTTCAGTTACTTTCTTTTTATAGAAACAAATTAACTGACATTCCAACTATTACGAACATCATTTGGTCGCCATAATGGTGGAAAAATTATCGATGACGCGCCCTGGGCCGCCAATGGGATAGCTCGCCCACATGACGTCAATTGGGGGACTCACGTGATTTGGGTAGGGGCGGCTGAAAATTCCGCCGAGCAGTGTGCTGCGATTGGCAGCGATGTACATTTTTAAAACCTTATAATAAATCACGCGCCTTACGCTTACTATTATCTCAGCCGTAGAACCTACTTCGTTCCTCATCCGCGGCTCAATAGACCTCAAGCATTAACGCTCCGTCTGCTACAAATGAATACGTACCCCAATCCGTCGCTCTTACATAATATCTATCCGGATACTTACACCAGTGCTACCTGCCGCGATTGTGGAGAAATAGCCTCGTTAGACCACATGCTTTGGCGGTGTGCCCGGTCACGCTCTATCATCGATAACAGCTCGGCCAGATGGGGGGGGGGGGGAGGCAGTTCTCCGCAGCCATCTTCTGACTGACCAACTCTGGTTTGTCCAGCAGGACCACGATGCGGCCGAGAGCCTCGGCCTTCCGGTTCCCACGTGGGAGCGGCCCGCTTCGTGAAGACTCGCGATCTGCAGGACTTCATTAAAGTTTTCCCATACCATACCATACGCGGAGCACTTAGATGCGTCAATTATTGATCACACGGACCTACTCTAACGACTCAGTACGTTTGTACAAAATCGTCATAATGGTTTCAAGGTCACTTTAAGAGTCGCTGTGCCCGCAACGTGTGCTGCCGCACGTTCTTATATGCGCTCAATAGTCTTTGCACGTACTCTCAGCAATGTTCAATCGTTCGCGCTGCAAACCATTGGGTGTGACTCAATGTTCCTTGTGCCACAGCTATACATATCGACGCACGTGAATATTCATTCCTGCCTCGAACTACTACGCCCTGCCATCATCGGTTATGCAGTGCGCCTTGGCTGAATCCTTGGAAAAATGCACAATGACGTCATTACAAACCGGAATATTTCTGTTTGCTTCCATTCTTTCACGTGTTTATTTTTTTCACTTTATTATAAGCTAGTACATATACAACGTATCGTCTGTTTTATGAATTGGAATGTTTTTCATGGCTTAGAAGAGTCATTGCCAAATTGTTGTATTACTGTTAAAATTATTAGTTTACCTGTTTTCTGTCAATGTCACGTTATTGATGTAATTTCAAAAGTAATGGCCGGACTGTTGTACTACGGTACCAATTCTTTCTTTCTTTTTTTTATGACTGACACTTCTATCGTGTAATTTACCGTGGTAACACCCAGTTTGTATGTTCGACAAGATATTATTGTTGTAACACCCAGTTTTGTATTTGTGATGCCTTAAATCCCACTCTGCAACGGCCCTTATGGCCAACAGTATCATCAACAAATAAATAAATATCAATAAAAATGAGCAATAAAATGCGCCAGGAAGTAAATGCAAGCGCAGGAAGAGCAACTTTACATTGCGCTCGCTAAACAGGCGCCTCGTGGCTGCGGTGCTTGCTAATACATCGGCCTTATTACTGACCATAGCGCGAGTGCATGCACCGGGTGTCCGCGTCTTCAGATTGAGTGGAAACACTTTAACATTTTCCAGTATTTCTGCATGCCAGCAGGGGAGTTTTCGTGGGCCATACCATGGGTCAGGATAACGAGAGTCTGTAAGCGCCCCGATTGCCTGGCAGTTCATAACTGTTGTTTCCACAAATTCCAAAAGCGGAACGGAACTGTGGGGATTCTATAGAACCATTTGGATTTGTGTGAAAATAAAAGTGATGTGATAAAGTTGTGAGTAAAGAATGCTCCGAGAGGATCCAAAAGAACGTGCAAAACAATATCGGTCAAGATGTACACATAACCGAAACGGTTCTCAACAAATTTTCTCTCCTATTGCCATCCTGCATGGATAGCCTGAATACCCTTAACGAGCTCGTATTCATTAGTCGAGCTAACAAATACCCTGCCGCGTTGGCGTCAAATCCATGCGACGTACGCCTGAGGTTTCGAGTCTAGTCTTGAGTTTAGAGTGATTATAAGTTCCATTTGCTGCCTCTTTCTTTTTTCTATGTGCATGTAATAATAAAACGCATGCGCTAACCCAGTTGCCGTAATGAAATAACTTAACTATAGAAAACAAAAATAAATTAAAGCCTCTGAAGCCTAGGAATGGTTCAGGAAGTCCTCAGGCAATCTTCATCTTGTTCTAATCATCATTACGCATGCACGAACATCGCGAGCCTCATGAAGACAGCGAGCGTGCCCTCGCGTCATTGACCCGTGCACTGCTGCTGCCTGTGTTCCACGTTCGTCACTGCCTGCAACGCAACGCCTTTCGGTGAGAAACAACATCTTCCATTCGGAATTCTTTGGCTGCGGACCGATACATTTTATGCCAGCAACGTCAGCTGAATTGTCGCGTGCCGGACTCCCTTACTACAAGTATCGCTGCTGAGAAAGCTTAAGACTATAGTGAGCAATTAAACTCTTTATAAGGGAACGCAATGGTATTACGGCTGGGTATCGACTAAACAAAAATTGCGCAACTAACACACAATCTTTCATCCATTAAATTATCGATTAATTGTATGGCAGGAGTTATGTTGGCGAGCAAATTAAATAAGCAGCACTGGAAATTTATGTCCGCATACATGACAGGAGAAGCAAACCATGCTATTTGACTATTTGCCTGTCAGTCGGACTTTGCGCGTTTGGACATGTCAAGCGTATCTAACCGATTGCGACGAATACGAAGGTCCAGCTGCGGAAACGTCAGGAGTTAGCTTATAGTAGTAAATTTACGAGTTCCTTTCCCTATTAACAGTACTGTAATAAAGCTGTACTGAAGACGTGCTCGCATGGATCCACTCGCAAGTGCAATAATTTCGCGGTTTCGGCGAATTGGTAGACTACCTTTATAGAGAGTACAGCATATTGTAGAAGCAAGCTCAGACAGACGAAGAAGTTTCTTTGTAAATTTCATATATATGCTGGGGTTTTACGAGCCAAAACCACGATATGATTGAGGCACACCGTAGAGGTGGAGTCTGGCTTAATTGCACTCTTAGAATAACTGGCTCCCGGTAGTACGGCATTAAGTTTATCGGGAATTGTCTTTGCAAAGAAATGTCATTAAGCAAAGGAATGAAAGAGGCTATTCGCGATACGTTCATGATTACGTTGCGCTGAGTTTTGCAGCGTCAAAAAAAAAAAAAATGCACAGGAGAGAACAAGAACGCCGATGGACGTATAACAATGATGCATTGCGCTTCGTCCGTTCACGTCCCTTGTCGTTTTTTGTAATTTTTGCCAGTGTAAAACTCTGCGCATCGTAATCATGACAGGAATCTCATTACAGTTCGACTAGGGGTGAGGCTGTTTTATCTCGATTGTCTTAGCAGTGACGATTTGTACTTTTCATTCCTTGCGCTAAAAACGTTTCGATTACTCTAGTGAAGTGCCACTCAAGTCAAAAGTCATTACATTATGCCGCTGTTTCTTTTGCTAAATATGCCCATACTTAGGTTCCGGCCAAACGTGGGCTTGTCCAGTATTATCAACAGCAACCTTCCAGTACTTTTTTGCAAGCGATCTTCCCTGATGTGCTACGTCAGCCTATAAGGTGGCTGCTATGTGGCAATAAATACCGCGTGACAATAGATGCCCATTCATCGAAGACAATTTTTGGCGTACATGTGGCGTACATGTGGCGTATTTTTGGCGCACATCCCAAAAAATTATTCGTATTGTAAACCAAACTTCAGTTTCTTCCAAATTAACGTTACCATGACTGCTCCATTTTCAGGCAAGTTCATCAGGAGTTTGCAGTGATCACCTGGAACGGAGAGTCCTCACGCCGGTCTCCTCCGCCTGCAAGTCCGAAGTCAGAAACTCACCGAGAGGTGGAAGGCCCAAAGCGCCTCCTGGCCTCGCACTGGAGCCGCGGCCGGAATTCCGAGAGCGCCAGTATCTACGGGGACGTCTGCAAGGAACCACAGCCAGTGATGTCCAGAGAGGCATCGAGTATGCTGCTCACGACTGTCGCGTCTGGAGTCGCCGCGGACTCCTGCTGTACAAGCACTCGCGGGAGCACAATCCACTCAAGTGTGCTTGACATACATCAAGCACTGCCGACACCGCAACTCAGGTACGCCATATACAGCTCGTTTTTCTTGCCCTGCCACGCAAAGTCAGAATGATGCCTCGTCCGCGCCGCTATAATAAGAATTTTACGGCTATAGATGTTAAGGGGCTTTACCGCATTTTCATTGGAGGCATTACAGGATACGGTGGAGAAACTTCACTCATTTTATACTCCGTTGCCTTAAGCACGCGACCGCAGAGAACTGAGATGCAGCAAAAGCAATAACAGCGAAATTAAAAGCCATTCCCGCGGCAAACCTAGGTACCAATCTCGAAAATCCTCAAGAGAAAGATAAAGAAGGCGAATGGGGGAGACAAACGAGTTTCAACTTCAAACAAAGGAAAATTGTGTCGACTTACTGTTACACGCAGCTTCCGAACAAGTGACAAAATATATCGAAAGTAACAGCGTATTGTCCAGTCCTTTCAAAGCCTACTGCAAATACAGAACCCTAGCCGCGAAGTAATGGAAAGCTAGCGGTGCAGGTGCTTAGACGAGGGTAAGGCGTGCACAACACAGGTGTTGCCAAGGTGCATGCGTCAAGTCAAGCGTGTCAGGGGTCGCCAGGCGAAGGATAACTCGACACTGTAAGGTATCAGATTGGCTGCGCTGAAAATACAAGAATGTAGAAATCACACTGTTTAGAAATTGACGATTGAACTTTGGGAAGCTCTGTAGATTTCATTAGAAACCCGTAGGGCTTTTAGAATTCCTTAATTACCGAACAAGA
Organism: Dermacentor variabilis; assembly: GCF_050947875.1. Classification (NCBI taxonomy): domain Eukaryota; kingdom Metazoa; phylum Arthropoda; class Arachnida; order Ixodida; family Ixodidae; genus Dermacentor; species Dermacentor variabilis. The sequence goes on from NC_134568.1 coordinate 2,688,348, forward strand.
GGTACTCCCTAATGAAAACGTTCTCTAATGACACACGTTACCACTTGGTGAGCGACTGCAATGAACGATGGGAAAACCTTGCCTTTACCTTGAAATGAGTAGCATCTTTTACATAATTATATGTTAATCACGTTGTTTGGATAAATACTGCTTGTAAAGCACGTGATCAGTAATGAGAAATCATTTAGGAATGTTTGCAACAGAATAAAAAAAAATATTAGAATTTAGAGCACTGGATTGATCCAAGTGTGCAATTTACACAATCCTTGAAATATTTCTGATCCTCAATCCTCTATATGAGACAACACTCCTCATAATGAAAATCATGATGGAAGCTTCGAATGGGGGGATATTTTACCCTCTTCCGCCACCACGTGTCTTGAATGTGTATATGACGCATATTTTGCCGTCACGTATGGCTAGAGTGCATTTTTATTATCAAAAGGAATTAATGCGATCTCTTCAGTGACCCAGATGTCGGGGCAGCTTCCATGACTTACTGTCGTACTTAAATTTAGGCTGATAATTTTCCTTAAAAAGTAATGCAGGAAATTAAGGGGTGGGTCTTAGATTCGAGGGTGCGGTTTGGCCGCAACCACCAGACAGTGCTCACCTCCGAAAGACCAATACCACTAGGTCAAAGAACATGTTCCTGATTTCATAAGCAGACAAAGAGAAACAGGAACTTCCATAACGCCGTGATTATACAGGTGAAGGCGAAGGAGATCGCAAACTTTCGAAGCGTCGCTCAGAACAAGTTGAGACGTTCTGTCAACGGGAGACGTGCCTGTTAACTTTGACATGCCTACATCGCTTAATGAGGTAGTGAACTGGGTCACGACGGCATGGCAGGAAGTCCAGGCTGATCTGGTCATGCGAGCTCTGCAGGAACGCAACTGCTCGAACATGTTGAATTTTTTCCCTTCGGTGCAGAATTAAGAATTTTTGTTTACTTCCTAAGCTTCCGAATTTCGAATTTCAACCTAGAATATACGCTAGTCTAGAGTCGAATAAATAGGGTAATTATTCAACAACTTCTACACCTCACTCTTTCTGTGGGCGTTTTATATGCGGCCGTTACTGCACAAGGAAAATGCTTTTTTTTCTATGGCAAGGTTGCATTTCGGTCAGCGCTCGAGGTGTTACCTCTCTTATTTGTTGCAAAATGCATGTTTGAACGACGTGTCCTTTTTGTTTTTATGCAGAGGTCAACATTACTTTTCCTTCTGTAGCATTTCCGTGGGAAGCTCCCTGTCCATTAATGATTCTAGCATCGTGTGGGACTACATCAGGTAGGAACCATCAGGGATTTTATGGCGTCTTTTGTATACACAAAAAAGATGTCACTTCTGCTCTACAGTTGTCCAGTAATACGGTTTCCATAGATGACCGCCTCAGTTTATGATGCCGAAAAATTATTCAGAGGTGTATAAACATCAATCAGTACCACTGCATTTCCTAGTGGTCACATGTGGAGACTATGCATGTTTCTTCTAAATTGAGTAACAACTTTCAAGCTATACTTTTTAATTATTTTCCGGCACGGCTACTTCTAATCTGAGTCGGTATGTGTTATTATTAAAGCACGTACGTAGCACCCCTAAAAAATTTTTAAAATCTTGTCTCCGAAATATTAACATGCGATCATACCCGGACCCGAAGCGAAAGCCTAGCCTGATAGAACGGGCGCGTGAAATGACCATGTCCCACGGCTACCTGGAATAAGGAGGACACCCACCTAGGGCGCAAACTGCGCTTGCTCATTGTAAAAGTTTATTCTCTCTCTCTCTCTCTTCCTCTGCGACGAAATTGCTTCGATGTTCAATCTCCCTTGAAAGACTTGGCTTGTTCTTCCGTCTTTTCGATTTTTGGAATCCTGCTCTTTACTTCCTTCTAAGATGATTGTTTATATTGAAGGTTCTATATTTGAACATGCCGCATAATTTGATTAATCGCTCTATGGACCGTCAAGAAATTGCCTACTGCAAGCGGAAAATTACCCCCCAATATGAACAGCAGGCTGAAAATAATCACTGCAATCATTTCGTGAATATGCCATTTCATCCCACCACTCGATTCAGCGATGGTCACTATACAAGAACATACGCTGCATT